>NW_027176927.1:17610390-18037890 GCF_023349555.1 Cebidichthys violaceus | reverse complement strand
CCTAATTACCAAACTCATACCATAGTGGGTAAAGTGCATGCATTATTTTTACATAACTGAACTGTTATGAATCCTAAAAACACCCTACACTAAGCTAACATGTAGCTTAAAGAATCCATGCAGCGTGATGCCACTACGATGCCAACTAGGGACAGGAAGTAAACCAACGGAGGCCAGTCAGGTGTGGTCACACTTATTACTAATCTCAGAATCAAAGTGGTATAGATGTTCTGATGTTTCAAAGATAATATCTGCTCTGAACCAATTATGTGGCATTACAAAAAGCTGTCAAAGTTCTGCTGCTTTCCCACCACTGGGTTGTCCATGAATGGCATCATCAGTGGTCTCAGAGCAGGACTAATAGTCAGGACGGGGCTGAATCAGCCTCTGAGTGATTACAACACACACTGGAGGAGCTCACAGCAATCACATTCACTGTGTCTCCTTCACATCTTCTTATGCAAATATAATAAGGAGAAGTATACATGGGCCACACTGCTAATGATGGCTTTCACATACAAACGGACCCTTTGTTGGTCTCAATAACCTCCTTTTAACTGAGAGCGCAGCGGCTCAGCTCGTAGCGTCTCTAGGAGCAGGACGGCTCCACGGCCAGCTGCCGCCGTTGTTCCACACATACCCTAACCCTTATGACAAAAGATGAGAGAATGTGAAGAAGCAGCCGTTTAATTGGGCATGCAGCAACACGGTGTCTGATGAGATGCAATGTGCATCCATAAGTGATGGTGTTCTATGGGCCTGTGAAACCCACCGCGCTCGCTGAGACTGTGCTCTGCACATGTGGAGATGCCTGTCGGGTTTGTATTTGTGCACAGCTTTTGTTCTGCACAGTCCTGTATGACTGCGATTTAGGATGTTTATATGAATCTCTCCACTACAAAGCCCAGTGTTCCCTGTTCACGGGTTATTAGGACAAACGTGTTTTTCTCATTTCATATTTAACGTGTAAATAGCTTTAACAGACGGGAGACGTTAAAGCATCGTACCAGAGGATGAAATGTTTTGAGTCAGACGATCGTACGAGAGTCAGAACCGCGTTGAGGAAAGAGGTCACATGAGAAGAGAAGCGTAGACACGATGGAGGATTCACCCTGGAACAAAGTCGAATGAGGAAGACTGACGACTAGCTGTAAGCCTCACACAATGGTAAAATGATTCTACATTAATGCAACATTAACGTAGAAATACGATATTTTTCATGCATCTGGCAACAATTTGCTGTGTCTTGTTGCTTCCCCAGCTCTCTGAAGTACAGTAGCATCAGTTTCAGTGGTCCGTACTGTAGTCCGTCACTCATCCATCATGTGGGTGAGGATGTTGTGACTTTGACAGCTGTTGGTTGTGACTCACTTCCATGGTGAACAAAATGAACAGCTTGATGCGGAAAAAAGAAGCAGGGTGTCTGCTGAGTTATAAACTAGGAGGAGCGCATGGAGATGATTTGACTGTGCATGAATGATGAACATGAGCCCAGTCTCCAGCAGCATTCAGTGTCCGTTCATGAGGTGGTGTCCCTGTATGTGTAGCAGTGGTGATGAGCACATCCAACCGTCAGGTGAAGCCCATTACGATCCAAGAGTTGATATATCTTCTTTCAAAGATACAATAACCAAAACCCTGACCGATGTTCTAGCTGCCTGACCTTAGCCTAAGCTTAACTAATCTGTACTGCAGAAAGAAACATGTTTCCAAGTGTTCACAATGGAAGTTCAACGATGCTGTCAGTGAAGGTAACCCAGGGTTTTACAAAACCCTCCGCTATCAATGTCTTTGTGTGGTTATGGGGCTGTTTCTCAGTCTGCCCATTAAATGCATCATAGGAGCCACACACTGACAAGAAGACACTGTTAAATGAGACAGTGACAGGCAGAGACACAACCTTCATCGAGACAACCCTGTCTCCTAAACACGTTTATATACGGCCATAAACATAATGCCTGCCAGATGTTAGCTGTGTTAATGAGAACACTTTTTAATGAATATCTGCAAAGATGCAAAATGTGAGTACTGTGAGTACCTGCAGAACACATTGACAGTGTGTTTCATTTGTCTGTGCATGACTCACATTTTTACATATGATTGTTTACCGTTCGGCTGTACCTAGCTCCGCCCCTTTGTGTCACCTCTGGTTGCAAAAAACAAGATGTTTTTGCTTTGATTTACATGTTTTACACAGTTCAAGCCTGTCTTTTATAAATAATATTGTTGTAGTATAGTATAGTATGTGGATAGACTTTATCATTCAACGATGTATGCATCTTTGCATTCATTACATTTATGTTATCCATAGTCAGTCAAACCCTATGCAGTGAAATAGTTTTTCATGGTGTCCAGATGTTCAGCTACAGTTGTGATAATCACAGTATGTGGATGAGCCATATTTACAGTACAGTAAGTCAGCAAGCCGAGACATTTGCATGGACCAACATTGGACCTTTTGCTTCACATAAAACAGAGGTATTAGCATTGTAGGCAAAAATCTGTGTCCGGCTTTACTGATGTTGGGAATTTTTCATTTTTGCTGGTAAGATTTTTGAGAGAGAACGAGAAGAACGATGCGTTTCCCTTCACGTGACTAAGGCCTGTAGTGGAGTAGAGGAGGGAATCAGGTGACCTGTCTGCGTAGGAGGAGGTCACGGGGTCAATGCTTCAACAGAACGTGAATCTAAATCATTATTTGAACCCATACCACGATGTGACTTAACCTAGGCGTTTGTGCCAAAACTTAACCAGCATTGTCCCATCAGAAAAATGATTTAGTCTCAACCAACCTTCATATAACCAGGGGAGTCCCATTAAGATTAAGAATGTCTTTTCAAAGGGCGACCTGACCAAGACAGGCAGCAGCTGAAGAACTAGTAGTTACAGAAAACACAAAAGGAGGCGAACATGATGAGGTACTAGAAACAAGCACAGGGAACTCACATTTCAAAAGAACCATTTAAAAGAGACATCTTCAGACATATGCCAACATTAAAAGCATTTTGCAGGTATTCAATGGCCATCATCAGCTCGTCAGTATAGAACAGTGTCATCTGCATAAACATGAAGAGTAGCGTCTGACACACTGCTTTTTACTGAATTTTAAAATGAAGAAGTGTCATATCTTCCTTTGGTCTTCAAACACTCCACTGACGGTCCACTTATTCTGGTTTTGACTTCATCACAAGGTCTTCATCTGCCAATAAAGTTGGCTTGGTTGTCAATATGAATATGGATATGAATATGGTCTGCATGTCCATATTCATATTATTCTGGGAACATTTAGGACCTCTTATCTATGTTAGTTAGTTTTAGCTTGACAGTTCACTCTCCATCAATAATTAACCTGTTTTCTAAAGTTCATTCTTCCATAACCATGTATTGTCAACGCATCCTCACTTCCAACACGTCAAACAACGCAGCTTATGTTTTTGTCTAAACCTAAATTCCTGTGGAGACGGAAGTTTATTTTGAAAATACGCTCTGCATGTAAGGAGCGTATAATAAAACACAACAACACTGGTACGGTCCAAACACTGAAAGAACATCACCAGGTAGACTTTGATATATATTGTGTGATTTTCTTCTTCCTGTAAAAACTACTCGAGTCCTCAATACACAACATGACCTCGTTACACACTGAAGAACAGAGAGAGCATTGTTGGCTGCCAATTGTGTCCCCATTGATCCGCAAAACGGTGTCTAATAGTTAAACATACAAAGTTGTACCAATTCAGCCTGAACTGAGCATCTGGTGTCGGGTTGAATTCCCGGTCAGTTGGCCCTATTTAATACAGCTGGCAGTGTTGGTTGGGGGAACCGTCGGGGGATCGTGTCTTTGTCGAACTAGTAACTCCAACTGGATGGAATCGACATTTCTCCTCCTTCTCCTTCTGTCTACTCCCTCCTCTGTCCAAGAGTTGGAGCTAGCAGCAACACAAAGTTGGACCACATAAATTGGAGAAATAGATAAGGAACAAATAGGAATTACCTTATACAGCATCTTTAAAACCAGACGCCTAGGAAAGGTTCAGCCACAAGACATGCTGTGTTTAGAGAGAGGTACATCTTGTGCTTTGCCTCAATGAAAAGAGGCCCACTGTAATGCTACCATCATCATGTCTGTGCCTTTTGCTGTCTGCATCTGAATGTACAATGAGAACGGCCCAGTGTCTGCAGGAACTACACTGACATCCTCACCATTTAGTGAGTAGTATTAGTGTGTCGTTATAATCTAGAGGTTGTGTTTAATGTGCAGATAGTTTAGAAAGAGAGAATCTTTAAAATGTACTAAATAAAAAAGACTAAAACTCCAAGTATCTGGTTGCTAATGTAAATGGTAATATGCTCAAAATAACAGTGCTATAGCATGTTCACCATCTTATTTTAGCATGTTACAGAAGATGATTAGCTTCAAGCTCAAAGTACAGCTGAGGTTTATGGAAATCGTTTTGTAGGTGTTTGAAGGAACAAATTGAACGCAAAATGTTATTAGATCCATCGTGTGGGCGGCATGGATACATGCACCACATTACATGACAATCCTTACAGGTGTTCAAAGATTTCAGTCTTGACCAAATTGCAGCACCGACCGTCTGGCCGATGTAGCCGTCCGTAGAGCCGTGGCGCTAGCGTGGCTAAAACAGCGAGCAGTGAGTGTAATCTGGAAGAACTGTCCAGTGTTGAGGGTTTGTCTGGAGATCGTAAATGAAGAGACATTAGGGAACACACTGGCTGTAGTAGACCTATATATGGAAACACACGTTATGCTAAATATACTGTTTAAATGTGCAAGACTTTATAGACTGATGATGTAAAAATGTGATGTTTGAAACATAGAAAGTCTTACACTGTATGCATAACAAGCACTGCATGAGCAACAACCGCAAATTCACCACTGATGCATTGTGACACTGTGTTGAGTGGTTCCACGCCTTCACACTTCACACTCTACTACACAGCCTATGGACCTGCACCTCCCTCCATCCCACTCCTTCCCCTGTTCCCATCCAGCATTCTCTCCATTCCCAGCCTGCTACACTGTATATTTCACCATTTCCCCCAATGGCAGCTCTGACCTGCTGGTGGTGGGTGGTGATGGGGGGGGGGGTACAGAATGAGGTTGCCCACAGGGGGAACAGGCTTGTTCACTTGCCCATAACATTTGGACTGGGGAAGCGGTCTGAAACCCATTCGGTTCTCCTTTTCTTCTGTTTCCCTCTGCAGAGGTCCTTCTGCAGCGCCATGGTGGACGAGCTGCGGGTTTCCCTCAAGTGCCAGCGCCGGCTCAAACACAAGCCTCAGCCGCCTGTCATGGTGAAAACGGAGGAGGTCATCAACATGCACACCTTCAACGACCGCAGACTGCCAGGGAAAGAGACCATGGCCTGAAATGGGAATCGCAAACACTTTATCACCCTCTCTCCTGCAGAGACGAGGTGTGCAGAGACACTGGGGAACAGGGTGGGGGTAAATGGTAAGGGGGGGGGGGGCATTGGGTTGTAATGGTGACAGTCGGGTTATTTCAAAGGTAGCGCTAAGGTGCTTGGGAGTGTATTGACAAAATGTCATTCTTGTTTCTTTTTAAATAGCTAGGTATAAATGATTCAACAATATTTCCTGTGGAAATAACTTGGACCTGGGTGAGTTACCTCAGTACGCTTACCACCTTGGCAAGGCGCCCAACTACAGGTGCCAAGATTTTCAAAACCCAGGAGTGGAAGAGAGAGGGTCTGTGAGAGAGGAAGGCCCATAAAAGATAAAGAAACGAATAAAGAATCAGACCCATCATCTTTGACTGCTGACCAGTCTCTTTCAGCTAAAAACAGGCTGTTCAACAGCGGGTGTAGAGACGGTAACGGGCCGATGGGGACAAAGGTTCGCAGACAATTGTTTATTCTCAAAGGTCGTGAAGAGAGTGACCGACTCTCTCAGGTCTAACTCAAAGCCCTGAAGACTAAGGCCCCACATGTACAGAAAGACTTTGCTTAGTCACATATGATATTGATCGACATCAAAAACGGATATACTGTATATCATCCATCAGGCAATAAGTGATATAATTTATATGTGTTTCAGAGTACTAACACTTTTAGTCTTTAATGTAGGCGGGGTGGGGGGGAGGACGGGGTCTATGTGGTGTAGTACAAGCAGGAAGCGGAGCAGGGGCAATATAGTGAGTTGTTGATGTATCAGCCAGTAGTCATGACGATCCTATGGAGGTACACACTCTTCATGTCAATAAGGAGGAAGTGGGAATGACACGACTCACCAAGTCTAAATTCATAGCAATCACACCACAACACACACTCTATTTATTCAAAGTATTTATTGTTTTATTTATGCAACTCCTTATTTATTATCTCTACGGCCTGGACTTCACTGCTGCCGTACACAGCGCTCACTCTGTATGGGTCCACATGGGTTCCATTTGCTCCGTGTCAAGTCTCAACTTTCATTTTGTACTCCTGTGGCTTCTTTTCCTTTCTTTGGCAGTAAAGCTCCACATGTACTTGTGCAAAATGCAATTTCTATGAAAAAGTGTTTTTGTACGGAGAGAATCAAAATTTTGTAATAATTTGTATCAACACGAAACGCACCATGAGGAGTGTCGACCACGGCAGAGGGGCGGTACTCCAGGCCAGTAGTTCAGGAGGCTTACCGACACTAGACAGAGCCAACACACACACACACACACACACACACGCACACACACACACACACACACCATGGAGCAGATTCACACCGAGTAGTACTATCACAGTACTACTACTACTACTACTACTACTACTACTACTACTAGTACAGAGAACTGTGGTCAGCATCAGTGACATAATGAAGAGGCAGGAAGAACAAAAGAAAGTATTTTTATCATGTAAAGGAATCATATTTAAAGAAAGATATTTTTACTTCACATGAAAGAAGAGTAATGATGATACTGGTTAGTGTTCACACACGGGACGAGAGGAAGACTGCTGATGATGATGATGATGATCATTCTACTCCCCCGATTACTGATAGACTGCTAGAGTCCAGTGCTGAGCAACCGTGTGTAAATGGTTTTAAAATGGAAAAAGATGTATTTAAAAAAAGAAAAAAAAAAAAGAACACTTAACTAATTTTGAACTTGTTGTGAAACAAAATGGAGTGCACACAGTTTACCCTTTGAAGTTGATGCACAAGTTTAAAGAAAATAAAAAAGTATTCACAACTTTCACCTCATCAGCCTCATTATTGAACGTTAGAGCATGAATGAGACACGAGTGGAGAGACACACACACACACACACACACACACACACGACAGAGGACAGAAGCCTGACTTTATTTCAATGTGTCCAGTTAAGAACGAGTTAGAGGCATGTCTTATAGATCATCCACTATCTATTGTAGAGGATGTGCAGACTACCCATGCCCCCCTTGTAGGGGTTTCCAACATGCTGCACAGACCTCCGCTTGATTGACATTCCCCCGTTAGCTTTTCTGCACCTCTCAGAGCGGGGACGTCTTTATCGTTGTCGTGTACATGGAGCCCAGCATCACTGCTACTGCATTACAGCTGAGCTGAGTTCTAATCAGCCAGTAGGAAGCACCTGTGTGCCTCTGCAGGTCCACACCTTTAACAGCTGTGATAAATATTCAGGCTTTCAAACACGTATTGACATGCCATACGTATGTGACATCTTAGATGTGTACATATTTAATGAATAAGCTTGTAGAGCAAGTCTTCAACACAGATAAATGTACATTCCTAAATGTAGGCCTCAGGATTATTGCTAACATTGGTCCCACGAGTAAGGCCTTTCACGACTCGCATTAGTGTGGGGTGCAAAAGGAAATGATAAAGTAGGCCGACGATGCATGCTCTTATCACAATACTCTACACTGAACCCATTGTTCTGTTAATCTGTTGTGTGTCAATACAGCTGGTTACATGCATGGTGTCCTTTCAAAATAAACCTCCGCTTCACAGAAGGTGACGTTATGTTTAGGCAACAAAACCACTTATTTGGTCGACGTTAACTCAGGTGACAAAATGTCAACGTTCACGTTTAGTTTCACGCAGGACACAAACTCAAACACCATCGTCTTGGCGACCATCGGCCACCCCTCCCCCGCCCTGAGTTGACTCAAACAGACTAAACGTCACATACAGCCGCTAAAGGGCGCCTCTGTGCAGTTCGACTTCCGATGCCAAGAGGCACCGACCAAACACTGACAATGGGAATGGCAGTGCATTGGATATGAAACCGAATGTATTCCATCACCCTCTAATACTGTGGAAAGCACCGTGAACGGGTTGCATAATTGGAGATTCACTCATAAAACCAGCTCACTCAGCAGAGACCGAACCACTTGACAAGGTTACTGTGTAACCAATCCGTGACCTCTGTCAGGGACTCCAGTCAATGTTAGCCACAATGACTCAGCAAAATGCCATCCAATCAGATTAAAGCGCCCATCCTCCTTGCCCTGACCCCCAAGGCGGCACAGATCTGAGGAGAGGAAGCTGTGGGAGATGCAGCCAAAGATTAGGTTAAACGCATTTGTACTTTGTCAGTCCTGCTGGTCTGGAGAGGACTGCACCCTTATCTGCTTGACCTCAGGGTTTGGCGGTTAACTTCATGTGTGTCTGGCAGCAGAGCGAGCCCAGCGTCATAGCTCCATCAGTGCACATTGGTGCTGTACAGCTGAATGTGCTCAATGACCTGCATGATGGTGTTTGACAGAGAGCAGGGGTCTGACAGGAAGAGACACAGGAAATAGCCTGTTTGGTTATCAGCAAGTATAACACTAAATTATTGACGTTAATTAACTTATTAATATCAATCATAATTATTAACAAATGTTAATAACAACAGGCACCACCCTGAGATCAGGGACCAATAACCAAACTATAAATAGATTCTCATATTTAGTGTTTACTCAAAATGTCAACAGTCAAAGTACTATTACACATTCAAAGTGAAGGTTTGAGTACGAACACAGACCACATATCAGCTATAATTACAATACACATGCACAAAGTAATCACAGACAGCTGCTCTCTAAAGTATAACAGAGTTTATTAAGTTCCAATAATACTAATCAAGTCAAATAATATCTAAAACTAACAACTACTGCTATACAATTACAGGCCTACTATCTAAAATCAAGAGAGACGGACAGACAGACAGTGTGTGTGTGTGTGTGTGTGTGTGTGTGTGTGTGTGTGTGTGGAGGGGAGAAGCGAGAAAACAAAAAAAAATTACAGATGTACTCTTGTACTTGACCATGCCACGCGAGACTACAAAATGGTGTTTTGGAGGGAAAACTATCAAAATGGTGGATGCAGTTTCGACTACAAAACATTTAACAAACACACTGTGACCTATCTCTGCCCAGACACAAGCATCATACTCTGAGATGACTTTGTAGCGGTCGATGTGGTTCTCCGAATTTCTTTTTAGAATTCGGGATCCGGAGCTTCAAGCTGCAGCGATACATTCTCCATACGGCCTTCCTTCTGCAGGTTAAAGCTGGCGGACTAAAGTTAGCACAAATGTAGAACTGTTCCTTGGTTTTCTTCAAAGCAACAACGTTGTGCGCGCCCCCTTTCCTGCAAATCGAATTGCGTGGGATGGCTCAGAGCTGCAGCACAGGGAGCCCCCTGTGGTGTCTATGGCCCTCGTCCAATGAGAGCTCAGTGTTGAGTTTGAACCAAAAATCACACATAGGTGAGATTTAACGCCTCACGGAGCTTGTTGTGTTTTAACCCAAATCAGGCTGTTGAGTACCATGCAGGCCCAACTCCCTTTGTTCCGACCACATGGTGAAGTCCCAACACGCTCAATCCATGAAAAATAAACCAAATGTTCTTTATGCCTCTGGACAACAGCTGACCGGTAGGACACTCAACACTCCTACACAACAATGCAGAGTATTAGAATGTGGCCTGTGGTGTTTGTCTCCTTTGTGATGATGTGGGCAGGTGTCAGCCTCTCCATTATCACATTGACATTTTCACACAGCTACACTCAGATTGGACGTCAGTGTTGGTGTCTCAAATGGGTTGGGGGGCAGATAACCAGCTCACATACCAGATCCCATTAATTGGCTAATTATCATGGCTCCGATCTGGACCGTGGCTCCGGTCTGGACCGTGTCCCTGGCTGCAGCTCACATATCCGGTTGATCAATCAACAGTTTTAATGAAGCCTTTAAGTGAGCTGCAGCAGGGCGATATCTTTAAGACGGACCTTCACGTTTGACTTCCTCTGTAGTCCACGTTTGTCACATCACAGCACAGCAACCTTTTCAACGTGGATCCTGTTTTCCCATATTCTTCCAAATCAGTTGTTTTGCTGGAGAGCTACCAGCAGCTTCCTGCAGCGCTATGGTCCAGTCTTCAATACAAACAGTCCACATTTTGAATGCATTGTGTTTGATTTCAGTGTTGTATAACAGGGAGCCATCTGCAATATTACGTGATATACGTAGTCCACGTCGTTGTGGTCAACTTGGGAAAGCTAAGGCCAGTTGTCGCTGGAGTTTCTCCAGGAGTCTTTCTGTTGTATTATTATTATTATTTGTCAGATGTGACTTTGACTGGCGCCCCTCTTCACTTGAAAGGGTCAAACCCGCCACAACTGTGCACATAGTAGATAGCTAGAAGATCTATTTTGCAGTACATCATTGTACCGATTTAATACAATAAAAAAAGCATTCTTGGCAACATTTATATTTATTAATATTTAACATGTAACCTATTTATGAATAGGTTTAAGATTGGGGATAAGCTAAGTTCACAGTAACTGCTAACTCTACATACATCCAGGTAAATAAACAGTAACTACTAACAGAAGGAACGTGTTTTATCCAAGGTGAGAGCTGCAGAAATCAGCAGACGACAAAGGTTAGAGCTACTGATGAGGGGAAAGGTCTCGTTGTGGTTGGAGGGATTTGGCCATGGCTATATGTGCTGGAACAGAAACGCATCATGAGAGTCTGTGATTCTGTGTTGCATCAGAGGTGAAATTCACAAGATCTAGCCGAGCCTATCATGTAACACAAACAACGGCAGCAGCTTGGACTCTGTCAGGAACCGGAGATGAAACACAGCTAAACCTCCACTCAGCTGTAAGGGATGAAAAAGTGTCTGGGATCAGAGAGAAATGAAAAATGCCACCATGCAGAGTGTGATGCTGAATCAGATGACAACACATTTCTGAGCTATTTAGGTGGAAATAGTGTTGAAAAAATAAAAGCGGTGTCTGCTTGGTCTTTGTGCTCCTGGAGATTATTGGCCCGGTAAACACAGGGCTGAGCGGTTCAGGGGAGAGCTGTGAAAAGGGAGTCACGGGCGTTTACCCGCCTCTGATCCCCACCTCAGGAGCTTTACAGACATAATCCCACATTCCACCAAGGGAGAACCACGGACCTTACAAGCTATGACCTGATTACACAGATTGAGACCCTCGGTGGACTAATGGAGCGCGACCAGATTACGCCATCTAAGATCCACCTGTGGTGAGAGTCCCTCAGGTAGAGAGAGGTCCTTCATGGAAGTGGTGCCATGTTCTGCAATGGAAGGTACTATTTCCTGGTGTTCTTGGGATGCCCATTTTGTTGAAGTAGCTCTGGGGAACTTTGGGTAGAATAATATCCCAGCATGCATTTTGCATCAACAAGCTTTAGTGGTGTAGAATTTGAGCCGTCATAACTGTCGCAATTTAACCACCGTTTTCTGTTTTCCTGTATCAGGTAATAACTTTTTTTTTTACTTTTAGATTGAGAACATGTTGTCAGTGAAAATGAATCTACCTTGATTCAACATTGATTTTAATGGCTACTTTAAGAACAGCTGTGTGGCCTCCATGTACTTGGGTGAATGTCAGCTGTGTGCGTCACAGTTTAGTGTTCCCTGGAAACAGTTTCCGTTGTGGTGTGGTTCTACTTGCAGCACATTTACCTTTCTTACGACTGATACTCTATCCTCACCGGTTTGAAGACCGCTGTGCTCTAACCTCTACTGAATAAACACAACTTGAACCAGGGTCCCTGAACAATCATCGACTGTCTCTAACCTTCCATTCTTTTCAAAAGGACTGGAAAGACTTGCCACCAGCAAATGAACCTTGACCCTCTGCAATCTGCTCTCAGGGCCCGTCACTCCACTGAACAGCACTTACTAAAGTGGTAAATTATGTTATACTTACTTGGGATTCACATTCCACCTTGGTGCTTCTTTTCCTGGAGTTCAGTGCTACTCTGTTCTTGGCGCTCTGCTTTTCTCTCTTTATTTTTCACCTCTTGGCCAAATTGTACGCAGTTATTGAATTAATTTTCCCTGTTACTCTGGTGATGCTGAGCTGGATGTGTCTGTAAAGGCAGAGGATCATTCTCAAATTAGAGCCCTGCTTGTCTGCTGTGAGAAGTTAATGTCACGTAAAGTCCTGCTCCTAAATTCTGATGAAACTGAGAAGCCGGTCATTGGCTTTGCTAAACATAGACACTAGTTTGATCAAGTAGCAGTAACAGTATTCAACTGTAGGATTTGTCAAAGTTTGACAGCTAAAATGAAATTACCCTGTCTTCTGATCAGCACATCATCACCTGTGCAACATAGCTACAACTAGGTGTTTTCTGTTCATAGCTCATCCAGAGATCAGAATGAACGTCTTTGCATCATCCAGACCTGATCATTGTTGGGTCTTATCGTCAGGCCTGATGCTTGCTCGTACTAAACGTTTCCAAATGGTTCAGAGCGCTGCAGCTATAATTTCAACCAAAACTACACAATGTGACCATATCCCCTGCATTGGCTCACTCCCCATGTTAGATCAGACTTCAGAGCCTTTCAAGCAGAGTGCGTCAATGGCACAGCTAAGCTCTAAAACCCATTATTTCCAATGGCTTTCTGAGTGCTGCCCCAGAACTCCTACACAGTTGAACTGTGGGCGTAGTGTGCTATGATGTTCGGCTTAGGTGCTTTAAGTTAACTTGTTATGAATTACAAAATTGTCAATGGATACGCCCCCTGTCTTAAACCTAATAGGTCAATCAGGACTCTCTGCTCTCAGAATAAAGGCTCCTGTCTGTCCCCAGAGAGAGAATAAAGTCAACCGGCCAAAGGGCCTTTGGGACAACCTCCCTGTTGACTGAGTGTCAGAGTTAAGGCCTTTAAATCCAAACTTTAAGCGCATCTCTTTGTCGTTCACTTTCAGTAGTCGCTTACTCTTTGATTTCTTCAGGCCTTGTACCTGCCACCATTATCCTTCCGGCAGGTTGATCTCAATGAATCTGTTTAGCCTGTTACCAGAGTCCTGCTGACCACACCACTGTAAACCTTCTGAACAACGCTTTATCTCTGTCTCTAACCCTGTCTATGTCCCACAAACACATCTGTGTGTCTCTCTGGTTGTCCATACTGTCATTTTAACATCATTCTATTCTGTAGACACCACATCTGTGATATGTCTGTCCGTCCTCATTTGCTCTTCATAAAGTTTGTTCCATTGTTTTCCACATTAAAAAGGTTTGTCTGGAGAGTTTTTCTTTATCCAAATCGAGGTTCTAAGAAAAGAGAATGTTGTTTGCTGGACCAATTGTTAAGCCCCCTGAGGCAAATTTGTGATTTGTTATATTGGACTGTATAAATAAAGTTGTACAACTGTAGAATAATTAGAATGACTATTTTCAGTCAAACTGTATGCTTCACACAGCCCTGTGCAATGGTAAATGGACTGTACTTGTATTGTCTTCAGACCACTCAAAGCTCTTTACCACTACATGTCATCATTCACCCATTCACACTCATTCACACGCTGATGACAGGGCTACCACGCACCTACATTCCTCCAGGTTTGTACATTGCAAAGCACACAGAGAGTGATATTCTTTGTCCCACTGTGTAGCAGGTGCTGTGCTAGAGGGATAACAGCAGCCCAGCATTGTTTTTTCTATTAGCCAACAGCAGAGTTACAAGCAAAGCTACTAAAAATGGGAAATCCATGTGTAAATCACTTTTTCATAATCTGTTACTGCAGCAACGAGCTCAGTCTGCCGCCGGCTGTGGGCTGAATGAAAACAAGCAAAAGCCATCAAGGCGCTTCATCTGTAATCCTTCCCCAGGATAAAGCTCACAAAACAACACACCACAAAAAATAAAACTCTGTCTTTGTTCCCGTGAAATCAATAGGACTAAGGAATAGTATGCAATGGTGCAGCCTTTCTGTAAAGACACACTAGGCAGAAGTTCAGGTCCCCTCTGAGATCATTCAAATTAAACTTCAGTCTAGAGCTGAAGCACTTCTTCAACGAGAAAATTATTTGGAAATGAAGAGAAATCAAGTGTTTTCGTAATCAGAGGTACAGTCTCAAAGGGCTCCAAATCATTTCCAGACATTGGAAACCTTGAAACGGGTGAATAGAAGGAATGCTCGCTTCCAGGAACATTGAGTTTGCAGTGTGTTGAGAGTGGGGAACACTGCGATAATACTGAATACTAACTCGATATTCAACCTTAAAGACAGATGATTCTTTTGAGCCCTAGGGCCGTCAAATTCAACCTTTTTGTTTTCCGGACTGACAGGTGACTTGATAACTGTCGACAGAGGTATCATGTGATACCATCGGTGTCACACTGTTGGCTCACAAGCCTTGTAAACAGTGGCGACCAAACATCAGATATCTTCCACAGAGATAAACAGACCTGTTAAACTCTATTGAATGATTCATTCACAATGATAGTGCTTTACAAGGGCAATAGATTTATTCTGCATTTTTCTAAAAGCTCTGTGTTGTTATTTTTAAAATCATTCGTCTTCATAAAAATGTTATCAATATGACCTTTAACAGGAAAGAAATAGAAGAAGAAACCTCAGACAGAGCTGAGGAGGAATCCCTCTCACTGAATGGACAGACAGATGTCATATGAACAGCAGTCTCTGATCACCTGAATCAACCGTATGCATGTCTCATTTCATGCATTATGTTTTCTTGCATCCTGACATGAGCAGGCTGGGTTGTGGAATAGCCGTAGGTCCTAGCTGGCTTAGCTTGACTCGTGTCCTGGCTCTCTTGCCTCCTTTCCTGGGGCAGTCACATCACTGTTGGTGGCGTTGGGTCCAGCTGGTCCGGCTCGGTGGTCACAAGATGTTTTGGGCAGTGATCTTCTCAAGGTCTGCTGCACCTCATCCAATCGCCGTGCCTTCTTCTTCCAATTTTGATGAGTGTATTTCTATCATAGCAAAGGCATGCTCAGGTTATAAAGGCAAAAAGTTTATGTTTATGGCACATCTGCATGCACTGCTGTCACCATGGGAAATATGATCAAACATGTGGCAGCTTGACAGAATCTCCAACCACGTTATTTCTCGTCTCTGGGGTTTCACATGTCCAAAAGAAAATACAACTGCGTACCTGAGTCAGTAAAACTAGAATAAAGCAGAGGCTCGCTGCATCGTCACCCAACCAGATAAATTAAAGTGCGGAGCAGTGACAGGCAGGATAACTCGCATAACTTTCATCGTGCATTATGAATTCTGGATGTATTATTCATATGGGCGAAGAAGCACAGCTCGAGGATGTGGCCTTTTCCCCCTCTCCCTGGTGCTTACTCCTACATGAGGTAATACAGCCTTGTTTTCTCTTCTCTGCTTCGGCTCCACCTGCAAATCAGAAAATCTCTCCCCTCTCCCCCTGAGGCCTCACGCTCTCCACCTATCCACCAACCGGGGCTCTGTAAAGGCTAAGAAAAGATTTAATGCAGAGGAGGAACTGTTGGATAGGCAACATAACATTGTTCCACTGTGATGTGAGTCAGCTGAGGAAATCGGCTCTGGATTTAGGTGATCAGGAAGAAGTGGAGAACAGGCTTGTTACTGTTTGTTTCCTGCACTTCTTGTCAAATTAAAAGCTTAAAATCTGCAACCATCTCTTTCAATAACTGACCTCTCTAATTTTAGACAATAGATATCGCTGTCTGCACGTGTCTGAGCCGTTAGCTCACCCTGAGCTACATGTAGTGACGCAAATTATTCACGCCGCGTTAATCGCGTCATTCGCACCGCCGGTCTCGCCGGGGACCATTTGTGTTCATTCATGTGAATCACACTAGACGTGCCGGAGAGGGGGCGTGGCTTATAGACCTGGAAGCCGTTCAACTGTCCGCCATCAACCATGGACAAAATAACCTCTATGTCTGCTTAGTACTTGTTGTGGAAGTCCCAGATATCCCGGGAAACTGAACGCCGTCATGTCTGGGTTCATAACATCACCCGGAGGAGCTCCGTGGATTTTATTGAGCTGTATTCACTGTGTCTAGCAAGCCACCCGTCAGCTGGTTTACTACAGCTGAACCCCAAATAAACAGATTTTATGTGATTTAACTGCAATAAACGGACAAATAGAGATGCTGAAATAACTACGTAGTGATGTAAAAAGTCTGAATTCATGTTTTGTTAGTTTTCTCCACAAGAAAACAAGCAAATAACTTTAAAATATTTGTTTTCTCAATGGAGCTATGATCGGTCGGTGCTATGCTAAGCTAACATTGTAGCAGCTCCATCAACACTCAACATAACGTCATCTAGACGTAGATACGGCAGCGTCTATTCATTGTTTGTACCACATGGTTTACACACACATTTATACACATAGTTTGGTCCTGTTTCTACTAATATGAGGCGTCGTAGAGCTCTGGGTGAACACAGAGGACACAGTATTTGTTTCCTGGTTCAACAACAACATGACGTCAGTGATGACAGGAGGTCATCTCACGCCTTAGAGTCGCCATTTTTTTGCCGGAGTTGAAAAATTTCAACTCACGCATTTGGGGCGTTTTGCCGATTGAAGCGAATTCGCGTCACTCCAGTCTCATCGTGTCTGTGCAGAGACTTTGTATGTAATCTCGTCGCGTGAATAATTCGCGGCGCGTTTGGTGTATGTACTTATTCCCTGCCAGATTGTAATAGTGGCAGTGTTGCTTGTGCCTTACTTTCTAGCCTCGGGAACTTGCCACCTGTACCTGCACCTGAACCCTGATCTATACCTGCCTGCCAGAACCTTCCCCTGCCGCACTCCTGCCATCCTGTGGACTACTTGCTACTCATGTTTGGACTTGCCAATAAGATCACGTGACACACTTTTAACAAACCTTAGCTGTTCCTGTCTGCTCTACTGTCTGCATGTTGTCTCAATTCCGTGTCGCTTCGCACCCACCTGTGTAAAAGGAATGAAGAGCAATGAATTGTGGGGAGAGAAGATGGCTGTACTGTATCAGAACGTTAAAGAATAGGAAAACAATGAGACAAAGCAGATGAAAGGAACATGGATGGAGGGAAGAGGGTGAAAAAGATGAAGAAATAAGAAAAGGGTTGAAAGAATATATGGTGAATGAATTGACTGAGTTCTTTTGAAGTTAACACCCTTGCAGCAATCAGCCATCCTCCCAGCCCCACAATTAGAAGCAGCTGTAGCTTCAATCATCATCTTGATATTCCCAAACTGTCCACACACAGTCATTAAACTGATGGATCCACCTTTATGCCCAGCATTTGCATTCTCATCAGAGCCGATGTTTACTGCCATGTGAGGGAACGGATCTAATGGTGGAAGAGCTGCTGAGAGGTGGGCCCCACCTTGAAGACGGAAAACATCTTCCTCACCTGAGAAAAATTATATTCATTTATATTTATTGGTCACAAATCAGATGGCAGGCTATAAAAGGCAGCTGGTTGTGTTCTCAATGGACAATGCCTTACTTTTTCTTATGTAGACTTTATTGTAATTTATTAAGTTTATGAAAAATAGCCAGGGGATATTTAACTGAAACAGCCAAGGGCGTAAATATAAACAGCATGCATTGCAGCTTCAGTGGGACCTGTGATCAATTGACAAGACAATATGTTGACGATGTGTGTGTGTGTGTGTGTGTGTGTGTGTGTGTGTGTGTGTGTGTGTGTGTGTGTGTGTGCTTGATAAGTAGTAACTAGCATGCACTAGACTCTAGTGACTAGAGCCCTTCTTAAAAGCGTGACCCCTGGCCTGTCGTTGGTTGGTAACTTGTGTGCACACTGTGCCACTAACCGGGGGCTGTGCGGTGCATTTATGTTTTGATAGTTTATCGATCCAAAGTGACAGAAATAAGGAAAAGGACCCGTATCCAGGAGACCGTCCCGCTGAAGGGACGGACACCGGCACTGTGCTTCACCTGCGTACCGGCAGCAACAGAGAGTTTGCTGATCCGGTTGGGGCTCGGTGGATCAGACCCCTGGTGCTGGAGTTTGTAACTGTTAAATTTGAGCTAACTGCTGAGTGGGGTGTGTCTCCAAGAGCTGCTGGACGCTCTACTCCCAACGAAGCAGCCTCCCGGCAGTAGGGTGCTTGCCGTCCTCTAATTTGTGCCACTTTGGATTCAATTCAATAATCGAACTGTAAAATGGTACATAGAGCATGGATTTATGATTGACAAGCCCTCGCAGCAGCTCTAGTTCTTCGTCCTCTCATGTTGGACGCTACAGCGACTCACTAATGTGTATCACTAGAAAGTACGTTCCCGGCCTTGCAGGTTGGTGGTAAATAGCTCTGCAGCACAGTAAATTAACGTATTCAGCATAATGTCTAAACTTTCACAAAAAGGGGGTACACTTTGTATATGTTTTAAACTGAAATTATTTTGGGCTATTGACCAATAGCAAACCTGGATATTAGCAAGCACGATATTGTAGCTCTCTACCACAAACACGTGTAAACTACCTTCGATCATGCGTCACTTTTCCTGTGATAACAATAACTAAATCAACCTGTTTGCTTTTGCCAGCCACAGATCCCTCAACTAATATTTGGTAAATTGATAGGAGAAGGTAGTTTTATAGTAGCTGTTAGTGCAGCGTCTCACCACGCTCATTCAGTTTTATGTTCTAACTGCTTGACCTTCTAAAGGCCTGGAGCCTTTTCATGTTGTTTTTTATTTTCCTTTTTTTGTCATTTTTAGTATACACTGTGTGCACAATTATTATGCAAGTTGTATTTTTGAGGATTCATTTTATTATTGAACTACTACAGTGCTCTCGGTCATTCCAAAATGTTAATAAACCTCAAACCTGAATATTTAAGAAAGTGAAAGTGAGGTTTTGTCTTTCTCAGAATATCTATGTGTGCACAATTATGATGCAACTAACAGAAAAACTTGTTTATTTTCATCTGTTAAAATGAGGATAATAAACAAACAACTCAACATTTACAAATAAACATTTCTGACATTTAAATAAATAAATCAGTGACCAATATAGCCCCGCCTTCTTTTCAATAACAGTAATAAGCCTTCATTCATATTTTTCTGTCACTTTCTTGATCTGTTGACGATCAGCCACAGACACTGTTCAGAGAGGTGGACTGCTTAAGAAGGGCCCACAAGTTCTCAACAGGGTGTAGGTCCGGTGAGGAAGGAGGCCATGTCATTATCCTTTCATCTTGAAGGCCTTCACTGGCTAGTCACGCAGTGGAGTACTTGGATGCATGCGGTGGAGCATTGTCCTGCATAAAGATCATGGTCTTCTTGAAAGATGCAGACTTTTTCCTGTACCACTGCTGGAAGAAAGTTTAGGTCTGGGAGTTGATTTTGAGTTCATCTTCAACCCGAAAAGTTCCAACTAGGCACACTGAAAGACCGTTCCTTGGCTCGACCAGAGAGAAGCAATATACTCGCCGCTCGTGATTGTTCCATGGGTCGGAAGAAGACTGGAACTGGAAGGTGAGGGAACACTGGACCAGGAAGGACCGACAAGAGACCCCAAATAATGCAATCGTGGCTCTGATGCCGGAGATGAGTGAGCCACCGAGCTGGCTGGAGCAGGAGGAACAGGAGCAGGCTCGGATATGGTGAGCCGCGTTACATCACCGCTGTGATCACGGACAGGGAGTGGAGATCTCCTCCACTCCCTGTGATGGAGGTCTCTGCTTGTGACATTGAACGGCCTCAGTTTGAGCCACTCCTGCTTCAGAGGGCTTGAGTTGTCTGGGTTCAAACTGGTATACAGTGAGCATTTCATCCATATTGGGCTTTGACAGTCAACTATATTGTGGTCATTGTGTTTGATCTGCAATATACTTTATGATCGGGCATTGAGAGGAAGAGCTGTGGAGACTAATCAACATGTAGCATGACGGTACTATTTCAGTTTGATTGAAGTGACATGGAGACATTTAGTCTTTGACCGGGTATAGATTAACACCCACCCCTTTGTCTTATTCTTTCCAACATTTAAGTGATAAATCTCCTGGAAGGCAGCCAACTGGATTTATTAATTCTCTACCTTATATTTTCTGCTAAAGAAAGGAGCTTAACATATTCAAGCAGTCTGACTATTATCAGCTCTCTTCGCCCATTCTTTGGCAGGTATCCACTGTTATCTTTGCTGAGAAGGAAATTATAACTCCATCATCTGGCCCACAAGCTGTGTCAGCCTCACACACTTCAGCTCTCCAACCCCGACTCCAACCCAGTCTGCTTTCATCTTTATTGTTCAGGTTGTGGACTCTCAGCACATCTACACCAGCATATTAAAACTGTATGGTGATTGTTCCTGTCTCTCTGAAATCTATGTAGGTCAACATCAGCAGTCCAGTCCAGACCACCTCAGTTAAGTTCAAGACATTTCCAAGAGCTCAAACAGGATCAATACCTGACTCCTTGTCATGCCTCAGGATCTGCCTGAAGAACATGTAAATAGCATTGTAGCATTCACTAAACAGTCATATACACATGTTAAACCATGTTCAATTGTCTGTTTTGGTGAGTAAGGAAAACAAAACATGTTTGGTTATATTTTAATTAAATTCTTATTTTACCTGCTGAGCTTTCCAAATCGACCTACTGAGGGTCATGAGGGGTTAGCTCATCACAATTGTATCTGATAAACCTCACTGCACTCTGGATCACTCTAGAATGAATTTGCATTTGCCATTAAATATAATCTGAACTTTGCAGAATGGTCCGATATGAACATGTTGTGTGGTGATAGGACTGAACACATCAGTCGTTGCAGCATAAAGGCTAGTCTTTCCATTCATCTGACTGTGGGTGGTGTGTTCGGGCTGCAGCGGTGGTGACGGCAGGGGACTTAAGAAAAGCAACGGCCCGCAGCGAAAAGTTGAAACAGAATCCACTTTTGGAGAAACGCAACCTCAGGCCAATCACGTAGACGGCGACCAATGGGCCTTTCAAATCAAACGGGTCAATCAAATGAATGTCACTCAAAAGGGCCAGTTAAGTGACGCCGCAGAACCGCCGCTGCTGTCGTTCGAGACTGTTAATCATAATCATCATGATATCAGCCGCTAGATCAGCTGGTCTCTTCTGTCCAATAGCACAACGAAACAATTACATCGTTTGCCTATTATCTTGTCTCTCTACCTTGAGTACGTTCATGCTGCTGTTACGCACCCCTCTACCCCCCCATCTCCTCCCAGTCTTCATCTTCATCAACTCTTCATTCACCACCAGTGTGTGGACTCCACAGGGGGGGTTATCTTCTGCTGCTCAGACGCCCCTCCATTACAAATCTCCCTGTAGAGTCCAAGACAAAGACTCTGAAGACTTCATCACCACATATCATCTGTTATTAATAAACATTTATCATTCATTTTCTGACTTGTCTCTTCTGGTTGAAATGCAGGTATTTTCACCATGTGTACCATCTTAGTTTAGCATGCCAATTAGCTCTAAACACAAAGTACAGCTGAGGCAGAAGGGAACGTCATTAGAACCACTCACTAAATGAGAGTTGATGTACTGAAGAAGGATTGAGTCACAGCATTGTATTGATCAGCAATAGAGAGTGTTTTTCTTCCGTGGGAATGCCGCTGATTAATAGTTGAAGAAACCTAGTTGAGCACTTTGAATAGTGAGCTGTCCAGCGTGGCTCTGAGCACATTATACTGAAGACAACTGCTTACACCCCAAACAGGCTGGGACACATTTATGTCAGAGGTCTAATCTCCCAGCAGCCCGCACTGGAGAAAAAGGTTCAGCTCACAGATGAATCAATAGTGCTGAAGCCCAGCTTCAGGCTAGGCCAAGGTAACAAGGGGGTCTATGGACTCAGTGCCAGGGGTCTGAGAGAGCCACTGTGTGCCTCTCTGTGTCATTTAGACAGCAAGCAAGACCTCAAGGAAAATTTCTCTGTTGCTTTCTTTCTCTTAAATCAGCGATTAAACGGAGCAGGTTTTCCTCTCTCCCTTCATAAGAGGGGATGATTCACAGTTCCTCTTGAGTCACAACAGAGAACCACAGCAGCTCAATGTGTCTGCCGAGGTTTATTTTATGTTCTCCTTCCGCAACTAACTAATGAGTCATAAAGCATCTCTCTGAATCCAGAGATGTGGTGAGTGAAGAGGTGAGCAGTAAACGGAGGCTGGTCCAGCAGGAGAATGAGGGGAAGTAAATAGTATTCAGAGGCATCTGTATGCACACTGACACAGCTGCTCTCCACTGACTGAAACTCACTTCTCTACTTCTGTTTCTCTAGAAGAACTCTTTTTGTTCTATGGATGTGCCAAACAAGAGGAGAATGAGGCTTCATTACCAAAACTTTTAAAACTTTTTAAACCTTTGCATTCTGCTCCAATGTGGCCTGACCCGAGTTCTCCATCCAGAACCACCCAATACAGCACTAGCATTCATTTTGACTTCTGCCCCAGGTAAAAGTTGTAATATAAATTGTTCTAATTGTTTCTGGTTATGATTAATCTAAAAATGCAGTGCTGTTTTCAAGTGTAGTTACTAAGCTATAGCTATTGTGTTCAAAATAATGACTGTGATGAATCTTAAATACTAACCTCAATACAACTATACAGTGAACTAGTTCACTGTATAGTTGACCTTACTGCACTGTGAACTAGTTCACTGTATAGTTGACCTTACTGCACTGTGAACTAGTTCAGTGTATAGTTGACCTTACTGCACTGTGAACTAGTTCACTGTATAGTTGACCTTACTGCACTGTGAACTAGTTCAGTGTATAGTTGACCTTACTGCACTGTGAACTAGTTCAGTGTATAGTTGACCTTACTGTATTGTGAACTAGCTCACTGTATAGTTGACCTTACTGTACTGTGAACTAGTTCACTGTATAGTTGACCTGACTGTACAGTGAACTAGTTCACTGTATAGTTGACCTTACTGCACTGTGAACTAGTTCACTGTATAGTTGACCTTACTGCACTGTGAACTAGTTCACTGTATAGTTGACCTGACTGTGAACTAGTTCACTGTATAGTTGACCTGACTGTACTGTGAACTAGTTCACTGTATAGTTGACCTGACTGTACTGTGAACTAGTTCACTGTATAGTTGACCTGACTGTACTAGTTCACTGTATAGTTGACCTTACTGCACTGTGAACTAGTTCACTGTATAGTTGACCTGACTGAACTAGCTCACTGTATAGTTGACCTTACTGCACTGTGAACTAGCTCACTGTATAGTTGACCTGACTGCACTGTGAACTAGTTCACTGTATAGTTGACCTGACTGAACTAGCTCACTGTATAGTTGACCTTACTGCACTGTGAACTAGTTCACTGTATAGTTGACCTGACTGAACTAGCTCACTGTATAGTTGACCTTACTGCACTGTGAACTAGTTCATTGTATAGTTGACCTGACTGAACTAGTTCACTGTATAGTTGACCTTACTGCACTGTGAACTAGTTCACTGTATAGTTGACCTTACTGCACTGTGAACTAGCTCACTGTATAGTTGACCTGACTGCACTGTGAACTAGTTCACTGTATAGTTGACCTGACTGTACTAGTTCACTGTATAGTTGACCTGACTGTACTGTGAACTAGTTCACTGTATAGTTGACCTGACTGTACTGTGAACTAGTTCACTGTATAGTTGACCTGACTGTACTAGTTCACTGTATAGTTGACCTGACTGTACTGTGAACTAGCTCACTGTATAGTTGACCTGACTGTACTGTGAACTAGTTCACTGTATAGTTGACCTGACTGTACTAGTTCACTGTATAGTTGACCTGACTGTACTGTGAACTAGCTCACTGTATAGTTGACCTTACTGCACTGTGAACTAGTTCACTGTATAGTTGACCTGACTGTACTGTGAACTAGCTCACTGTATAGTTGACCTTACTGCACTGTGAACTAGTTCACTGTATAGTTGACCTGACTGTACTAGTTCACTGTATAGTTGACCTGACTGTACTGTGAACTAGTTCACTGTATAGTTGACCTGACTGCACTGTGAACTAGTTCACTTTAGATCGATGTGGAGAGGTTCGGGGTAATGCACCCACACGTAGCCACTTGTTTTTTAGTCTGCTAGGTGAAGGGATGGCTGTTTTTCCTCTTTTGTGTTCTTGATATTTGCCAGTAGAGAGCTGTAAACTTATGTTAGTAGTGAATAGAGTTGGCGTTTTATTTGTTTATTGATTTGGCATCATCTGCAGTCCCTTTCCTTTATTCGCTCCCCTCAGTTGACTCTGTTGTCACCACTTGTGTCTTTTTCAAATTTGTGGTCACTATTTATTTGATCATTAACAATAAATGTCCTCAAATGTTTCTTCCCTTCTCCTGAGACCAGGGCTAGCCAACGTGTGGTGTGCAAGTTGTAATGATTAAAGTTTAATAATTGAATGCCTCAGTATTGTTATTATTGCTCTTAGACTACTGAGCCTACTCTCTGCACATGACAATCCCAGCATGGATCTGTTCTTGTTCATGGTGTCTGTTTCTGATCCTGTGCATGTGTCGTGTTCTTCACATGCGGGTCGTGTGTAACTTAATGCAATATTATTCAAATTGTTGCGACATCTAGAATAGACTTTGTTATGGATTCGTTTTGATTTAAACCTGATGCAATATTTCTTTAACGCAGCTGAACATATGTCAGCACATGACAGCATCTTCTCTCATGATGGGCCTGTGCACGTGTCCTCGCCCTCACCATCCTCCTTGCTTTGGAGGATGGGTGAATTGTTTGTGCATGATTTGATGTATTTAATGATTTATTAATACTTGCTTTTTTTGGGGCAGATGCGTCAACCTGTTCAGGATGTAGAACGAGGTGCCTGGCCTAAAAAAATATGACTTTCTGTGATGTAACAAACTTCTCATATAGATCAATCCCTCATTAGTCCCGCAGTGGGGACATGTCTTCTCTGCATTTAAACATCCCTAGTATACAGGGAGCAGTGGGCTGCTGAGAAGCAGTCAGGGGTTTAGTGTCTTGCTCAAGGACACTGTGGCACAGCACACGTAGTAACAGGATCGTACCGCCGACCTTGCAGTTACCGGATGAGTCGTGCGCCATGATCGCCCCCGTATTTAGCAGGTATAATGGTTACCATGGTCACGATCTTAGCATCGCCTGTTAGCGTTCACATATTGATGGACTCATGTGCATTGCCATCCCTACAGCCCCCTCACTAGTGTAGCTAATTCATAAGTCATTCATAATCTGTTGAAAGTAACCAAAAACCTATTTTGAATTAAGATATAAACACAGAACTTCATGATTACAGGGATGTGATCACAGGAAACATGCTGCTCATCAACATCTCTCCAGTATCTGACATGACCTCCTCCTCCACTGACTACTTCATGAAACTCCACCTGCCACGTTTGCTTGTTATATAGTGTCTGTTCTGTACAGCATGCATACACAGACATGTGTTTATGAGGTGTGAATAGTGATTGGATTGATCACTATCTAGATAACACACAGGTTACAGATATTTATAGTGTTATTGTTATGGTGTGTTTTAATGGGAGTGAGGAGACTGAGGATCATGTTCAATGGAGTACAGCTTTTTATTCCAGGCTAATGCAGAAACATAATCACACTGTCCGCTGCAGGCACTTCTGGCACGCGTGGTTTGTCATCTCGGGGCCAGGCTGGTCTACAAGTGTTCAGACACCGGTTGCAAGAACAGAAAAGGTCCACCGCACCTCAGCCAAACAAGCACAGCCTCCATGTCTGCCGCTGCCTTTTATAGCTGGCAGGGTCGAGCTGCCAACTGGACTCGGTTTGGCCGATTGGTCACTGGTGCCAGATGTTTTAGGCAACCCCCTGGTGTTCAGTGAGCCAGGGCCAGAGCTGGCTCTACTGCCTGGCTTCCATTTGGGTTGCCATCAAACGGTAATGTAGTATACCTATATATCTGATGCCTCAAAGGGACTCATCATACAACACTGGTGATGAGGTTGTACTAGTGTAAGCTTCACTCTGTCTAATGACCGGAGAACCTTCAGTGTCTATTCAGTGGCAATGTGAGCAACAAGAGTCTACAGTCAGCTGACACCTCAGGTTAACAGTATTATATGAAACGTGTTTGTTCTAACCTCAGGATTCCATCATGTGTAGTCTAAATGTCAGTAGCCATGCATACTACACATTAGAAACGTCAATAGCAAACCAGTAAACCTCCATGATGTTTGATCCCCAATGAGATACAAAAATGAACAAACTCTAAAAGCTACTGTCTGAAAGTTGAACGGGTCATAATAGTTATCTTGCTCTGAAAGCATCTCCCTAAATAGACACAATATTGTCAATCAGGTGCACTGTCCTTTCAAATGGCACTCTATCAGATCCACCGAACACAAGCACAGGCCCACCTTAAGTTCTCTTCACTCTCAACACAAACGACTGTATGAGCATCCATCCCAACCATCGCCTTATTAAATATGCTGATGATTCGGTCCTCCTATCACTCCTCTCAGGCTCTGAACAGGAACACGGCCCACAAAATCCATCCCACACCCTACAGCACAGTTCCTTCATCATTCTATGTTTCTCTTCCCTCGCTGTCAAAAAACAAAAAGTTTCTCAGAACCATCGTGAGAACTTGTGCCAAGATCACTGGAGTGCCCCTCCGAAGCTTAGCCTCATTCTGTGAGCAGCAGGTCGGGGCAAAGGTCAACGGGCACAGAGATTCATTTATTCCAGAAGGCCTCCGCTTGGTGAACGAGGAACCGACGGACAATTATGTGCTCCATCTGGAGCGTGGCACTTAAACAACATGGAATACTGCAAAGATGTTTGAGGTGTCCCCCAAACAATTGCACCATCAGCCCAACGTGGTGTTAAACTGCTCTTCTGTTTGTGCATGTCTCTCTGTGCATATGCTTGTCTCCAGTCTGATTTTACTGTAAGACTACATTTTACAAGGTTGCATTTGAACACATCATGCTAACGTTATAATTAACAACTTCTGGGTAATATGTTGATATTGCCCAATGAGATGTCTCAAACACAGTGTGTGTTCTTTATGAATAATAAACAGCGTGCACTTAAGCCCGACATTAAATGTGCACTGGGGCCCATTTTAACCACCTTACCCACTGATCCCTATAATTAGTTCCTAGGAAATGAATAGGACATGTACCAAATACTTAAAATATCAATTAAACAATAGCAGGATTGTTCTTTCTGATTGTGCCATTATTCCAGAGTTCCTGTCAGAAGTCCCGTCTCTTCTTACAGGATAGTGCATTGTGCAGTCTTTAGGTGTCTGACATGCATTCATACTAATGGATCTATAATTGAAAATGGACCGTTGGGGTCACATGTCATTGTCTCGCTGGTAGCTGAGCCCCCAGCAGCGCAGCCCCTGTTCTTGTGGTCTGGATTGCTGTTTAGTACAGGTGAGGCTCTACTGTTCTGGCGTCTCCCCTGTGTTCCTGGGTCACCCTGCCTGCCGTGCGATCGCAGCGCAGTCTCCTTCATGATCACCGCTGACTGATGCCTTATCGCTGCTTCTCACCTCTATCACACTAATGGAGCAGCTGCAGCCCTAAGAGCCCTTCAGCTGACGGGTGCACATTAGAACATGCAAGGTGCTTCTCTCTTTTTCATTATTCCACCATAATGCATCCAACGCTGCACACACAAACACAGCCCCCGCCACACATGCGTGCACACTGCACTGTGCGTACACACATCACGGCACATCTCCATCATCAACCAAACATTTGCCCTGTCCTCTGGGAACGTGACCAGCAATGAAGCTCATCTGTGATAGAGCCAGAGCCACTTGCACCATCATGTACACCACAGCCAGGTGTCCAATATGTAGATTAGTCATTCCGTTCAGCGGCGTTCACATTAATCACCTGTCAGGACGGAGTCCATGTCGTCTCCAGAGGAGAGAGCGAGACGTGTCTCTAGAGACGCTTCTGTTTCACTGTAATATACTGTAATATCTAACACCAAAACCTATTTCATTATTTTATTTTGAAGCTTGGTTTTAAAAATATTTGAGCCTTTGACATCTAATTTCAGCTCAAACATGCATCTCTCAAACATAGGATTTTGATTGGAGATATATATATATATATATATTTACTGCCTCTCTTTGACTGTGAATGACCTTTTTTTCAGCACAGGGTGTTTGACCTTCTGTGCTCTCCATACGTTGGACTCCCACTCCAAACGTGAATGCATTTAAATGGACTTGTGGAGATGTGTGGCTGCTGTTGTTAGAACCTTTGCAGTGGTGATGCTGACAAGCTAGCAGCTGAAAGCAGGGAAGTCATAGTGACAACAGTGAAGAGAAGAAACAAAGGAAACTAATAGTGCAGACCTAAAGCATCAGCATGTTAGATGTTCACATCAGAACATCGAGGAGAAAGAAATGGAAGGACAGACACGTGCACTGACACAGGTAAATGTGTTTCCTGGTCCAGCTGTACTACAGTCTGAGAGATGTCATACAGTGCATAACACAGTGGGTCGTCCACTGTGCGTTCCTTGTGGAAGTGTCCTCGGGCAGATACTCAACCGGAGGCTGTGAGCGTTAACATGTTGTAGAAAGTGCTTTGAGCGGTCTGAAGAACGACGCCATAGAAATACAAGTCCATTTAAGATGACAACTCGTTTCATATTCCACAGCAAACATTTGAAACGTTTTATCATTTGATCAGTGATGGATAAAGGTCGTGAGAAAAGTCTTTACAGCTAAAGTATGCGGCCCCTGTTAGTAGTTCACAGGGAAACATTGACGTTGTTTTGATCAAACGTAGATAACAATATAACATATTGTTAATATAACAATGCACATACAAGGATATTGTACATGATAACTCATAACATGTAATACTGCCCCCATGTGAGAGGAGACTCTCAAGCTGCAGCTACTGTTCCATTCTGCTCACTATAAGAGCTGCAGTATGTTGAATCTATTCAACAGATCAATAACAGATAAATAACACAACAAGTGCTTTAATGATACAGCTCGATCTATTAGGACAAAAAAGATTTGTGTCTCTCAAAAAAACGTCAGTCTATTGAGATGATGACAACAACAATACTTTGAGGTAACCATAAATTAAACTCAGGTATTTAGAGAGTACCTTTACTCCCCGGTGGTTAGCTGTATTCCTTACTGTGTAGTAGTAATGCTTTTCTCAGCCATATGCTCTGTTTTAATGACGCATGTCTCTGTCTGCTCTGGCTTTGTGTTGTTGTTGTTGTTGTTGTCTTTTTACTTTAGTTGTGTTTGTGTGTAAATGCTACATGTTTGCTACATGTTCAGGAGTGTAATACTTACTGTGTGGAGCACTCTTTAAAATGATACAACTACTAGAGGCAGTGTTGATTGTTTAGTGTCATTCAGTGCCATGTTGTACATGATGCTGTACCATCAATGACCACCTACTGTATGTTTCACGTGAAATGATCGGATATGAAATATGAAAGGTGGAAGAGGCAGCTGAGGACAGACTTCTGAAACAGACGGCTCATCTATGAAAGTTCTTCTGCTTTTAATACGGACTCATGTGTCTGAACAAATGAAGCTGAATTCTGAGCAGCAACGTTTTTAAAGAACAGAATGAGAGTAGAGTTATGGAAGCTGGTTGCTGCTACAGTTATGAGCTGCTCCCATCAGTAACTCATGTAAACACCGTGAGCACGTGTGACGGAGAGTGCCGCCGTTTATTGAGGTTATATATTCACACAGTCAGCCTTCTGTTGTACCATCATGCATTGTGGCTGAGCGCACACCCTCTCAATCACTGAGCCGGTCTTTGATCACAGTCTGTGACCGATCCAGCTCGGGCCCCACGCTCACCGCTAACTGTCAAAGGCTCTGTGTGGTCTTCAGTTTACTCGTACAGCAAATCAGAAGTCTTTTTAATGACCTGGTGTTTACTGCAGGGTGGAGCCGTTAATGACACACATGACACATGTTCAAAGAGCCGTCTTCTTAGCTGGTGATTCATTCACGTTCACCAGGTAAATGTTGGCTTGCCGTTAGATTTTGGAGACACCTCAGACATCGTGCAGGACGACCGGTGTGATGTTTGGAGGCAGTGACAGGATGAAGGGCTCCATCTACAGCGACAGTACAACATGCACGCTGCATGCCGATGACACAGTGGTGATGGATACAGGAAGAATGAAATTTCACTTTGAGGAGACGATCAGTATCAGTTCATCTCAGACCAGAAGAGGTCAGCCCTTCTCACATGAGATGTGTTTATTTGTAACATGGTAATAAGAGCATTATCGATGTGCACAAAGCACTGGCATGTTTAATGACATTCATACCACTAAACTCTATTAAAGTGATGTGGATCCTGACAGACAGATGAATACTATTGAGTCATCACTAATGAGTGTGATGAGTATCCATATCTTAATTCTTAAGATGTGTTTGTGTGACTCCAGGGCACTGATGGTTCTGAGTAACAAACCCTCAGTTGACCTCGTGGCTCAGATCGTCCTCCATCCGTCCTCCCTGTTCACCGTCCACACTCCTGAGGAGATGACAGGACCTGACACACCTGACTGTGAATGAAGACTGAAGCACACAGATGTGTGGTAGAAGAAGACCGATCCTCCTCGATAAGCTACAGAAGTATTCTTACACTGATAGCATTACTTTTGAATTTAAGATATATTTTGAACCTACTTAGTCGTGTACATTTTCACTTATTATTTATTATTTAACTGTTGACACACGTTTGTTATGATGTGTGAATGGGTGTGAATGGGTGTGAATGGGTGAATGATGACATGTAGTGTTAAAGAGCTTGGAGCGGTCTGAAGACTGAACGAGTACAGTCCATTAATCGTTAAAGCGTGTGGTTCATCAAATCTCTAAATGTTCTTAATGAATACGTTAAGTCAATGATGCTTGGTGCTCAAGTCAAAGTTGATGGACAGCGTATCCCTGCATTCACTGCACTTCTAATGCTAAGATGTCGGCCATATTGACCAGAGAGTTGTTGTGTTGTTGCTCTTTACATTCCTCCAGAATCAAGTTCAACAAACGGTCCACAGGAACGTTCTGCTGTTTGTTGTTCCTCATGTTTTTACTGTGTGTTGCATAATGACAATACATTATCCTTGAATCCTTGGATGATGTTCAACTCATTCCTGTCATATTAGTATTGTGTTGGTGGTAACGCTGTCTCTTCTACTACCGACACACAGGCCATGTCTGCTCCCAGAGCAGAGGGCAGTGACTCCTCCCCCCTCTCCTCTTCTAAATCTCAGGAGAAGTTAGGAGAGGACGAGTGCACACTTCCTTTCCTCTGCAGGCTGCAGGAAATCCAACCAACCTGAGTAGCAAGAACCTGAAGAAGCCTCTCTTTCACTTCTAATATGTTACCATTAAGACTGAAGAAGCCACCAGACCTCTCCCTCGCTGCTCTGCTTTGATCTGGCTACAAGACCTGACTTACTGCAACCTGTGATGCACCAATGTGCTGAAAAGTTCTACCAGCAAAGACTAAAAGAGAAAGAGACTTCAAAAGAAAAGACATTTTGAAAGTGGCAAAGATGCCTAAACGGATGAAGAGAGGGTTCAACGGTCTGCTGCTGCAGAGAAAGAAACTATACAAACTGAATCACGCCGTGAGAGAAGTCCATGTCCACAGATAGTTCAGAGCTGAAGCGAGCTGTTACCAGACCGGGAGGTGGAAGGATATGACCAAAATATAATTATCACATGTCAGCTGACAATGCCCGAAAAAGCATTCCTCCCAGCTGAAGTCCCTCTGCCCATCAGAGCCGTCTGGTGAAGACAACGTCATCACACGTAACTGAAGATTGATGATGCTAGAACTAAATACATTTAATGTAAAGTCATTAATAAAGTAATGTTAGTTAAGGTCAGATGCTAAACTAATCAAGACGTCAATCAATGAGCTTGATGCCCACTTAGAGACACGCTGCCTGTTGGAGCAGCGTGGCTCAGGTGCAGTGCAGCTGCGTGCAAGCTCCGCCTCTAATCGAGAATCAAGGCCCCGCCTATTTATATTTACATGGCTCTTTATCTGTAGAACCTGTCACAGTTATGAAAAAGAGCAGCCATTAGCTCACATGCTCTATGAGGCCTGCAGAGGGACAGTGACTGCTCAGGTAGACATTACTCCTCTATGTCTTTATTGTAGGTGTTTGCTGCTATGTTCATTCTCTGAATATCGTATACCAAACCTTTAACATAAGCAACTAAAACAATGAAGTACTACTACAATGCTGCACTGAGCACTAAGATGTATCGATGTAGTAAGCTAAAAATATTATGGAAGTAAAATACTGGCTTTGCTCACGGACAACTTCATATAACCTCATTAAGATGAAAGTGAAGTTAATTTCTGTGAGTCTGCTTTTGTTAGAAGCACTTTGAGGACAGTGGCCCCTGAAATCCAATGAAGTAATTGTCATTCTTTGAAACCCATAAAGCTCTTTATCCAACCCGTGGGCCACAAACACAGTTGACAGAATGGAGCACTGTATTTGCATACATTTACCCTAATGGTTTTTCCATTAGGATGGAACACTCATCAGCATAATAAAATTGCTCTAGCGGGATAGAGAATCAGTCACATCTGGAGACGGTCGCAGAGAAGCCTGAGCCAGTACTGCAGGATTACCCAGGCCCGCCTCCAGCACCGAGCTTCTGTAAAGAACCTCTGGGTTCAGTCACACTGCACGGTCACTGGCAACACCACAACCGTACCAGGAGAACTGTATCTATAAATGTAGGGCTGATAAAACGCAAAGTGTGTTCAAAAAAACGGTAGTTTTACATTAACTATTAGGTTTTCAGAAGGGGCACAAGTGATCTGCTGCAGGTAATCAATGAGAATCTATTTCAGCCACAGATCTGTTCACACACGGCGCTGACATGCGTCTCAGTTTCAGAGTGGTTGCTACATTTCATTTAGCTGCGTTTCTATTGCCATGTGTGATGATTTATCTTCAAACCGAGCTTAAACACGTCTACTTCAGCTCAAGCCTCGTCTGGAAAGGATTTTGGTTTGCCGCCAACAATGGATCACAGAAATGCACCAAAGCACAAACATATCGGTGTCCGTCTCCGCCACAAAGATAGCGTGTTGAAATGGGAGTATTTTGAGATATGTTGCATCATTTCTCTTTATTAATGAACCAAATGTTTCATGTTCTTAATTTCAGAGTTAGCTGTGTGCTGTTGTTTATTTTCTTGTCTTTGTGTGTTAACAGAAGAGCTGCCGCTACAGTTATTAATGCAGTGAAAGCATGCACTAGATCAGGGGTGACCAGTACGTCGATCGGAGGTAGTGCGGGTAGATCGCATGCCATTAAAACAAAATGAGATGTCCTCATGGTATTTGCCACTTGATTGACTACATGGCAGCCAGTCTGAGATCACGTCTTTTCTAACACACGGGTCACCACGTATGAGCGGCCAACCGCAAAACTCCGGCGAGCTAATTAGTTAGCCTCCCAATGTATTTCTACTACAGAAGCTAAAGCTGCAGCGCCGTGATTTGGGGAACTTCCAAAACCTCCGTCAGAGGTGGAGACGCAACGGAAGCCGTGCGCTCAACGACAGTGACACACAGAGCAGATCGACAAGCGTCTGTCAGAGTTCGACAAACGCCTTCAAGACTTTGCTTTACTCGAGCCAGTCGCTACATTTATGTGCCGCACATTTCGGGAAAACAGAGAAACAAACACGAGGACAAAACACCGGAACACGGAGCACACTCGGGGAAGCAACAAAGACAATCTGACCAGAACAGGGAAGCAGGGGAGTTTATATGGAGGGGTAGGCAGAGGGAACACCCAGGGGCAGGTGATTGGGCACAGGTGTAGTGAATGAGGGCAATCAGGAAACACTCAGACACTGAGGGAGCCGGGAGGAGACCAGGGGCGGAGCTACACAGACAGGAACAACAGGGGCCAAAGCCCAACACTTAATTCATCATTTATAATGCATTGTTCCTACATTAACACTATGCAATTCATAACAACAGTTATACATGTTTTATCCTTGATTAATATGCTCGTCTGTTATGTTATGAGTCCGGTGTCACTGCTCGCTGTCCGGCTGCTGATGCTCCTCCTCCGGTCACCGTCCATGGGGATTGCTGGATACATCTCGGGGCTAAGCCTAAAGCTTTGGTCTGCTCTGCTCCACTCCATCAGGAGCCGTGGTCCCTGGTCGGTGCTCGCAGCAGGAGAGGGAGGTGCTCCCCTCATGCAGCCCCCTGCTATAACATCCAACTGGAGAACAAATACCATCTTCTGGACCAGCATGACTTCCCTCCCCTGGCTGTGGAGCCTTCGGCAGCGCTCCGGCTGTCCCACAGCTCGCTGTCCCCTCCGATCCTTTCAACAGCCATATCGCAAAACTTCTCCCACAACAGGGTCTGGTGCTCCGAGACTCGATTGTGAGGAACGTGAGGAGAAAAGCGGCGGCTACCTTCTGCTTTCCAGGCGCTAACATAACTAACCTGGAAAAGTTCCCCAGCATCTTGGCCAAACACCCACTTGGCCAGGACGTGGTCGTGCATGTGGGATGCAATGACATTTCCAACCACTCCTCTAAATTACTGAAACAGGATTTCAGCGTTCTCCTGGACTCCCTTGCAGTCCACGGTAAACGGGTCTTTATCAGTGGACCCATCCCCCCACACAACAACAGCTGAACTAGAGATGATTATACAGCCTTCATCTCTTCACGGGGATGGGTGGTCCAGAGGCATGGGCCCTGCTGAGCTGGGGGAGGGGGACCTGGTGGTCTGGGGCTGGTTGATGGAGTCATGGGGGATGGAGTCAGGACTGTCCCATTGTCCCATTGACCTCTCCAGACAGAAGTAGAGTCACTTGCTGAGAGCTAGTGTTGCAGTTGCTCAGAGTACGGTCATTTGGTGAATGTCCTCACCACAGGTGAGACCTCACATTCAGATGGACCATGACGTGTTCAGAGACCCAGTGCAGCACGAGGCCCGGCTGATTGAGGTGTAGCAGTGGTCCAATGTTCTCCTCTCTGGTTGAGCATTTCATAAACTGTCTGTGTTTGAGGAGTTCATGGCTGACGCTCTTAACACTCTTGTTTTGCGACACCCGAGCTTCTGGTGTTCTCAGTGTGAGAGAGACTCTGGGGCCGTGGATCACTCTGGTAACATCAGCGTTGTCAAATGACATGTTGGTTCACTGACTTCTTACGTATATATATGTAAACATTGGCTGTGAAACATGGCTGTGAAAGTGTTGCAGAGAACGGCTGCTTTTCTACCAGCATTGTCATTTTTAGTAGCGTTAGATGTTCCATTATCCGTTACATTGAGTATGACACCGAGATTTATCCATGTGCTTAGACTCACTAAAAATGCTGCTCTGCTAATTGGATTATGAGCCAGTGGAAAATGTAGGTTGCTGTTGAACGTGTCAGAGATTTTTCCTTTTTCCTGTGGGGCGAAATGAGTTTTCCTGACATCAATCAGCCACACAAATTAATTGTTATTCCCTCAAAACATTAAGCCATGATTCAAGGCTGCCTCAGAAATCAATGCCAAGAATTATTAAAAGCTCACTAACATCGGAATCATTTAAGTGTGATGGCAAGTGTGAAATCCAATATAAATCCTTTCACAGTGTGTGCTGTTGTGCAATGAGTGAGAGACAATGTACTAATTTCCTTCAACAGTATTTATGAAAACTTAAAAGCAGTATTTATCATACTTACTTTCAAACGCCTTCCTGTCTGTGTGTTTTTCAGCATTTCAGGATTTGTAATCAAACCGATGCACTTTAAAATACATGGTGCTGTTTCACCGCTAGACATTAGGGAGCAGTTGTTTCAGCTCATATATTGTATCATGTACCATAAATGAACTGTCACTTTGATAACTTCAGCATAATGTACAACAGCTCTGTTGCAGCTTTCATTCACATCTAGTTTCTTCTTTGCCGTTTGTCAAATGCATGTTGAGCTGTTGTGTGTAAATCACCTCCTGCTCAGACGTTTTCTACTTACAGTCTTCCAGGAGCTCTCAGGTAGTTATGGAACTACGGCTCTTTGAAGGCAGATGAATCTGATGGCACTGTCCCAGTACTGCCGACTTACCTACTGTTTCTATGTGATGCCTTCACAGTATTCCCTCATAGTAAGTGTCTATACCCAATGTTAAACCACAGATCTATTTAGAATGTCTAAGTAGCCGATGTCTCATTAATACATGTGTGATTAATCCTTAATAACTGTCTCAGAGAGCAGGGAGAGTGTATTTTTTAAGTTTTACAACATATCTACTATTACACATTATCATGTCCTGTTTTACATAAGACACACAAACATAAAAGCCATAATGACCTAAATATATTGTATTGAATGTGAAAATGGCATGAACATTCAGTTGTAATTAATAATATAACCGTGTTTAATCAGTGCAACCACTAAACGCTGTCCTCACTGCTATATCATAGGAAATCATAATTATCAATATGAATTCAACATTTACCTCTTAGAGCACAAAACATTACATAATAAAATGCTTATTATAATCTAGTCAAACTAGTCTAGTCTTCTTCCACGTTGGCACATCGTCCCCATCACTCTCCACCTCCTCATCTTACAAGAACAGATCCAGGGTCTGTTACACACTAAATCTTGCTGCCATGATGTCAGTCACTGACATGGCAGCTCAGGTACCTTTACAATGTTATGAACCTGGTGACAGTGTCGAGGTCTGTCACCACTGTCCCATAACAAATACACACAAACATGGCCTGTACAGTTTCACAGTGTCAAGATTCCCTATAACCTCCATTTTCCTTGCTGTGACCCACACTGGTAGATCTAAAACCCGTCTCAATAGATACGGGTCAAATGTGACCCGAAACAGCCTCAGTGTGCAAAAATGTGTAGCACCTGTTCAAAAGTATGCAATTTTAAAATATTAAAAGTTCTAAGAGAGAAAGAACCAGACCACTCCCAGACAAGACACCGCTGGGGTACCGACCTCAGGCTCGACTACTCTACTCCAACAGTCCAGCCTCTAAATGGACCATGATTCACTAGATGAACATCACGCTGTATTGAAGAAGACTTGAAACTAGAGACTGAGACCATAAACTGTCTACAATGTCTAGTGAGGTGTGGAAAGAGTCATTAGTGACTCACACAAATAGTGCATTGATAAAAGCACTCTTAACATGTTGGAGGGTCATTTAGCTTTTAAATGCTGTAGAAGTCTATTTAAATCTATATTTAAAAGATCTATATTGGATTAAGTATGTTGACAGCCATTGTTCACAGGATTCAGTTTGTTTACAGTGAATTTAATACTTGGCGTCTTTCTTGACAGGGCTTATATAAAGACAATAAAGAATCCATCCATCCATCCATACATCCATACATACATCCATTCATCCATCCATCCATTCATCCATCCATACATCCATCCATCTAGAGCAAACGGTTTATCTGGGGCTAGATTTTAAATGAGACATGTAGAATAAAATGTTTTTGATCAAATTTCAGCTAATTTTAGATGCGGCTGCTTTTTCTGACAGAAAACCCATGATGTCACACTTGATGTGTTCAAGAACCTTCGGAAAGATGGTAATCTGAGGATTATGACTCTGGTTTTGATAAACGGCGGGTTTTGGGGTACAGAGGGTAAGAGCAAGTGCACTCACTGTTAACATATTCTTATATCGACAATATATTCAGTGTCTGTGACACTGCAGACGATGCTGAGCACACTTTACTGTAACATGGTATATTTAACGGTCTGTAGGTTGTGCTATTTATTATTGCTATTATGAACAAAAAGACTAAAACCTTAATAACACACGTCATTTGTGGAGCCTTTCAGATGTCTTACAGTAGATAGAAGACACTCGTTCATCTACGATCATTCAAGTGTCATAAATCAAGTTCAGGGTAAAAGGCAGGGTTGGTAATCTTAAGAAACTAGGAGGAGTATGATAGATTTAAAAACATAGCCCACTACACAAACTAGCAGTATCAAAAGAATCAACATTATGTATGAATGTCAGCAACACTGACTCCCTCCAAACCCACTCCCCGAACCACCATGAATGTAAACCACCACCATGGCTCTTGATCATTCTCACAGCTATCAAGCAGCAGCGTGGAGAATCCAATGAGAGCATGGGCAGAATACGCACAGACAGACAGGCAGGTAACCCGTCCACTCACTCTGGGATGAAGGAAACGATTGGACGGGCTTATTACAGTCCTGCAACAGCCTCAAGCTTCCCTCTTTTCAGAGCATGTGATTCATTGATTGCTGTCAGGATTTAACGGGAATTTAAAATAAAATGTCAACAATGTTTATGAAGATTACCTAGCCTGCCTTTTACACGATATTTCATCAGTTTTGTTTTTTTCACATCTTCTCTGATGGGGTTGACAGTATCTAATGTGTCCTAAACCGTTCATTTCTAAGTCTATTTTGATTTCCAGCACCATCACTTGTATGATTTCTATCTTTTCCATCTTTGTCTTGCATACTGTCTTTTGTTGAACGTGTAATATTTAGTCTCAGAAGTTTAAAAACATGTCTCTGTAAAGCTGAATGAAGGCAGGTCCTGAGGTGATATAACACACACTTTGCACTTACTGAAATGTGTGTTTTTGAGAATGTGGACCAGTCAGTTCATTTGGCTGGGAGTAGAGTGAGAGCGCTACAGTGACTTAATGCCCGGCCAATTTTGGTCTAAGTGACAGCTGGAGAGCACTTTAAGGTCCCCACATGGGCCCATACAATATTAACGTTGTCTTAGTAAGCAACAGAACGCATAAAAAATACAGCTGTCACTGCCTCAGCAACCCTCTGGGATTTACATACAGGTCAGTGTGAAGGCGGCCGCTGCTTCGAACATGCAGAAAGTCTGCAGTGCATATAGCACACTTTGGGTTTGTTGTATTCACATCAATTAGAACGTTGACTTTTTTTTTTTTTGCCAGAAAAATAATAATTTTTGGAAGAATTCAAAATATGCTCTGCCAGATCTTGAGATTGTAGTTGCTTTGTGTAAGTTATCTGTATATAGAGCAGAGAATTAATCAGTGCAATGCCTTAGACAAAAAAAAAAAAAAAAAGAGTCAATTGTTTGCCCCACAGAGGTGGTTTATTGTTTTCCATCTGGAGGCCACCCCCGAAGCATTGCTCAAAAGCTTCTTCTCTCCTCGGTTACCATTTGTCCCACACCTTTGGTGTCAGCAGTTTGAGATGGATGTTCAAGTCCTGCCACTGGAATTCAGATTACAAAGATGTCCTTTGGCAGGAGCAAAGCAATTCTCCTCTGACATTGCAACTATCCTTGGCGGAGGTAATTACAAGCTAGCCGAGTAAGACTGCTGGCTAGCTACTGCTACGAGGCCACCGAAGTTGTTCACGGGCGACAAAAGTATTGGTTGCAAATAATGTGTTCATATTCAAGCATAACTTACCTGTATTCAAATGTGTATTGCAAAGATGTGTGAACTTTGATTGCTGCCATTTTTTGGCCATCTGACTCTCGACATGACGGCACATATTTGCAAAAATCCACAATCTCAGAGACAGGCTTCTGTAGAAACACAGCTCTGGCTTGTCTCCACTGTGCATCCAATAGAAGAAAATCTATCCGGCATTTTGGCTGTCAGTCTTGTGAAAGATTAGCCTTCATTGGTGGGCAGTGGAAGGCAGCTTTGTTTTTCCCTGCAGGTGGGTGAGCCATCGCGTCAAACACTACAGCTTGGTCAGTGCTATGGGACGCACCCCCCCTTGACATTACAGAGAAGCTACTGACGTAGTAGAAAGTCTGAGATGGTCAACATGTGAAGGTGTGGGTCGAAAAAACACGGTACTTTTGTCCAGGAGACAGCTGCTTGTGTCTCTGTCAAAATCAAAAATAAGGTTGGTAGTTGTGTTAGTCACGAGTCAGTCACGGGACTCGTTTTGGTTTTGTTTTGTTGCCCAAACCTAACTTCCTGAAAAGACCAAAGCAGCGTTTCCCAGTAATTACCTAAACGCTGGTGGCCCACCAAAATTAATTTTGTTCTGCCACGGTTTCATAATGATGAAACGAATGAAATATTTTCCAATTCTCAACGATCGGGCTGGCTGGCTCTCTGTGTGCATGTTCTTTGCAGCTGTAAGCACGGCTCGCAAAATCCAAGACAAAGTGGCTCAAACCAGCCGTGTCGACTGTACAGCACCCTTTGCCCAGACTGTGTCGCTTATCTTTGTGCTTGCTGTGCCTTCTCTTCTTGTTTGAGCTCCCTGTTCCTGGCATCATTGTCAACCAGGCAGACCGTCCTGTCCTAGCCTCTTCATTTTGATCTCAAAGTGCGCCAGATTGATGAATTTAACTTTCTATAGAAATTGCCTTCTCTGGGAGAATGTCCTGGACCCCCTAGAGTGCAAGGTTCACCCATCATAGACACTATGCATGTGACAAGCATATATACGCCATCACTGTCGCATGCAAAACTGATGCTGGAGGGGTACATAGAGGGTCAAAGTTTGAATCTTAGTGCCAGTGACCAAGCTGCGTTTTGAAGCATTGGTGTGAGAATGTGTTGGTTTATTATTACAGAGACGGAGAAATGGGCTGCTTTGGCAGTGAACAGAGCATGCTTCTAATTTAATACACACTTCCGGTTTTGATTTATGTCACTTGTTTTACAATCTCTTTGCAGGTCTGCCTGAAAGTAGACCAGGAGTAGACCAGGATGTAGTAAGAGGTGCAACTTAATCCAGGAGACTAAAATGGGCTGTCAAGTACACATTTCTTTTGATGTCGTTGCAGTGAAAAGGGCCAGCACCACAGGTAATCACTCACCAAGTGCAGTTAAAGTTGATGAACCAATGTGGGGAGAGCACCAACATTACAAGGCTAGTGCTGCTTCAAATGTTGTAAGACAGTCAGAGCAGGAACCTGTGAGCCAGACTAAAGTCAAGGCTGTAACCACTGCAGTGAGTAGGTTCATGCTCAAACTTAACATGGCTTGCTCAGATCAGTGGTCCAAACGGCCCCTCGGGAGATATGGGACATGATGTCAGATGATACCCGATATCTGCAGCCAGCGCCAAGGAGAGAGCCCAAGGCATTGTGGCCATGGCGTAAACGGCGGAGGACAGAAAAAGCAGCTATCGTGAAGACCACAGTGGGGGACATCTGGCTAGTGGCTCCTGCGATGACTTATAGATCTACCGACGTTTCTTTAAGATGCCAGGCGGGTCTTGAAAAAAAAGTACCTGAACGGTTTTATTGTCAAGTACGTTACACATGCAAGGAATCAGGCAGGGCACGTGTTTCAGAGAAGGACAAAATCCACTGCTGCGTGGCTCCTGGTTGTGGTGGGATGGAGGAAATCCTGCATTTGCTGGGGCTCAGTCTCCCTCATCATCATCAGCCTCCAGTGCTCAGGACGGTGAGGAAGAGCCAGGGAGAGAGCCCTCCATGGTGGGAGCTGAGCCAGCGGACTCATGGCCGTCACAGCAGTCCTCATCTAGGATGTCTGGGAAGTCGCAAGAAGAGATGTCCAGCTCATCTGTCGGCAAAGTATCCTGACGGTCTGCTTAGCTTCCATCCTTCCACCTTCAAGACGAATTATCTTTAATTCCTCCGCTCGACATCCTCTGTAGGCAAATAGACCAATAGACTAGGCTACAGGCTACCCCCTAATGCTAAGACTGCTTTTACAATAAAAACCAGAGAAGTTATAACCTCGAGTTATCTCGAGACACCTTTCACAGAGAGCAGGTCTAGACCGTTGACTATGAGTGGCTGAATATCCAATATGTGTCTTGGGAAGCAGCGCCGCGGTTTACCCCTTTGTTCTGCCACTGCAGCCGTCACGTCTGCTCATGATGCTGCTGAACTCTACAATACATAATACATGAATATTATATTTTACTTTACAAAATCAGAGATGATAACAATTATTTAGTTCTAGTGACGAACAATGATCCTTAAAGACTTGTTTTGCTTTGATAGGTAAATATATGTGGTTTATCAACAAGCTTATCATCCATGGAAATATTACTTTCCCATTGAACTAGATTGTCATCTGACATTTTGGAGATTTGGGTCACTACAAAGAAAACCTCTGCGTGTGTGTGTGTGTGTGTGTGTGTCAGACAAGTTGATAGAGTGACCGTCTATATGTGGGTCTCATGAATTGCTCTGCCCCCCCCCCCCCCCCTCATCTTCTTGCGCTGAGTGTTTCTTTTTCATCGTTGACTCTCTGACTTTACAACAAACTCAGAAAGCTTTAACCCCTTTAGCACATTTATCTTCTGTAAATCTTCTCAGCACTTTCTTGTTCAAAGCATTAGCACAATGTATTAATACAGAATTGATAATAGACTGATAAACATGCAGTAGCTCTATATAAACATGAATGCAGGTTTCTGCAGCCGGTAGATCAGAGAGGGAAACTCATCCAACCAACTCAACCATCTCAGACAAACAGCAGGGCGTCCTGATTCAGGCCCACTGAGAGGCATCAGTAGTCACATCACATCATTGTGTTCCAACTGCAATTTTCAGCCGCTGAGTGTCGGAGAGTGCAAATAGAGAGAGGTAGGGAGAAAATGACAGTAGTCACCTCTCTTGATGCAGCCTGTCTAATGGCATGGTGTGGAGGCAGCAGACACACCCGCACAATAACCCAGCAACGGGAAAGAATGCTACATGGGACTGATGATCAAACAAATGTGTTAACCAGCAATGACTGCCAAGTAGGAGAGAGCCAGAAAACAGTCATTATCACCATCATGGTTACATGGTGTAAAAACAGTAATGAGTATGCAGGACCAAGCAAACAAGTCAGATACTGCTGAAGGTATTTCATGGTAGAGCTGGAGAAGCAACACGTGTTTGTGCTTTAGTTTAACCTCATTAATGATGCTTTTGGTAGCTGGTTATTGATTTTGAAAACATAAGGTTTCAGGCTCCTCATGCTCCGCAAAACACCAATCACAATCATTCTCTCAGGCCCCGTCGCCCACCACCAGAAAAATGACAATTTGGTTGCAAACATATTATTGTCAGTTGTATGGAAATATTTCAGCTACTGAATTCATGATGTTAACCAAAGACTAGCACTCAGTACGTATAATATATCAGATATTTGCCACTCCAGTCATTATGGGTGGTGCTGTGCCCGCGTTTAAAAGTGACAGGACTCACTACAGGAGTCTTTTTAGTGCTTTTAAATCTTGATTGATTCATTCTCAGTATCTTTACTGTGAGAGCAAAGCTCCTGAGCGGGTTGTGTTTGTGCCCATAGTGACTTGTCTGCTGCAGTGACTACAGCAACGTTTCTCTGCAAGCAGCCTGGATGTTCAGCTGGCACGGTGCCCACTAAACACAGCGTCAGCTAGCCGGTGAACTGTGCTTAGCTTAGTGCATTCTTATTTATAGCAACCCAGACCGACAGACACTGGGAACTCATGTGAATAACAGTGCTGGTTTTCAAGTTGGGACAAATTAACTTTCAACCAAGACATCCAAGAAAAGGCCCATGTGTGTCACACGGTAAATGACCAACAAACAGCCATTCAAACACCGTGTGCACAGCCTCAGGAGGGGCCGAGGATCGAATCGATCTTCTGATTAAAGGACGACCCGCTCTGCCTCTGAGCCCCAATGAGCATTGTTGTTTCTGAGAAGAGGAAGCTGAGAAGAAAGCAGTCTGAATGCGTGTTAGTGTCAATGTCTGGTTTGTTGTTCTGTAACAGTATAATCGATGCTGATCAATAAATATCAGGTCATGCATATTGATGATCAGCGTTGACTTTGGATAGAAATGAAGCATTCGACTATATCCTCTGATGAGAGTCACTGTGGGTTATACATTCAGTTCAAGTACAGGCTCTTCCAGTATGAGTAAACCTCATGTATTATAAACCATGCCGTTTATAATTATCAGACAGATTTGACCTCTTTCATATATGATCAACACCCGATACTGAAATGGTGTGCTTGCTTACATCCATGGCATTGAAGCGGAGGTCAGAGGTTCGACAACAACACACTGACCTTATTTCACATCAGGAGAGAATTCACTTAATTACTGTTTGATACACATGTAGAAACTAGTCATTCACAGTCACAGGGTGTTTCAGATCCTGCTGTATAAACGTTACCTGACTGTGCTGACTAATGGGTTCACAGTAGAGCAGCAGTGATTTTATTTGAGTAGACTGTAGACGCCATCTGCAATCCACTGCATATTGTCTCCTCTGCAGATCAATGAGGCTCATAATAGGACTCGGTCTTCACTGCTGTGATAACTCGATGAAATAATTACACTGGAGAGAATGATCATAACAAGAAAGGAGGAATGCATTCCATTACAAGTTGTGTTAGTATTGATGTATATAGTAAAAGTCAGATCAAAGCTGTGGAGGAGATGAGTGATGGAGGTAGCAGCAACATCAAAAGGCATGCAGATAGATCAGGATGTTAAAGTGGGCAGGAGAAGTGCTGCAGCCATATACAGAGTAGAAACTCATTGTGAAGCCAGCATTACCTGTTATTACCTGTTATTACCTGTTACTGTCTGACTTATTGAGCCACATGTGAACTCAAGATGAAGAGAAGGTGAGATTTAGCTGTGATTTAGTTTCAAAAATGGATAAAAACAGGATGCCCAAAAAAACTGTTTCAATCAGGAGAGACACGTGAATGATCAGTAGTGAACATGTATTATGACAGACGATGCCTGAATGAGTTACATGAGTTACAACTCGATGAGGAGATTTGTGATGGAGTTGTGATCGCCCTGAGCGGCAACAAGATAAACCCCCCATGGAGTCCACACTCTGGTGGTGCTGATGAGGCTGATGAGGCTGATAGAATGAAGAGTTGATGAAGATGATGAAGACTGGAGGTGGAGGGGTGTGTAACAGCAGCATGAACATACTGAAGGTAGAGAGAATCATATTTAAGAGAGACAGCAGAGAGATGACAGGCTAACATGTCATTGTGTCCTTGTGCTGTTGGACAGAGAGACCAGCTGATCTAAACAGCTGATCTCATGATTGACAGCAAGGAAGTAATGAGTGAGCATGTGTGAGGAGTGATGGCAGATGTATGGTAAATACGGTCTTATTCATGCTAGAGTATCGTCTCCCTGTCTGAACTTATGCTGGAGCTTCATCTAATGATCCATCAACACTCAACATCATGTCATCTATAGGCATGAAGAGCAGCAACGTTTCTGTTTCCACCATGAAGCGTACAGCGCATGGTTTAATCACAAGCACTGATACGCGTCCTGTCTCTGCTCACATGTGAGGTGCTCTCGTTAAGCTCTGGTGACCACAGACTTGCTTTGCCTCCGTTTCTCATCCACCATTGTCAGCGCGTCACTGACGGCTGAAGGTGAATCATCAGTGTCACGCAAATATTTTAATCTGCATCAATTCTTGCCTTGCATTGACTTTGTAAATAAAGCTTGATTTGCGTTTTAAGCCGTGACCGTGCATGTGCAGCCTTGTGCACGTACGTGATTATTAGAAGCCCTGGAGCCAGTTGTAAACACATTGCTCCATAGTGCTCCCAGTGGTTTGAACCATGGTTACAGTGCCACGATAACCATGGTAACTAACTAACTAACTAACGATATCGAAAAGTATCAACATGATCATGAACTACCATTAAATCAGAACAACCCCTTTCATTACATGACATTACGATACGTTGTTATTGTTTGTATTACTGATGTAGAAGTTGAAGTGGAGCTAATTTGACCTCCTGAATACAGTCTTTTAGAGAACAATCTATAACAAAGCATTATATTTTAGAACATGTTTTATATGTAAATAAAGTACCTCTGAAATATGGTATGAGGGTAGAATTGTTGGTTAACAAATACTTAAATTAGAAGGAAAGTACAAGGACATCACAACTTTAGTGCAGTATTTGAGAAAAAGCATTTACATTCACCATCAGCGTATTGTTGTACAGTTCAGTTCACTGTTCACAGTTCACTGTCCACAGTCCACTGTCCACAGTCCACTGTCCACTGTTCACAGTTCACTGTCCACAGTTCACAGTTCACTGTCCACAGTTCACAGTCCACTGTCCACAGTTCGCTGTCCACTGTTCACAGTTCACTCTCCACAGTTCACAGTCCACAGTTCACAGTCCACAGGTCACTGTCCACTGTTCACTGTCCACTGTTCACAGTTCACTGTCCACTGTCCACTGTCCACTATTCACAGTTCACAGTCCACAGTTCACAGTCCACTGATCACTGTTCACTGTCCACTGTTCACTGTCCACAGTCCACTGTCCACAGTCCACTGTCCACTGTCCACTGTTCACAGTTCACTGTCCACAGTTCACAGTCCACTGTCCACTGTCCACAGTTCGCTGTCCACTGTTCACAGTTCACAGTTCACTCTCCACAGTTCACAGTCCACAGGTCACTGTCCACTGTTCACAGTCCACTGTTCACTGTTCACAGGTCACTGTCCACTGTTCACTGTCCACTGTTCACAGTTCACAGTCCACAGTTCACAGTCCACTGTTCACTGTCCACTGTTCACTGTCCACTGTTCACAGTCCACTGTTCACAGTTCACAGTTCACTCTCCACAGTTCACAGTCCACAGGTCACTGTCCACTGTTCACAGTCCACTGTTCACTGTCCACTGTTCACAGTCCACTGTTCACTGTCCACTGTTCACAGGTCACTGTCCACTGTTCACTGTCCACTGTTCACAGTTCACAGTTCACAGTTCACAGTCCACAGTTCACAGTCCACTGTTCACTGTCCACTGTTCACAGTCCACTGTTCACAGTTCACAGTCCACTGTTCACAGTTCACAGTTCACAGTCCACAGTTCACAGTTCACTGTCCACAGTCCACAGTCCACTGTTCACAGTTCACAGTCCACTGTCCAATGTTCACCGTTCACTGACCTGTGAAACATGCACAGAAAGCCGGAGGAAAGATTCTGAGGGAAACGTGATAATGAGAGAGTTCACAGTCAGAGACAGTGGTGAGAGTTGAAGCAGGTGACAGGAGAGAATATTTTACATGTTTCTCAATAATAAGAGAGAAACAGTTTCCAGTAATCTGGACCCGACCACCGGATGAACTGCAGAACACACTGGTGAGACCCGTTCTGAGGGACTTTCATAGTATCATTATTTACACCATCTGTTAATATCTTAGTGAGTGACTGTTGTGTTGATGATGTGCTAATATTCATTTTGATATTATAGTGTACATTATGTATTTTCATGCCTGAGCACCATGTGTTTTGAATCGTTCATTGTGTGACGACTGCTTTGTTTTGTGACGTTCATCATTGTTTCTCAGGTTTGTCTCAATAATAAATCCTCAATAAATAAAGCTGAAATGTCTCTGTCATTCTGTCTGATGGCTTCACTTTACTGACATTATTACTCTGTGTTATGAACAGCTTCACAAAGCTTAATACTCCATCATGAACTCTTCAGCTCTGGTGAACCTGGTGTTGTGTCATTATTTCATGCGTTCACGTCGAGTGTTTTCATATCAGAGCAGCATTACTCTCCACTTGGTTCGCTGTCGATCAGCTGACTCCCACAGCAGGAGACGGACGACAGCGGCAGGAAACAATCCCTGAAGATCGTGTTGCTTTGCCAACGATATCGATCTGTGGCTGTGATATCTTTCTATGGCAGAACAGCAAGCTAGGGTTGACAATTGAACATGAAATGAATAAAAAACAATCAAATCATACACAACATACAGTCCAAATGTGTGCAAAATGCTGGAACCTGTGCAATGCTTTTTTATTTATTAGTCATTTTATTAGAATTAATTATAATTAATGAATTATATTAATGCATTTTGCCTTCTTTTAATCATTTACTATAGACATCATAGTTACACACACATAACAATAAAACTGATGCATCTCTTTTCGGTATTTTAGCCGTCTTACTCCAAACATTGTAACGAGCAATAAAACGCAGCGGAACAACACTTCTCAGTACTCAGCCGGCCGGGTTTGACACTGTGATGGATGCTTATGTTCAGTCTCTTAGATTTACAATATCGACTCATGTAGGCTGAATTATTCCTGCCCTTCAAATGCCAAGTGCCTTCCTGTGATGCAAGACTCCAGCCAAGGCTCCATCCTCACTGCCTCCACGCCTTCAGACCGGAAACCATGGCAACAGGCATCGCAGTCTACACACTCGGTCACATGTGCGACTCATTAAATGCATTTGCATGCACATTACCGTTCCTATATTTTTAGGGTTATTCGGCGTTCCCTTCACGAGCTGGCAGGTAGAGATGCCACAGCCAAGCTATGCTGCTGTATTAATCATGACACTGATGTTTAGGATATGGAAGCAGTCTCTGGTCTATGTAGGGCTCGTTATTTACTCATATTTAATTCATAATGCGTGGATTTATTGGTGTCGATATTAGATTTTTAAAAAGCACGGCTGTGTTTACGGTAAACTGCAGTGATCAGAGCACATGAAGAGCAGACCAGTTAGAAATGATTTCACCCGTTAGGTAATAAATGATGTCAATGACATGTCAACAAGAAATATCACAACACACTAGTGATTGTTGACAAACAATCATCAAGAATAGAAACAAAGTTATTTGTTTAAATTAATAATTTCACAAAAAAAAGCAGTAGGAAGTCAGATGAAAGCTGAAGTGGAGAGGAACGATGATGCAATTAAAGAAAGGCATGCAAATAATCAGGTTATTATACCGTATATAAGGCTGCAGTTACATAACAACAGTTCATTTTGAAGCAAGCTTTATTGACTGAGTTCACTACATAACTGCAGAATATGCAATCTGTGGCCAAGCGTTTCAAAAAGCATTTGAAGATAATCCTGGATCGTTTGCAGCCATGTTTTCTACCGTTTAGGCTTCTTCTTCTCTGCCTTTGTTGGTTCATCGCTACATTCGCGTTACGATCGTCAACCGTCAACCAGTGAACCGTGTGAACAGCAGCAGGAATGGGAAACGCCTCACCCACATGATGGCGCTTGTGCACATTGTGCACTTGCATGATTCTGATAAACGGGGGACCCTGTTGTAAAGACGTCGCTCCGTAGTGCTGCTGGTCAATATTAACGGGTTATTAAAAAAGCAGAAGTATCATTAATTATCAGTAGGTCCATTGTTGACGAAAACAGATATATGATATGTCATAATATTGAAAATGATCATTTCAGATGACAAAGTGGTCGTATTTTGAGATGAAGTTGTAGTTTTACATAGTAACAAAAACATTATGAATAGTACACTCTATAACATATTCTGTGTAAAATGTTAACAGGCACTTAAAGGCATTAAGTACAGTACATGAAGTGTGGTTGTATGAGGTATCCATAGTCAGTGGATACTTCAATAAGTATTTTGATTTCATGTTTATTAGTGTTCAAACTGTTTATTTTATTCCACTCTTTATATATACCGTTTAAATCATCTACTCTTTTCTGTTTTCAATTGTCAGGCACTTTATTATATATAAATAAACGTCTGCTCGGTCACTATCGTCGAACAAGGTCACTACCGTCGAACGAGGTCGCTACCGTCGACGAGGTCGCTACCGTCGAACAAGGTCACTGTCGAACGAGGTCGCTACCGTCGAACGAGGTCGCTACCGTCGAACGAGGTCGCTACCGTCGACGAGGTCGCTATCCTCGAACGAGGTCGCTACCGTCGAACGAGGTCGCTACCGTCGACGAGGTCGCTACCGTCGAACGAGGTCGCTACCGTCGACGAGGTCGCTACCGTCGAACGAGGTCACTATCCTTGAACGAGGTCACTATCGTCCAACGAGGTCACTATCATCCAACGAGGTCACTATCATCGAATGAGGCAGCACGATGCTGACGGAGCCAGTGGCCCCTGATGAAAGCCTTTACATTTTCAGTTTATAGAACTTTGAGTTTGTGGCGACATTTCTGTGAAATTCGTTTCTCTTGAAAGTGAGAACAAAAAACCTGCAGTTAGTGTTTCTCACCAGAGGGGCCGCCAAAGATAGCAAAACGGAGATGTTTGAGATCGTAACTGTTAAGGTGCTAGATAAATATGTATATAATCATGTACTGTTGACTATTATTACATGTATTTCTTTGAAGTGAATGTATAGAATGTATAGAATGCACAGGCTGAGCGTCACACTATAATCACTATGAAGATATGGAGAAGCACATTGGGTCTGATAAACTGTGATTCTGCACATCAGTGTTTGAGGTTTAGTTTGAGATGAATACACACCAGAGGTAATGATATTACTATGCTATGGATGCATTTCAGCTCATTCCAGTTCTGTCCTTTTTTTAACTCCCTTTTGTTCTGTTTGACAACACTCCTCACAGAGGAGACGGAGACTCACATTAAACGGGATGAGATGCCTTCAGAGTACATTACACAAAGCCCAGTCTATCCACTAGAGCCTCACAAGATTAATTTGGGTTCAATAATAATTCCAAACGCCACTAAATGACTCACACAATGGGAGCGCAGGACAGTATCGACAAGGGGGATGTTTAATTATGATAAGCAAGGAAAATCAAATTTATCATTTTAGAATTTTAATTGATTAATTCAAATCATTCCCCTCCCTTTATAGTCAGAGATATTAAATGAGTGCTGAGATGAATATTTGGTGATTTATGAACTGAAGCTCTTGCATTTTAAATGAATGACGTATTAGTTTAAAGGATCCATTGTCCTCATAGAGCCACAGTTACCAGCAGTTATTACACTACCCATCCTCCTCCTATCCAGTGCAGTGTTGATCATTCATACAGTACAGACGATCATTAGGAAATAGTCATGGTTTAGGGAACATAATCTGTGGTCTTCAAAGACTTTATACAGCTAAATAGTACATGTTAAATGGACTTTTCTGGTCTTCTGACCACTCAAAGCTATTTAACGCTGCATGTAATTCATCCATTCACACGCTGATGACAGAGCTACCATGCACGGTGCCTCCTGCCCATCAGGACTAACTAACATTCACACAACATTCACACACCACAGGAACAGCCTGTGGGACCAATCTGGGGTTAAGTGTCTTGCCCAAGGACACGTGGACACAGACCAGCGCAGCCGGGGATCGAACCGACGACCCTCTGATTGAACTTCTCTACCGCCCCTATATGGACGCCTGTGGCTAAACTAAGAAGAACACCATCTATAATCTGAGCAAATCTTTAACTACAGGAAACAGTTTTTTTTGGCACACATCATATTTAATAGTATTCATATTCTGAGAGCAGATGAATGATGCGTCTCTGTAAACAAAGACTTTCTCCTGCTATTTCTGGAGGATTTCCTCATTATTATGGATTTTGATCAGGGCCCAGCTTCCCGAGAGCATATCTTCAAGGCAGAGCTGCCGTTGTGGAGAAGTTATCTCTGTAACAGGACACTGCTGACTTCATACACACGGTGTCTTTATTCTACTCCGCTCATTTGGGAACGGTAAATAAGACTAAATGCTTTAAACCATGCCAGTGTTCTCTGGAGGCAGTAACGTCCACAATACCTCACAGTAACACACCAACACTACAGTGATTCATACTAATCTACCGGGAGAGTCCTGTTACCGTGTTACAGATCTAATAATGATCAAAGAAAAAGCTCATGAAGCAAATATAAGAGTCATCTGCTATATCTAATATATATATATATATATATATATATATATATATATATATATATATATATATATATATATTGTATCTGCATGTGGACGTCTGGGCCTGAAGACTGAAGAAGAGGAAGAATCAGGAGGAGGCCCTAACTGCTGATCATGAACATCCACAGTCAAAGTGTAACGAGGTGTTTATTGAGGTCCACTGATCACGTTACTGGAGGAAAGGCTGTACTACGTATTGTCTCACATGATTCTCATATCATGGCTCCATTGTTTGACCAATAGACACGGTGCAGTGGAACCTTGATACAGGCTTAGGTGTTTGTGGGGACTCATCATATTTCATGACATGTTGAGCATCAAATACATAATTTTCTGCATATTGGTTTTCTGCAAAATCAGGCGCCAGATGACAATTTAAAACACAACGTATCATGGAGTTTATTCAGTAAGGCTTCCGGAATATTTTTCTTCTTCTCCTGTCGCTCAACTTTCCTCCTTCAATGTAATCAGTGCTGAGTCGGCACATATGTAGGCGTGCTTTGCTCTTCCATCTGCTGCGCAGCACAATATTCAGACTGTCTGACAGACGTTTGTACTCGGGTGTAGAGAAGCAGCTTCACGCTGCTCTTCATCAGAGGTAGAAATACCGGGCGTACATCTCACCACCGTGTGGCTTCGTGACCTCCAGATTGCCCCTGCACTGTCAGCCAATCAAATGCTAGCATGCTAGGTGTTCTGGGAGAGCACATCGTACTCCTCTAATACGACTTCTCTCCAAAGATAATGCAAACAAGCTCAAATATTGGTAGGGACAATCCTTAGGAGCCTTGAGGTGCTGCAGAGTGGAACTGAACCGATGAGGGTTTAGAGGATCACACATCTGAGAGACATGACCAGAGAGGTCAGCATCACCTTCCTCTCTTTATAGAAACCCAGTCTAGACTGTTGATTAAATTATCTTTCTTGCCAGTTCTCCAAATATAACATGTTGGCACCATCAGTGGACACACACTGACATGTCTCAGTAGTCTAAAGGAAAAGTTCTGACTCTGCCAGTTGGACTCTCCCTCGAGCATTGGAAAAGAGAGATGTTTGTGTTTTAAAAGCTCCAAACTGAAGTTCATGTGCAGTTCTCCTCTTTTTAAGTCAGCAGGCTGTTGGCCAGATTCACCCTGTATAATTCCAAATCCTTCTTTGCTTACTTCTGCTTCTTTCTCCTTGTCTGAGGCTATACATGCCATCTGTCTTGCTTGGCTGTTTTTATGCCATGTTGCTATACAGACCCCAAACAGAGCTGTGACTGTGTGCAACCCATTATCATTCCCAGCTCGTACAATACAGACCTCGAAAACTGCCGTGTCTCCATGGACGTGTGAAAGGAACCCTCTGGCGTCTGTGTGCCGGTGATGTGGCTTTACGTTGACTCCAATGTAAACCCACTCACGGCAATATCGGGTGCTTTGAGCTCTGTGATGACGCACATGACCCGCTGTTAGGAAGTATATTTTCCCATTGTGAATTTGAAGTTTGAAAGTTTTCTTTTCATCATATCCCCAATATTGTTCAATGTAAAAACACGAGTGAACAGTGGGACAGGGTTACGTTATGGTGTGTTGTATGGATGAAGTCTTTATTTGTATTTCCTTTAGGGACGCATAGTTCGTTGGTGATTTATAGTAGTTATCACAGTTGTATCAGTGGCTAGCATAGTTCCCATAGATGCACATGGACCACAGGATGCAGCAGGAGGTACCGGCACTATCAAGCCGTGAGACTCTTTTAAATAAGTAGAATGTTTCTTGTCTACATGAATGATGTGATATTGTTGTTTGCATGATTTCCCAATGTTTGCTTGCCAAGCAACAAGCTGCAAGACAATACTCGACACTATTTAACACTGCTCTGCTGTATTTCTAAACACCGTCTTTCTTTTCTTCCTCATAAATCAATGCTGCGAGTCGTCCTTTACGTCTGCCTGTGGGTTCTACGAATATGTAACTAAATGAAAACGACTAAAAACAGCTCGTTAAATCATGTAACTTCAGAGACAGAAGACAGCAGAGATGAAGGTAAACAGCGATGAGGCCTTTTAATAAACCGAAGCAGTCTGTCCACGGGGCTTCGACTGGGCGGGTCAAGCCGGGACCTCTGCCTCGTAGCCGGGACCTGTGCCTCGAGGCCGGCTTGGAATGACCTTGTAACTCCCTTTAAGTTTAATTTTAGTAGGCAAACCCCAGTCCTGCCATCCAGCCGGACCGTCGCCCAACGGAGGCAGCAGTTCCACTTTACTCAAAGCGTGTGTGGAGAAACAAACTAGTGGTGTGATCATGTCATTTCTAAGAGTCAGGGCGACCCAACCTCAAGTTATTTAGTGATAAAACACACTCTGATGAGGATACTAAGCATCATCTCCTGCAGCCACAGGGAACTAGTCAACACATTCTATTTGATCCCCACATTATGAAAAGTCAACTATGGACTTTCTTAAAAATTGAAATTTGACATTTCTTTGTCTGATCCGCAAAAAGATGCAGCAGTTGTTCTTCCTGTTGTATTTCTGGTGGATTAGTTACCAAGGTGTGTTTCAATACAGTCATTTTAAGAACTCTTGGATATTCATGTTTAAAAGGTTTTGCCATGTGGCCAAACCAACCAGGACTGAACATCTGAATAATTACAACGTTAAAGCACACAAACTGAATTCATGTACACAGGTCAATGATGTAGTTTTCTTATTTTGATTCATTGTTTAGTTTGTCTTGATTTTCTCTCTTCTGCTTATTGATGCTTTAACACCTAATCCCCCTCCTGAACATGTTCAGGGTGATATAAGTAATGTGCCTCTTAACATGTTAACACATTTACATTTAGGTATATGTATTTACACCAGAATCACCACGTTGAATAGACTCGTGAATCCGAGCCCTTCTGAATATCTGAATCTGCTCGGTTTACCGTCCCCACATTGTAAATGAAGCAGACTTTATTTGCCAGCAGAGTGCTGAACAGCATTCAGGCAATCAGGCCCTCCAGGAAGAAGACAGACACCATAGCAACAGCAGAAAGTTTGAGAAGTTGTGAGCTGGGAGCAGCGGCAGCAGTGCTTGTGTTGAGTCGTTGGACTGGAACAGATATACGTTAATTGGAAGTAAATCTGACAGCTCTGGGGGAGAAATGAGGTACGGCAAAGAGAGGGGGGGAAGCAACACCATCGGCAGACACCTAGACCCAGGAATGCATTCCGCAGTAAGCTCCCCGATCTGAAGAGGGTACTTCAAACATCTTGTCCTCATTATGTATTTATTGTTTGTATTATAGCCTGCATTTCTCCTCACTTTGTACATCAAGTCTGAGGGAGAAGCAGGGGGTGCCCCCGAGGTCCGCATCCACCATTATTTCCAGAGAGGTTTTGTTTCTTAATAAAAGAGTTATCAAGTTATTTTGTTTGCCTTAACTTTGAGCTGCACAGACGGCTGGCGATTCTAATTGGGAACAAACGGGATAGAAGAGTGATGCTTTCAGACAGGAGAGGGACAGGAGAGGGACAGGAGGGGGGTGGTGGTGGGTGGGACGGGGACGTTAGCGACGCTGTAGAATGAAAGGGATGCTTCAGAGTGTTCAGGTCGGACCGGGTCCGTTTGAAGCTGACAGCTTCCTCTGCCGTCTGAACGAGCACGGTGTGAAGTCAGGGGAGCATGGGCTGTGAAAGAGGAGGGGCACTGAAGCCCTCTGCCAGGACAGCCGAGATAAAGCACAGAAGGACAACATGGAGATCTCAGAGGTGTGCGAGTCTTATTTAGGAATGAAGATCATTGATCAGAATGTACCTTTCAGTTAATACATAGAGTTCTACAGACAGCAGTGACGGTCACTTCACTAAGGAAACAGATCAGCAGAGTCAAGCGCTACTGCGTGAAGATAATGTTCCATTAAATAATAAGGCTTTAGGTCTAATGCCATGTAATGCTGTCATGTTCCTCACACCCCAAAAATCAAAGGTGTTGGTGCAAACACACACACACATTACTTAGCTATGCTCACAGCTTTACCAGGAGTTATATGGGCTGCAAAGTAAAGTTAGTCCTAAGAGCGGCGCTGGAGGAAAAGTCCCAGACTCCAAAGTCTAAAGGGCACCTCCATCATACGCCGAGTCAGGTCTATCTTATGCACAGTTATCTATGAACATTGTCACGGCATTCCTAGGAAGCCCAGTGTTCATGTTAAAATAAAGTAATCTATCATTAGACCCTTCAGTGGTTCTCAGCTGTGGCATCATACGTCTACAGAGCTCTCTGGGCACATTTAAAGAGACAAAAGCATGTCTGGGGGGTTCTTAGAACTTCACATCAGTGTGTTCTCCATTCATGAAAGTTATTGTAACACATTGGTCGATTCAAAATGTCTTATTGGGGTTTTGGTCGTACTAAGAGTCACACTTAGGATTTGGCTGTTTTTATCAGTAAGTACGTTTTAAGATCAATATCAGTTACAGATGTACGTTGCTACACAAGCTAGCGCTAGCGTTAGTTAGTATTTTCTATTAAATTATATTTATTTTCACAAACTTACATGATTCCCTTATACTTGTTTAAGGCATATTCAAATGTTACCATGTATATGTACATATTCATATGCATAATATATAAAAAGACAATGTATGTATTTAAAGGTGTTGGCGATGATGACATTGTGTCTATTTACATTTGTACCAGCGAGACATGAGGACTGTGACTGTCAGTCTCACCCATCGCCTCCCCCTCTTCTCTCCCCCCCCTGATAAACAGAGCGTGGATGTAGAGCAGTGTCACAGGAGATGGGTTCCCACACCGGTACTTGCCACATTTCTTCATTTGCTTGCCGATATGTGTTGCAGCAGCTGGCCCACAGTGTTTGTTGATGTTCCGTTCCACACATGCAGGTTTGAGGTTTCATCCTAAAGCGGAGAAAAGATAACGCTGTGCCCTGTGTCAGGAAACAGCCGACAATTTGTTCTCAACAAATACGTTAATAGCATTAATTAACCCTATTAACAAGTAACAAACTGGAATAGTCTTGAACCGGCTACTCATTTGCCACGTTGGTTATACCTGTAGGGAAGGTTACAAAGCCAGGAAACCACCTTTATTATGTATCAGTCTATGAAATATGAAATATGAAGGTAGCGCAGCAGCAGTGTAAATGACTCCCACTGTCAGTGCTAACATGTTAACGCATGTGTCAATCTGATAATACAAATGACTTGAGTAGGGGAAGAAACATCACACCCTAAAATGTGATTAAAGGTTGTAGTTTTAGGACACAAAGCATTCATTTGAACACATTGTATGTAAAATACATGACTCTTCTCTTCCAACATTTCAGTTTTCTTGGTATTTTCGACTGACCCAGTCGATTAAGAATAACCAGACGTATGTTCAGGTATAACTTCTGTAGCATACTTTTATCGGCGTTTCAGAGAAATTGGAACTTCTTGTAACCGTAGCTCCTCTTTATGTAAACTATTCGCTCTGTCATGTTGTTAGCGCCATTAGCTGCTATGTAGAGCGCTGTGTGGGGCAATAGACATGCTCTGGATTACATATGGAGCACCTTTTAAAGAATACATTTATTGCAACTTGGGTCTTATTTTGGTGGTTTGGCCATTATTCAGTTCAGTTGTAATAACATTGTTCTCGCTGAGTGAACTCCTGACATCTGTGACATCACCAAAAAGAAGGCTATGAATACAAATACATATAATATAAATATGTATTTGTTGTGTTATGTGCAGAATGACAGGGATGACTCGTGTTCTGTTGATGCTGATGTATATCACGAGGTTAAAAGGTTCATTATTGTCATTGTACAACACAAATCTGTTTGTAGTCCCAGTTTGCTACATAAGAAAAACACACAAAAGACGTTGGTGACGGTGAGACATAGGTGAAAGTGTTCATGTCAATCAAAGTACGTGATATAGTTAAGTTATGTTTTGATATGTGTTTTTATATGTGTTGCAGCACGTAGTAACACATTGTAATACATTGCTTTGACCAGAGCTTTGTTGCAGTCGTGTAGTTCCCCGATCTCAACACTTAGTTTGGTTAGAACCATGTTATCATAACTAATACATAACGGACAAAATTAGATTAAATTAATTAAGTGGAATTTTCCCTAAACAGATAATAGATGAATAAAACAAGCCTTTACTTCAGATTTGTTACAGGTTGCAAACAAAAGAAAGCAGGTAAAGATCATGTTCAAAATATTATGATTCATAAAAAAAGAAAAGTATTTTCTATGAGATTCAGCTTGACCTTATTTTTAATCATGAACTGGGTTTTGCTATTATATGAAGATAAGATAAAGATTACTAAAGAGCCTTGAAGAAAAAATAAATACGAATAAAGTTAAAAATTAGTTCTATAAGAAAAAAACAAAAACCACACATTTGTTTAACAAAACAGATATGATTTTTGTAATTAGCAGTGAATATATATTTAAAAAAATAAGTAGACAATCAGACATACCGTACTTACTCGTAGTTCAATTGAAAATGGAATGAAAATAGTAATTTTTAGACAATTTCTGCATCATTTTCCAAATGTAAAAGATGAAAGCTTCTGAAAGGACTTTGATGTAACTGTTGTGAAGTCTTATTACTGCAAATATGGAAAATGCAGTGGATCTGTGTGTTAAGGAAGGGGAGAGCACGATTGAGTAAACTGTGTGTGTGTGTGTGTGTGTGTGTGTGTGTGTGTGTGTGTGTGTGTGTGTGTGTGTTTAGGGGAGGCGTCTCTCTGTGTTCAATTCAATTTATTTTGTATAGCCCAAAATCCCAAATCCCAAATTGAAAAACCTCAGAGAGCACCAGAGGAGGATCCTCTATCAGGAGGACAGAAGTGTGACAGATGTCATGTGGACACAATGAACAACAGAGTTGCTACACATGCAATACATATGACAGAAGTGATTCATATAATGACAGCAGTAAGCAGAATCATGATACAAAAATACAATAATTCTCTCCTGTCACTCACTCTCATGTTAGGACTGTCTCCAGACTAACCAAGATTCTTCTAGATTGGTGGAACGTCATGTTCTTTCAAGGTTTTGTGATGTTTGCTTTAATTTGTTTGAGGGTTACACCATGGAGCGAAGCTCCTTTGTTTTACTATCTTCTCTTTCAGAGGAGCAGTAGAGTCTAGAGTCATTCTCAGGGAACCTGAAGCACTATCGACAAGATGATCAACCTGGGCCGGACTGAAGTCATCACAGGAGTCCTCTGTTATGTTGAGGCATGAGATTGAGTTAAATACAGACGGACTCGCTTCTTTAAATTGAGCTCCAGCACTATCAGATCAGAACACTTCGGCAATAAGAACTCAAAAGTTAATAGATAATGCTCCGATAAAAGAAGGTTGTGTGGAAAGACTAAATGTTCTATTTCAATGCCATGTGCCAGAACAAGGTTGAAGGTGTGGTTCGAACAGTGAGTCGGTTTCTGTCCACAGATGAAAGAAAAAAGATGATTTGTTTGGTTGTGTGCTGGACTGAAAGGTCAATCCCTCAGCCTCCATCGGCCAGAGTGGCTCTTTAGAGGAAAAAGCCAAAGGTTGTTAATCAATAGCGCTTCAGATTGGTCCCAAAAGTCTGTTGTGAGTCTGGAATATTGCTGCCAATTTCATTACCCCAATGATTAATTAAAACTTATGTATCCTGCAATCAAACTGAGCTTAATCAATACAGCGCCTAGCTCATCTTTCACACTTTCACTAATAAATATCACATCAAAACTTTCTGCTATGCACCGCACTGCCAATTACTCCACCGCAGGTAAACATGGAGCTGCAGAGGGTTTAAAGGCTCTGCTCTTTCATAGTTCATCAGCAGCTAACGGCTGCAGAATATTCTCAGTAACACGTTTAAGAATTAAGTTCTGAAGAAGAAGTAAAAATCAATGCATTGTGGAGCAGTTGGTGTAACTTGTTTCCCACCATGCGTCACTATATGGTGATTTCACCATGTCCAAAAACAAATGCAGAGTGACTCCACTGCCAGTTTGTGTTGAGGGAAACAGCAGCCCTTGTTATCTATGAGCAGAAACACACAGCTCTACCCACTGCACTGTCACGGTGGCAGCTGTTGTATCAGTTATAAACATATTTTTGATGATCATATGAATAATACAAATTGTACATGCTTTGATTTCAGTTTACAGTTAATGAAAGCAACAAATAATGATTTAAACTGACATAGCTGGCTCACAAAATGAATAATTCAAAGCGGCTGATTTTGTCAGTGGCATGTGCTCATGAACAGCTCGCCTGGGGATGCACACAGATAAGCAAGCAGATTTTTAAAATTCAAACTTGCATGTCAGTTAACATTTGTGAGTTTACCATAATAATAATAATTGCTAATTATTCAAGAAGTCAGGAATCATCAGTAAATAATGTCTGTAGATATGATTGATGAACTGCTTTCATTCATGTTTTCACCATCTGTTCATATCCATTTCAACCAATAGCTACCTCAAAAGAAGAGTTCCTGACAGAGAAAGAAAGTCACTGGAACGCTCCCGAAAGTTGGAACAACTCAAAAACAGCGAATCATTGTTCCAGCCCGCCCTGTGTTTCTGATTTATGTCTACACGATACAGGTGTGTGTTCATCTGTTCATCATGAAGAAAAACAATATCCATCAATGAAGGTTGGGGTCGCACTACCGGCAGCCCCGCCTGTATCAATACACATTCTGTTCATATTGTGTTCAAGACCTTATTTACTTAAAGAGCAATCGTAAGTGTCTAACCTTAACCATGAATTATTTACCATAACAATGGTCTCTTCCTAACCATAACCATACCATATGCAGATACAGTAGAAAGAAAGCATTTTAAAGACATGTTGTCATTAAACATTAAACGTTGATTGTTCAATATCAACTCGTCTGGCCATTGGGTCCATCCTTTGACTGACGGTCTGCAGGTCTGGGTCATGTAGGCAGGAGGGAGATTATATATATATATATTTATATAATACAAAAATATGTCTCAAAACTCTTCTCCAGTACAGCTTTTTTCATATATAACATACATAAAAAAGTTCTTAAATTTTTAAGTAAAATGCATCAATCTGGTCCACATTTCAGCATAATTCAGGGTCTAGATCTATGAAAACTGATGTACTCTTGTTCCAGCATTGGTTGAATGTAACTAAGTGCATTTAGACTCATCAAGTGTTGTACTTAAGTACAATTCTGAGGTACTTTTACTTGACTTTACTTTCCCATATTCCATTTTATATGACTTTAAACTTCTATTCCACATCTCAGGGGGAAATATTGTACTTTTAACTTCACTACAGTTATTTGTCAGTACTAGTCACAATTAAGTCTTAATGCAAAATAAAAATACACTGATGTATTATTAAGTAGTATATTGCTTAATTATTGTAATAAGTAATAAATGATATCTACACCAGATTGTAAGTGATTAACACATTCAATGCATCAATAATCATAGCCCAATGTTATACGCCTATTTTAAATATATTATTATAAATGTTGTAAATATACTGTTGCTTTTGGTACTTAAAGTATATTTTGATGCCAATACATTTTGTTTCCACATTGGCCACTGACCGAGGTGTGTGTGTGTGTGTGGGAGAGATCGTGTCCATTGAAGTGCTCATTAACGTTAACGCTGCTGCAGTCTGCTTCTGTAATTGATGTGGAAACGTAATGTTTTAGGAAGATAAATGTGTCCGGGTAGCTGGACTCACTATGATGCAACACTGAACCAGGTCTAGCTCCACAAACGCAGCCTGAACATGAAGGGTATCTGAAACAGTGTGACCGTTGACTGATGCTTCGCTAGGATCGATTAATCACAAACCTCACACATTTATTATATTTATCAATCAATTTATCAATCTTGTTTATTCACCAATATTGAAACAATTGTTTTCTCCAGTCAGAAGCTATAGGTTGGTTCCATCATCATTTGACATGGTTCACTCATTACACCATACAATGTGAGACCATATTACATCTTTCCTTTCTGACATAGCATGTCTGGTTGTTCTTTCTGGGGATCTTGAGGCGTTTCCTCTCAGTCGCAGCATTAAAAGCTGCAGTTTCAGTCACAGAGTCACACGCTGATGTGACTGAAGTGTGTTGGTTGGTCAACTGTGTAAGATGGTTCAAGTTACGTGTTTCTGAGACGGCAGGGCTGTTTCTTTTAACATTGTCAGAGTATTTCACTGACGATCTTGCTTTGAGGATCTACTCCTTCCGTGTGATGTGTTCTCCTCACGTTGGTGCTCTTATAGATGACCTGCTAGCAGACAGACAGAGAGCCCACGCACTCAGCCTCAGCAGTATAAATAAGAATAGTAAGCACATAAGCAGGAGCTTCACTTCCTCCCACAAATAACACCCTCCTGTTTGTGTTCAGGTATCAGACGCCATCCATCAAAGGGCGATCTGTGTTTCTATCAATAAAAACACTCATGCATTTTTCAACATTCAAATACCTTGCAGCTCCAGGGACGGCTGCTGCATTCCTGCCCGTCTACCGGCTCTGCCACAACAAAAGAATGATTCATAAATATTAGAGCGGAGTATTCCCAGCCTCCTTTTTCACTCAATGCTCCTTCTTGATTTACTGTAGAACTATAGAGTTAGACCATTTCTATCACATGGGCTTTTGGGGATTTATAAACTCCCTGCCTGCCTGCTGTCTTTGACACTTCCCCTGAGGATCCGCCTGCATATATTTACCATTAGTTTGCTAGCAGGTTATCCACTCAACAATGTGTCTCTGAAATAAGCTGCAGAGACGCCCGCGGTACACACAAATGGACAAAGGCTTTTACTTGTGTGAAGTTAGAAAACAGTGCAGATAGAAAGCCGTTAGGAACACAATGAATTTGGCGAGACGCGCAAATGATAGATCACACAGAATCTGCTCTTTGGCTGTTTAGCTACTGTATTTTAAAATGATTCATGTCTGCATCTCTGAAAGCTGAGCACATTGTGTTCTGTGTTTGTGTGACTTCAATCACGCACAGACACACTCCTCAGCTCAGCATGACACCTCACTCCAATTTCTGGGTCTGAATTTGCAGATGCGGCTGACATTGTTATGGATCTCCTGTATTTTTTATTTTTTTACAGTGATTATGATAAACGGATGTTTCTCTCGCCCGCCCATCTCCAACCTATTCATCACGGGGCCAATAAAATATAAAAGATCACAACAGAGGCTTTTACAGTGACTCACAATGGAGGCAACGGCACAGAGCTCGCACATTTATCCTCAAGGGGCTGCTGACAGCGATAACACAAGAGAAGATAGTTCTACTCCAACACACAAATACATACATATCAGATATCACACAGTGTCATAGAACATGCCATACAGCGCTGTCCTTTCCATGTTGCTGCTGATGACTCGTGGCGAGTAGATTCCTGTCTCAGAGTGAGGACAGACAGACAGACAGACAGACACGCTGTACTGCTGCTGGAGATGAAGACGGATGTGCCGGCAAAATGCTGACTGCTCACAGACACACTCAAGCCACAGTGAAATGAACACATGCTGTGTAAGCTGTCATGCATATGAAAGGGGAACAAATAATGATACCGATGTGTTTTCACTGGAAGCAGCCGGCAGGGTGACATGCCTCATATTAGACGGTTCTGCTCGATGTTATGTTATGTAGTGACACGTGAACACGTGCTCATTGTGTGTGTGCTGGTGCCGCTACCTGATAAGAGCTTCTAAGTTGTATCCAATAGCTGTATTAATAGTTCGTTCATCATTTACTAATGCTTTATAGATCAATTATGAGCTGGAAACCAACAGGGTTAAAAGGACTGTGACTCAGTGGTCGCACTGAACCGGTTCATACAACGGAGAGAATGACCCTTAATAATAATGAACGTTACGTATTCATGAAGGCGGACCTGTGTTACATTAGAACCAGCTGTTTAAACCATTGAGATGGGTTGATGTATCTGCCTGGTTATTAATGCTATTGCTGTTATTATTGCTGTTAGGTCCATCATATGCCTTGCGGTGTCGTGTCAGACACTGCTCCGTTGGTGCGTTGTGTTCATCAGCTCATCCTGAAGGTGCAGCTGGTTGAGGTCTGGGCTCTGTGCAGCCTGGTCTGCTATCGTCCTATTGGAACAGGAAGGGCTCAAACACAAACCGACTATACAGCCGACTATTGTCTAGAATCATGTTGGATGTTTTAAAATACAAACGTACCGTCATTGGAGTTAAGAGGCCTACTCTGTAGCATCATACGTCACATATTAGCACAACGTCTAAGTCCCAGAGTTAAGCTTCTTGAGGAGTTTAACAACACTGACCGCTGCTGTGGACTATTTATCTGGAAATGTGTTTGGAACTTGTTTCCCACGTCGGACGCTTGATGATATGAATTGTTACTGAGATTAATGTTGATGTTTCAGTAATGGAACGTTGTTGGTTAAACGATTGTTCTATTCTTAAACCTAACTGTTTCTAAAGACAATCCTAAACCTGACTGAGCTGTTAGAACACGAATGAAATGCAATACAATGATAATGTTTAGTAGATACTTTCAATACAAACATGTCCTCGTCATTTTGGAAAATATTTTTGCAGCACTAGTATTTCTATAAGAATGCAATGTATAGGAGAGCTCTGCTGAAGAGTGGCTCCTTTAAGCGTTATAATAACGGGCAAACTGAATCTGATTACAGCTTAAAGAGAGGTAAACACAGAGCACAGCCTTCAGCCTGGAACATATCTGACATACTGAAAGCCTGGAGAATATCTCCCCTTCAGTGCTGTATATGGAAAGAGTGTGAACGTGTAAATAAGTGTAAGAAATGTTAAATCTTTCAAAACGCTTCATGTCACTTCTCCCTTTCAGAGGAGCAGCTCTGCAGACGAGCTTGTTTTGGTCTTTGAGTGAAACAGGCCCATGAAGGAGAGGCATCCATTCTGTGTGTGTTCATAATCACTGTCAGACGGCTGTGACCAGATGGCAGAGATGCTACTTTGGACAAACTCCAGAGCCACGTCTGTTCTCTGAGGAGATTTCTCTGTGAAATCTAACCTTGAATCTGCCAAAGAATTTTCCCAATATCTGCATATGCCCACAAAAAGTTGCTGCTGGCTTTGTTGTTGTGCTTTCAGGATCAGACTCTCTCAAGTGAAAAACATTCACCTTCAGTGATCGGCTTGAATGCCTGCCATCGACTCACCGCAGGGCTTCTGCAGGCCTGGAGTCGAGTCCAGAGATCCCGCGTTTCACACTAAACATGAAGCAGGAACGAGAGGAGGAGGAATGCGTTCGGCTGGAGACTGCCGACTTTCAGAGAGCAGCTTGAACAGTTTTCTGATAAACTTCTTCCATTTGTCATCTCATAAGTGATGTGTCTTAAAATTGCTCCCATCTCCCAACCAACACTCCAACAGAACGTGGTCGGCTCTAAAGAGGTGGAAGAATTCTTCAAATCAAAGAGGCTTTTCACACAGGCCAGTAAAGTCAAGGTTGTTTGGGATGACTTATTATTTTGATGACGCAGAGCACTCTAAGTGACGTTGTGACGGGGTTTCATGTCTGTCCTACAGAGTCCTTGATTAAAGGTTCCGGGAGAAAGCAATAACAGCAGAGCTGTGCTCCGGCATTAACCCCTCTGAATTAGAGAGGAGCCGACAGAGACGGAGGAGACAGACGGCTTATTGTCACATGCAGCCATGTTTAGCATTCAAACGGCCTCAGCCCTCAGCCTGCCCAAATGTTCTGGCTCTGGTAACCATACATTTGTTTTGCACAAACATAGAAATGAAAGAATGTGATATATTTCCAACAGCAGTGTGGGGCTTTACTTCAGTATTCTGTTGGTTTGTGTTTTCATCACTCACTCAGACATGCACTTTAAAATCTGTCTCATAGACATGTATGTTCAGTTCGGTATACACTGAGCAGGAAACATGTGGACATGTTGGACCGTGTTAGAGAGAGGTGGATGAGGTGGATGCTGTGAGTGCAAAGCTCTGAGCCGGTGCTTAGTGTCTAAAACAACATACGGACTCTGTCTCTCGTCACCTTTGACTTTTTAAATATTTTTAAAAAGTCAACCATTTTTCTCCAAACATAACCAAACTGATGTGTACTTCCTTCATTTAAAAACATGATTCATAGGTAGAGCGAGGCGTCCATTAATCACAAAGTAGCTGGTCCTGCTGGAACACACTGCTCCTGATGGTCGGACCTGAACCGTGAACGGTAGCTCGCTGCGTTCAGTGTGTGTGTGTGTGTGTGTGTGTGTGTGTGTGTGTGTGTGTGTGTGTGTGTGTGTTTGAATGAGAGGCTTAAAGTAAAAACAAATGTTTTACAATCCATGAATAAAGTAACATTTGGCGCTCCTCTTCTCTTCCATCGTTATTGTCCAACTCACCATTCTGCGATGCTGCTCTCAGGCGCCAAATATCACGCAAGCTGAATTCCAAACTGTCCTCTTATGTCTGAACAGAGCCGTTACAGAACATGTAACAGAAAGCTGTCAGCCATTGCTTGAATAAATGAATCCATCAGTGCTAGATTCCATGTCTTTAAAGGGGCTAGAAACCAGCTCCAGATTCATATGCAAGCATTTTTCCAAAACAATGGTGTCCATTTGGCCTATGAAATAGCTGGGTGTCTTGTTTCTGCTTGTGCTGCGACGTGGCGGGTAAAGCGGAGGCTGAAACGGCTCTTTTCCTTTGTCTTTACCACGATCAAACACCCGTCCAAGCAAGAAGCAGCTAATGATTAGCATAATCACTCAGTCCCCCGAGCACTCAATCACAACCAGTGGCAGTCTGTGATGCAGAAGGGCAGACATGATGGAGCAGAGCTTTTCTAGCCCATAATTGGCTGTAAATATCGTGTGCAGGATAAATATTTTTACAAATATATATATATATTACTCCCAGATTCAGCGGTATGTACAGCATGCAGCCTGTGAAGCGTATATAAGCATGAGCAGAATGGAGGAGGATTCACCTTCCTGTTGTTTTCAGGAAAGCTAAATCTTCACCTAACAGGTGTTCAGGTAGATAGCTCATCCCACAGGTAACCAGACACACATTTGGATTTAATGGCATTCAGATACTAACCAACAACCAAGAAATGTTTATAGGGCTCTGAGGTCTGTGTGTGTGGTAGTTGTTATTGCACATGCAGGCCTGAACATTCACTACTGTGTTAAAATCAATGTGTGCAGTTAACAGAGTATTTCAACAAGTGTCAGGATCCCTGTCTGACCCGTTATGTGTTAACCTCTGGTTCCCCCGATCTCCTCTCCTCATGTGTTCTGTCATTCCCCTGTTTGTTAGTGTATGCCATGTGTTCTGTGTTTTTTCTCTGCCTGCCTCCAGACACCTCCCATGGCCACACCCCTGATTGGTGCACAGCTGAGGACAATCCAGCTGATTGCCACCTGCAGTTTGACACGCCGGATCCTGATCCTACTAATCACCTCCTGGCAGTACATCAACCCTGGTCCTGCAGGCCTGGGTTGTCAGTCTGTACCATCTACTACCCTGGTACTCCGTTACCTCTGTCCGTAAGTTTCCGTTCTTATGATCCCCGGTTCTGACCTCTCTGCCACTTGTCTAGTGCCTACTAGTGTGCTTGCTGTCCGGTGTCGGTTCATGGGAAACCACACCGTCGATCCTGCCATCTGTCCGGTGAAAAATAAAGTCTGTTCTGTACCTGAATCCTGTTTTGTGGTTGCTATTGGGTCCTGTCCTGAACTCCCGTGACAGAACGGACTGACCAACTATGGATCCAGCTACCACAGGAGCAGCTACTGCAAACGTCGTCCAAGCTACGCTGATCAGTCATAGCACCCTGCTGGAGAAACACCAGCAGATGCTCCAAGAACTGATCAGTTCACAGAGATCCATCGGACCTGAAGTTTCCCAGATTGGCTGCATCATGCAGGAACTCGCTCGAACGGCCAATCCGGCTCCAGCACTCGGACGATCCTTTCCGGTTCGGGAATCCCCTGTGCCGGCTCCGGATCCCTATGACGGAACGCTGGGGAGGTGACAGGGCTTCCTGTTTCAATGCCGACAGGTATTTGACCGTCGGCCTCAGACTTTTGCCTCGGACAGATCCAAAGTTTCCTACGTGATCGGATTATTGCGGGGAAGAGCTCTGGACTGGTCCACGCGCACGTTGAGGATTGATCGGCCTAATACCGTGCCTTATGTGAACTTTGTGGAGGACCTGAGGAGGGTGTTTGACCACCCAGTGGACACCAACGATGCGGCTTCTCTGACTGAGGTAGGGCCAATCGAGTGTGGCAGAACACTCGGTGGACTAACGCATTCTCGCCGCCAAGTCCGGGTGGGATGAGACGGCGCTCAGGGGAGTTTTCCTTCACGGACTATCTGAATCCATAAAGGATGAGTCGGCCATCCGGGATGAAGCCGATTCATTGGATGAGCTAATCAAGCTCACGATCAGATCAAATGAGGTTTTCACATAGTAGCTCTAAGAAAAGGGTACGGTCTAAAAAGACCTTTGGTATTTCAACTGCATGAATTAGCCAAGCAGCTAGCGGACTTTAGTTATGTTTCTTACTCGTAACTCTTCTATCCTATTGGTTTAAATGACTCCATCTCCCAACAAAACACCAAGCTTGCATGCGGTTTTTGTCAGCCCAACATGGTTAAAACAGAGCAGCTAATATTGGTGGCAAGAGCAACAAGTTAGCGGATGCCATCCCTGCTGTGCACACCGTGTGCAAGCTCCGCCCTCTGTGAACCACCAACAGATAGAAGAGAGCATTGAAACAAGTCGCTTTGGATAAAAGCGTCTGCTAATGACTGTAATGTAATGTAATGAAACAAGCGTCACAGTAAACGGCAGTAAAACACAGTAAAGACTGAATGTTGTTAAATACATAACTTGGAGATACAAGTTAACCTGCTCATTCAACAAATGATCAAACAGGATTTTGCTGACTTCAGTCAAACACTTTATTGCTTTTAGCTTCGATTTACTTTCAAACAAAGCACGAGTGCACTATTGCTTTTCATACACCTCAGCTTTTACATAACTACAGCAACATACATGTAAACATGAAGTTGATTCTCACTTGTACGACCAGCTAGCATCTGTAGATTAGATTATCAGATTATTCATTAGAATATTTCCATTCACATGAAAGAAAGAACATGTTTACTTAACCAGTGTATGAATGTTAAAGTGAACAAATGTTCATATAACATATACACATGGTCAAACATTGAATATTTAACTATATATTGTTGAACATTAGTTGAGTATTAGGATGTTCAACAAAGGGTCATGAAATGGTTTTCTCATTGGTTGTTAAATATTTGTGAATAGACTGTTACATTTTTAGGAATTAAAATGAATTCAGTTCAACTAAATGAATCGTATACACTATAGACAATCTGTTCACCATTTACAGACAAAGTGACACAGTTTTGTATTTGTTGAATCTGAAGTAATAATAATAATACGTTGTTGAAATGTTTCAAATACTCCATGAAGGCCGACTATCCTATAAAGTGTTAAACAATAAATGTGCTAATGACAAATGTTTGTGCCATTTCTGCTCGTGGAAACAACAGCAGAACATTGAGGCATTTGGGAAGAGCGCTAGATGTCAGCTTGTATCCACATTCCAACATCATTAGTGTTAATGTCACGCTAATGTCCCCAAAATATCCTGCTCTCCCTTATTTGACATTTGCAGAGCCACATTTGATGTCGGAGAATACACACTCGAAGGACGCATCAGAGAACAATTCCTCACAGAAATGAGCAAAGTGAGTTTTTATCCAGTCCCTCTGGAGAGATGTATTTATACAACTGTCATCTAATTCTGTTGCAAAAAACGTCACACCCCACCCCAAGAGATCTGCCCTCCACTCTGCGCTTCCCTTGAGGAAGAGGTCACGATCTAGTCCCATCTTCCAGGGAATTTCCACGCAACACAACACCGCTGCTGCCCGTCTTACATCTCGTACACACTCTGTAGCTGCAAATTAAATTTAGCTGGAAAAAACAAACCTCAAAAAGCATCTCTGAGGCCCTCAGACCTTGTGGGAGGAAGAGCTTCAGACATGACAGAGCGCCGGGCCGTCGGTCACCTGCCACTTGCTTGTCAACACTGACTCAAAGACAGTCTCACACCTCCTGCGAGCCGCTCAGACCCGCTGAGAAGAACTCATCTTCACTTCAGACATAAAAGCTTGTGGCTGCTGCATTGTGTGAAACAGTCACCCTGTGCATAAATCAATCCCACTTACGACTTAACACTATTTTCCAAATAAGTGGTGACTTGTCAGATCTTCAGTCTTGGAGATGAAGGGGAGGATTTGTCAAGCACAGCCTTCTCATCACTTTGCCACCCACTGAAGAGAAGATGGTGTGGACCTCATATTATGATAGAAATACTGCAACGTACATTGTTTTGTACACACTGCACTGTAGAATCTTGCAGTCAATATCAAATCAATGTTTTTATTTATTGCTAACTCAACAACAATATTTGCATCTTTTTGTATTAAAGTTAACCATGCTTATCTAGTGCAGTAAGGTAGTGTTGAAGGATTAGTAATTTGCGTTTGCAAGAGGTTCTCTACTCTCTGGATCAGAACCGAGAGGTTCTGCTTTCTCTCTAGCACGCTGTGAGAAGAGGAGAAACGGAGGTTGAACTGGTGACACAACTTGCTGGCAATTTGCCACTGATGCAGTGTAAATATGTGCAGTGTGTCTTTGAGAACTGGTTTGTTGTTGTCCAGTTCAACTCAAGCATTGTTTTACTTTGGGTACTTTTAGTGGTGTGTAAGGCCACTTGGTTCTTACTTTCCTTCAACATTTTCTTAGCAGACTCTCTGCTCTTCGGTTAAAAACATTGCCGCCACACACGGACTGATCAATGCTATCTGGCGGCTGATGAAACAGGAGTGTGATTGCCCATGGAAACACTGTGTTTAGTTCCTCATTAGCATGTAAGCTAGCACTCCCCGCGGGGGGTCAACTGCATCAGCTCCAACTCAAACTCTCAGCGGTAACCGTGGGGCGGTGGAGCCTGTCAATAGCTTCCTTTGACCTATACCTGCACAGCTTCAGAAGCGGCCTTTGAAGAACGTCCTGATGTTCGCGATCAGAACAGCTGAAGGAGCTTGCTGACAGTGTCTAACACACAACATACGCTGTTATTCATCTGGAGCTTAGTAAATGCTCTGCATCTCGTATTGCTCTGCTTGTCAGTTTTGTTCCTCATAAAACAATGACCCCGAGCCCCATGTGACCAGAGTGAATTTACTGGAGGACACATTATTACAAGTAGTATTCATATTATTATTATTATTATTAATATGTATACGTACTACTTACTTACATACTCTTAAAAATACATTTCCAATCAAATGGTCCCACATTAGTAATTACCACTGTGTGCCGGCAAGGAGCATCAACACTGAATGACAAGTAAAACTGCAATGTGGAAAGTGTTCTGTAAGTGGCCCGTTTCTCAGAAACGGAGCAGGAACATGTGATGGTCAAAACCCCTTCAAAGGACAATTCACCTCTTAGTTGCAGGAGGATCTGTTCTACTAGGACACTCCAGAACCTGAGCTGGTGGTTCCTTTAATCAAATAAAGAAGCAGAATATTTCTGCTTTATTTAATGTTAGCGTGGGCAGTTTTTGCTTAATGCTGTCGCTGATGACAACCTTCTCACTGGGACAGAGGTGTGCTGAAGAACTTCAGGATCCTGAAGATCAACTGGAAGAGAAGACCAAGACCAGAAGCGCGACTTCGGCCAATTGTTGTCATTGTACTTTTCTAATTTAACGATCTGCCTCTGAGAAACGTGAGAGGAATAATTACTTCCTTGACATTTTGTGAGTTTATTTTGTTTATTCATCAGACATGGCTAATTGATCATTCACAGTTTTTGTTTGTATGCCGTATGAATTTGCTTTATATTAATGTATGGTGTTATATTTAACTGTCTGTGTGGGTTTTGTCATTATAGGGAATACTAGAGAAGACCTTTCAGCGTGTTTTTGTACCTTCAACCATGTTATGCAGTCAGATGTAGTGTCTGTATACCTAACAATTCACATCCGCTCAAGTGTAGGATGAAACATCTCCAACGCAGACAACATTGAGACGAATCAACAATATGAATTCCACAGCAGCTCAATGCCTCGCACACTTCTTTGAAGGTAGAATTGTCCAAGTGAAGAATCCACCATGAGCATTTTAACATTTAGCATGTCAGCCCCTCCCAGGGTGCACCTGGTCTGCTGATGTAATGTAATTGTAATGTATTTATGTATTTCATTGATTTGGATGGTATTGTGCTGTACAGTGATGTACTTTAGTGTTTGCTGTTGAACTGTACTGCTGTGAGGTCACTACATTGTAATAACCTGTAATAACAAGGACCACAGATGAAAACTAGCTCTCTAGCTAATGTACATGTGCGTTGAGGTGGAAACTGAAATGTTGATTAATGTGCACTCTCCCTGGTCAATGAATAAATAAATCAATAAGAACCACTAGAGCTTGGTTAATTTACTGACTAATAACTCACGTTACTACCGACTATACGAGTCACGGGACTAGTGATAAAATGTTTAACTCATCCCGAAGCATAGATCAATGCTTAAATATTAGTAAGCAACAATAACAATAATTATTATGAAAGTTGTAGCGCTTGAAGGTTCATTCTTTACCTTAATAGCATATTGACAAAGAATGTTTATCACAAACAATCTTAATATTTGATTTCTCTGAAGCCGTCAACCACATCTCAGTGGACTGGGTTTGCTCAGTCGTGGAGTCGGTTCAGTTCAGGTGACGGTGAAAGCATTCAGTCCAAAGACTCAAACACGATTCTTTAAACAGAACTGCGTTTTAATAAATAACTAAGCCAATTATGATAACTCTTTTATTAGCAGGAGTGCTACAGAATTTAAAAATCATCCAACTGTTTTCCAATGAAAGCAGCGAGCGGCCTCCCCCCAAAGCTACTCCCCAAAACGTATCATATTGAACATAAACAGCGAATATGGCTTTTGTTAGCGCTCGCAGAAACACTCGGGTGAAGAGCGTTGAGAGGCAGAACATGAGCAGGCAGGCAGCCTCATTTAAATTAGAGCTTATTACATTTGACTCATTGGTTGCTGTACAGATGTAATGAGAATTTCAACGTACGTGCTTTTTGTTGAAGACTACCAACCCTACCTTTAACAGTTTTACTGCAGACTATGTGTAGCAGCACAGGCCTTATACAATCCCTTTTACTGAAACTGTACAAAACATGCAGCCCAGACAAACCTACCGACCTTTTCAAAATAAATCCCTGCTCGCTCCCTCTCCCTCTCTGTCTCTGCATGGTATCATCATATTTCTGAGGGTTTAATGAGGGTTTAGGGTGAGCAAAGCATCTTCGTCCTACAGCAGGCAGCTCTGAAGTTACAGAAGCCTATAATTAGAAGCTCCAACACGGTCATCATTAGCTCTGCCTCTGATGTCTCTGTCTTTCTCTACCTTTAAAATACCTCCTCACTGTCACAGCAGAGACCGGGGAGAAGCTGATGAAAGAGTCATTTTGAGTCTGAAAACTCTGCATTAGTTTCAAAACTCTCTATAAGACCTTGAGCTGTATGTGCGGTGTTCTTAAATGGACAGATCATTGCTACATTAGCATATGACATACTGTTTTATACAATGTGCATGTCTTCACTTTCACATTGTTATTTCGAGCAAAATCTACTGGATTGCAAAATAAGGAAGAGGGCAATGTTGTTAAAGCTAATGAAGCTTCAGTATCACTCTTATTTACAGTGACAGTCTACAAAAAGGATGTTTATACAGAAGATAACGAGGAAGACAAGAGGCTAGCGGTCTGCAAAAATCAACAACAGTAAAGATCTAAGGTCTACTTATTGGCCCACAGAGGCCGCAAAGTACAATACAACCCCACAATGCTTCAGTATCAGACTAAATGAAGAGGTCAGTGTGCTTCAAACAAAGTGCTCGTTGGCTCATGGAACAGTGTCTGAAGCACCTTCCCCTCACTGCCGCTGCCCAGGTCTCAGACCTCCTGCCCAGGTCCTAGACCTCCTGCCCAGCTCCCAGACCTCCTGCCAGGTCCTAGACCTCCTGCCCAGCTCCCAGACCTCCTGCCCAGGTCCCAGACCTCCTGCCCAGGTCCTAGACCTCCTGCCCAGGTCCCAGACCTCCTGCCCAGGTCCTCATCTCCGCCACTGCCTCAGCCCTGCTCCAGTAGTTTGACTTGATCCTGACCTGCTACCAGACAGCAACCTCAGATTCTACCAAGTTAAGCCAATGCAGAAGAGCCTTAAAGCTGCATTCTCTCTAGTGACCACCAGGGGGCGACTCCTCTGGTTGTATAGAAGTCTAGTCTAAAATGACTCTACTTCTCTCTTGATTTATTCCCTCAGTAAACATTGTAAACATGAGTTTATGGTCTCAATCTCTAGTTTACAGTCTTCTTCAATACAGCATGATGTTCATTTAGTACATTATGGAACATTTAGAGTCAAACACACCATAAAGCAGGGGATGATTTAGGGGCGGGGCTACACGCTGATTGACAAGTCTCTACCAGAGCTGTGTACAGCGTCTCTACGTCACTCCTCCTCAGTCCAAATATGGTCACTTACGTTCATTGGAAAAAAAAAGTCCAAATGGCGACGGCCATATTCCAAGATGGCTACAGCGAAATCGTCAAACTCGAGGCTTCATAACGGCAGCCCACAAACCAATGGGTGACGTCACGATGACTACCTCCACTTCTTAAACACAGTCTATGCTACGCAGTCGAGCCATCTTGGATTGGTCCACTTGTGAGTGCCTTCTCATTGCCAGTGTAAGCTTGTTCCTTTAAACCTTTAAATCTTCTATGTCATGTTTGTCTGTGGACTGAATTCCCCATTTAGCACTGACTTGTGTGGTCATTTTCTACATGATGATAAAACTGTGATGAGATGCAAACATTAACTTATCAGCCATTCTTTAATCAACTTATGAAAAAATATCCTTTGGACGCATTGTGCTCACTACCACAACCCCCTGGATGCCGTCCCACCACCCATGCTGTGTCAGAGGCACTTCTTCATGCGCCGTTTGATTAATAGATTAATTGCAAAGTAACATGCTCTTATTCATTGTTTCCTCTGGTGGGACTCGATGGCGGAAGCATTGATTAATGGGAATGAGTGTGGAAATAGTAATCTGCACTTCTGAAATTCATGACCTACTTTATGCACTGCTTAAAGAAAACAAAGCCAGCGCTCTTATTTGAGTCTTTCTCGTATTATATCTGCGGTAACAGACTTCCATGCATAGAAGCTGCAGCATTATTCCCTTGGGCCATTTTGTTTATATCTGCAATAAAGTGCTAGTGTCACAATAAATATGGTAGACTGGAGACGGGGGGGGGGGGGGGGGGGGGTATATTTAGTGGGGAGCCTTCAGTGAGTGAGTGCTCTAAGACCCGGTTGTGGTTTCCCTCCATGCATTCTAAACTAATGAATTGGTCCAATTAGTGTACCAATTAACAACACCAAGAGTTGTGCTATCAACTCTCCAACAGATACTGTATTGTACATACTGATAGACACTGTTGTGTCTTGACTATTGGCTTGGTAGGAAATTTCAACTCAAAACTTGTATCGGGCGGCTTTGCATGTTAGTGGCGCAAAATGTTGGAGACAAGCAAATATTTGAATTTGGAGAAATGTCGTGGTCCCACGGGCTAGCAGAGGAACCAACAATCTCACTTCCCAAATATCAGCAATGCATCGTGTGGACCTTAACGTCTAGGAAGCTGATCACTTAAATCAACTCCTGCCAGCCGGTGGGTTTGGAAAAGAAAAAACACGGAGAGCATGTACTCATAACGTACACGTATAAAGGAAACACAAAATCACGTTAAACACATCACTGTGGTCTGGCGGTCTGGTCTGGTCAGTATCTAATGAATCCCCTGACTTCTCATCCAGCGCCACAATGAGGTTGGTGTTTTAGTAATTTATATTTCAGGACTGGTGCAGACATCTAAAGTACCCAGAGGATGCTTCAAAATAACTTTGATGTTCCCTCAACTTTTCCCAATTCTATTACAAAATGTCTACAAACTAATTACGTCACTCTCAACTTGAATTTAGTACTAATTGGCAAATGTTAGCAAGCAAAATGGAGACAGCAAACATGGTGAACGTGCTAAACATCATCTTAGCATTGTAATTGTGAACATTTGGAAATGTTAGCATCAGTTCAAAGCAATGCTACATCAGCGCTGCTAGCATGGCTGTAGACTCGTAGTGTTGCTTAGTTGTTATTATTAGCTGTAGTTCTGTGTTTTACTTCGTCAGGACAAAGTTCCAAGAGTTAGTGAGCTTGAATAACTTGGAGATTTCACTGTTGTAGTTTAAAGTGGAAAAAAGTCATGTGATTCTTGTAAATTTGTATTTGTGCCTCTAATTTAAAACATTACTGAAACATTGTTGAAACTAGAACACAAACAGTTGGGCATCGTTATATTTTCACTTAAACATCCTCTTTTGCATGGCTTAATAACATTCACAATCTTCATGTTCATTTGCGAATCGTCAACTTAGCCTTACAAAATAGAAATGTGTGTGTTAATGGAGATGTGTGGATCCCTTTGAGACTGTTTTACCACGTGTCTCACACACAATACACAAGTCATGGGAAGCCCCTGTGCTCTCTAGTTCATGTGATGTGACGTGTATCACTGATAACTGATAACCTAACTACGTATGCAACTGGATACATGCAACAGCTGAGGTGCATTCATGTTTAGAGTAAACAGCTGACCAATCTGAAACTTTTTTGGAATTAATATTACAACAAATGATGAAACATACGGGTTGATAACCACTTACTTTGTGGGGTTTAATGCATGTCATTAATGGCTCATCGTGTTTAAAGATTTAGTGGCTTAGGGGTGAGGGTGCAGCCTTCATAGATTTATAGATATGGATTTACAGATACATTTGTTTGTGTACTGATAACACCCTGAAACTCATGGCTCTAATGATACTGTAATGACATCGTCTGAGTTTGTTAAAAATAGTGGTAAGGACAATTCAGCGCTGCATGACTCTACAAAGGGCCATGTAAAACATCACTAACACTGATTTTACACATTTCAATGTGAGCGACGCAGGTTCATCTTCAGTCTGCTTCACACACCGCTTTGACACTCCCTCGCTCCTGAGGGAAGAAAAATACATCTTCAAAAAAGAATTTCTTGTGGAGAAAAGCAAGGACGTCCAGCAACTAAGTCCTGCCTCATTAGCATTTCAATTAGATCTGCTGCTCGACATGGCACAGGCTTTAAAGAATGTGTTTGCTGCAGTCAATGAATATTCCTAAAGCGTGATCAGCTCCAAGCAAAAGAACAAAAATAAAGACTTTGAGTGGCGAGCTGAGGCTGACCTTGGATATTGCAACCGTTGACCCTTGGCTGGACCGGCCAATCAGAAAGTGTTGTTCCCCACGGGTGGATGAGCCAATCGCAGAGTCCAGTGCTGGAAGCCATGTGTCCTCCGCTGAGACGTCTGCATGCTGGAGGTGATCGCACATGGAAATGAAGCAGAGATACAAATGTGTGATATGTGTTGTATTAGTGTTCATTTGAAAATAACAAAAACCAAATGTTTGCACGTAAATCTCAAAAGCTGATTTACACCCTTTAGTACCTTGAATGTGTTTTTGAATCCCTGTGTCAGCTTTATGATGAGCGCTATTTGTCTTGTAGTTTTATGTTCTTGTTCTAATCCTTACATGATCACATTTCACACTTTTAAATATAGCCAGTATGTGTGATGTAAAGCCTTTCGTCCTTCCTTTCTTTCTCTCCGTCTTGTCCTTTTTAGTGATGAAACCTTCCCCTCAGCGGACACCCTCCTCTAGTTGCTGGGAAGAGAACAAACGCTGTCATTCACTGATCTCCCCATTACACAGTGTCCCTGCCATCATCACCTTTAAATTCAGCTCTGCCTTAACTGGGCTTTTCACCAGCACAGAGCAGAGAGGACCCAAAATGGAGAAAAGGAAAAAAAAAACCAGATTTTTTACTTTTTTTTTATATCGCAGTGAGATGGATCAATATTTGTCCTCCACTCCAGCCTGCATGTTTTTGGAGGATAGGGAGCTAATTACAATTCCCTTAACTGCCTCCTTTGTCATCTGTAATCTTATTTTAAAGCAGGCCAACCCAAATCCTGTGACCTTTGTTTACATGTGGAAAAGCCGTCTGAGATCGCGGTTTGTGTTTTTGTGTCTGCGTTACGGACAAGGACAAAAGAACATTCAGCTCAGATAGAAGCACGTGACGGTCTTTGTGTATATCTCCCTAAATGTCTGTTCAATACTGAACCGTAATGTTGGTTTTGGATGGATATAGCATTTTGTTAAAGATGCATTCCCACAATTCAAGCTAAAGCATTTTGAAAGAAAACAAATCGACAAGATGGAGCAAAGTAGTGGAGAAAGAGGTGTCAATCATGAAATCGACCAATGGGTTGCTGACATACAGCTCTGCGTAGAGGGGGAGGGGCTGGAATCGAAAAGAATCGAGTAAACAGAGGGACACAGACAGGGCGCAGAGAGGAGTCTGTATTTGGATGTATTGAACCCCATTACTGATATATACAAGTTCAATATATAGTTTGGTACATGAGGAAATTAAAATGGAACACATTGTGCCAAAATGACCAATTTGGAGACCTCGCCTGAACTCTCTGTACTAGAACCTCTCTAAGTTTGTTCTGCTTCACTTCATCAAAGTCAGACTTTGCACAGAGACTGTTCACATATTGTGCTGTGATCTGGGAGAGGTTTAGACCTGCAGCTGCATCGTTACAAAGAAATAATCATCCTGGCGAACCTGGCCATTTTCAATTTGTGCTGTGTGCCCTCTTCATTTACTCTTAACCAGTAACATATATACTGATATTTACACATCTGAACAAATCTCACAAGTGTTCCCTTTATTATAACACCAACATTATTCAATTAGACCTTGTGGTTGCAGAGATACACTCTTTTTAGTATGGGTATGCAATTTTCGAGCAGAGGCCTACACGACCGAAGATCCTCCATAGCTTCACTGGTTCCCTGCTTAAATGTCCTCACCACAGGTTTACAGAGCTTTAGTTTCTGCCTGTATGCAGGAATCAGATGGACCATGACGTGGTCAGAGACCCAGTGGAGAACGAGGGACGGCGTGATGGGCCTTATTGAGGTGTAGCAGTGGTCTAAAATGTTCTCCTCTCTGGTTGAGCATTTAATAAACTGCCTGTATTTGGGGAGTTCATGACTGATGTTTCCTTTGTTAAAGTCATCAAGGACAATAACTACAGAGTCCGGGTTGGTCCGCTCCACACACAGTATCTGGTCGGCGAGTGTCCGCTGTGCCTCCTGCACGTTGGCCTGCGGTGGAATGTAGACACCGACTAGTATGAATGAAGTGAACTCACGGGGGAGTAGAAGGGTTTACAGCTGATGATGAAAGATTCCAGATCAGGAGAACAGCGCTGCATGACTTTCAAAATGGCGGAGACAGTGCTACGCATTGATTGGGAACCAGGTCCAAATGTAATTTCAGTGGGGTAGTGACTAATGATTCCAATAGTTCTGAGAGGAAAGAGAGATTATAAATCGGCCTGTAACTATTCATATCAGATCCGTTGCCAGCTTTAAATCGGGGTGAGACTTAAGTTTGCTTCCAGGTAACTGGAAACTGATACTGACCAATAACCAATGCAGCAGCCTTTGAAAGGTAGGTGTTCTTATCGGGTTAATGCCTGAAGAACATCAGGGACTGGAAGGCTTCAAAACCAGATGAAGGAAGAGAGGATGTGTGCACACTTGATGTTGTGAAGATCAATAAAAGCTGTAATCATGACACTTTCTGGACAATTTTTCATCTTCCTCTAACATTGCAAATCTAAATGTGCTATAATACACACATATCTTATACAGTCTCTTGAATGCTGTATGTCTGACATCATTGTGGCAGTCCCATGTGTTTGTGTTTGAGGGGTGTGTGCACATTTGGAAGGTGTGAAATCAGTTTGTATCAATTACTCCTTTTTTCCCCCTGTCATGTTAGTATAAAGTTGTTTTTAATGGAATGACAAAGCAGTGATATGCTACATTTACATTTTCCTTCAGATGGATGCCCCCATGCTTTTAAAGTTTTATTTGAATTCATAACTTAGACAAGCTGTCAGCGTGTTTCACCGATGCAAGCCGTGTGAAAACATGTTTAACAAGAGAAACTCATTTAGAAAGAGTGGCTGAGTGTGCTGATGAAAGCAGGTGCTTACACAACCATTAAGCCCAACAGACGCACAAAGCCTCACTTTACTGTAGCCTACTATGCCTTAGGCTCACAATTACTAAATAAATGCATTAATGGTGTACGCACACAGCCTGGGACGCTTCACTGCAAAATGACAACCAAGTCACAGCACTGCAGAAGAGGAAGAGCGTGTGTGACGACAACACAACAAACTGCACCTCCTGCCTGGACACCATCCAGATGTGCTTCAATAAGTGAACACATGAATCTACCAGCTTTCAACAGCCGACTATTAACCGCTTCACCGGCCTAAATATCTCTTCACAGAGCCCAGTGATTCCGGGGAATGCTCTGGTTTTTATTTATTGTTTTAAAGTGAAATTGTTTGCTTTTACACTGTATGATAAATGTTTTACCTTCCTTTGAATGGATAGAGGAGAGTGACAGTGTTCCCACAAGTGATCAGAACCATGTGTATGGCACATAATGAGACGTAGTACTACTGACAAAACATGTATCGATAGTGTACACCAGTTACTGTGGTAATTCTGTGTACTGCAGGAAGCCATAGAGAGTTCTGTGGTGTACTCATCTCACTGACACGTACACAAAGGAGACCTTTGTATTCAGTGGTTATTACAGTTTGTAGTAACTGACATTTACACCAGGACTCTTGTATCCTTTAGCCACCGAGTCAGGTAAGCCGTATCTTAAAGTGTGGTTTACTTTGTATTAGTAATGTGGTTATTATCAGATAGATTCCTCTGGATTTACTTCCTTTAAAGTTACTGTGAGGAACTTTAATTAAACTGCTTATGAAGCAGTCTTGATTTAATACCGATGCTTCTACACGACCAGCAGCAGAGTGTGGTCTGTTTCTACATAGTTATTCTCAGCGCTCGTCATCGGTGACACCTGGCTGGGCTCCACGCAAAAATCATGCAGGTTCATCAGAATCTCCTCAGACTCCAGCAGGATCTCCAGCAGAGACCAGCCCACCACGGACGGACCCAGATCAGACCCGGATCAGGCTTAGCTGCCGCCTCCGATCTGCAGTCGGAGCCTCCAGCGGGACTAAAACATTAAAAGCATTAAAGCATTTTGGCTGAGGCTGCTCCCGCCACCGCTGCGTCTATCCCGCCTGTGGCCAGCATTGATTGGACGACTCGCCGCTCCGCAACCAGGAAGATGCTGAAGGAGGCTGAATCAGACGCTCGGGAGGCCTCGCCCTGGTTCCCTCTATTCTTCACGCCTGTAACTCAACGTCCACCGTCCTCCAACCAGTCCACACGCATCTCTTCCTCCTCCCCTCTTCTCACAAAACACAATAATCATTGGGGATTCAATAACCAGGAACATCCACTTCATAAACACACTCACTGTCCCCGTCATCCGGGATAGACTCCTGCATCTACTGCCTTCACTACCAAACTCTGACAAGAGGATTGAAGTTCATGTGGGGACAAATGACACAACACAGCGGGAGTCTGAATGCACCAAAAACTATTTTAAATGGAAAGACTGTCATCAGCTGAGCGTTTTAGCAGACACCTCGGCCTCCATACCTGGCACCAATCTCACAGCATGAGTTTTATTGACAATTTTATTTTATGTATATATATTTATGTAAATATATATATGTATATGTATGGGTCAATCCGCTGCTGCCTTTTCTCCAGACCATGACGATACCCACCAAGGAGCAGACCCTTTACAGTGAATCAGTCGTGTAGTAAATAGATCCGACTGGCTGGCTTCATTCCAGCTGCAACTTGTCATCGTTTTTTGAAATCAAATTGTTCCCTTGATAGTAGCAGATCATCAGACTAATGCGATAGCATCAGCAGAGTGCTTTATAAACTCATGTCCCACTTGATGGAGGGTGAGTACGCCACCATGATGGGAAATGAGAGCTCTACACTATTTTGGGAATGTAAGTCATTTTGTATTTTAGAGCCCTTTGCATGACTCTCATCTGCGCTATGCTTCAATTGTGTTTAAAAGATATTAACTTTTGAAAATGTTGTTCCTTAACTGAATATGCAGAAATCACAGCAGTGGGTCTGCAAACCTTGAATCAAACGAGCACCATGTTTAGTGAGAACAAAAACAAATCCAGCACAATCTTACTCATCAAACCGCTAAAAGCGTCAAAAGAACATCTTGGATTATTACCGCCTTAGAGAACAGAGATGCATTTTTAAAATGATCCCCCTAATCTGTAAACATGCTGGAATCCTTGTTGTCAAAGGAGAAATCCTCAAATCATCTTAGTGCATAACGGCCTTTTTACCAAAACTGGGTCGTTTTAGTTAATTTACCTATTGCACTAGACTTTTCATTTCCTTCCAGAGGCAGATGCTCAAACAGCATTTCTAAAATAGGAAATGAAATCTGGACCAGCAGCTTAGCAGACATGCAGAAAGCACATAAAGCAAAGGACTGAGGGGAAGCAACGTAGGGTTCAAACATCTCTGAGGTACTGTTGTGTAGGTGACATCAAAGAAATGGAATGGAATGGCAAAACATGCAGAATGTATAAGAAAGCTGATTTGATGTGGGGTATAAGAGGATTCTCATCATTTGATAGAGGAACAAAAAGGAATCAGAGCACAGCAGCTACTCTATGTGAGATCATTCAGAGAGGAGAGGACTCCACACTGAAACACTGACATCCAGGATGAACGTCATCTGAAGATCTGCCGCTCAGGAGCCGCACAGTGAGAGCAGAGTCGTGTAGGTAAAGCACAACCCTCGCCATGCTTTCACTGGGAGGGAAGAGGGACAACACAATGCCCATAGGCATGTAACACAATTATGCTAAATGTTTAATTGAACTTTCTAACAATCACTTCTTTTTAATAATTCAAAACTAAATCTCTGAAATGTTTAAACCACCTCCATCCGCCACAGCAAAAGGCATTCCACGTAACCTTTGTGAGGAGCGAAGCCATGACCCTGTTTCAGTCTGCTGACAAACCTTCTTGTATATTTGCTTTAAATTTTAATTGCATGGTAAATTATTAAGAGTGTTAGAGCTCGGCTCAGACTCCCCGGACTGCAAGCTAGCCATGCAATAGTGCAGCAACAGTCATTTCAGATGCACAGTCCATCCTGCCACCCTGCCTTCTGCTCCAGAGTCACATTAAGACAGAAGCACTTTGAAGCCTGATCTTATGAGGCCTGGTGCCACAGTGAATACAAAAAAGACGTCAAACGGTTTGGGGGAGAGACTTGGACATAATAATGGGAACCTCCTCAGTGTCCACGCGTTCTTCAGAGGAGGAGCCCATTCATGTAACAAGCGAGATTCCTCTGTTCCTCTTTATGCTGAATCGATTCACAATTGACACGATTGATTTTTGAAATCGATTGTGTAATAAAAACAAAAGCTGCACGACCTGCGGCTGTCTGCCACTGAATGCACCGCATGACGGGAGTCACGCAACGTCACTTTTAATAATTGAAAATGAAATGTAATGTTGGGTCAAGCTGAACGAGGAATAATTCTACAACGACTGTACTCATGTCAGATAACTCGGCTGCAGAGAGACGCTGTGTTCATCATGTTCATCATGTTCATCATGTCATGGAAGCAAACACGCACCTCCAGATCAGACCGCTAACCTGACTACAACAGAGGAGCTGTACCCGTCATCTTCTGATGCTCCTTCAACACACTTATCAAACAGAAAACACAAGTTTTAATATTGTGCTATTTACTGGAAACGACACAATACAACACAGCTAACAGCAGCTGGGGAGCGTTCAGGCAGGCTCCCTCCAGCAGGCTGCCTCCTCATTCAAGAGTTCAGTGAAATGAGCCCCAAGCAGTCGCTCCTCCTCCTCCTCCTCCTCTGTTAGGAATCAACAGGCATTCCAGCACACGTCCAGCTGAAGACAGTGCAGTGTTAGGACAAAGACTCATGGACATCATGTGATACAAATCAAACAAAATACCTTATTTTGTTTACAATCTACTTTTTGAAATTGGCAAGTTTCTGAGAAATTGGAGCCTCCCCTCCTATTGTTTGTATAACTTCTTGTAACTAAGTTGCTATTCTTAGTCACTGAGAATTGATAAATGCTATCATCTTGAGTAGAAAGTGTATATTTTAGGTTTAGTTTAGCATTAGTAAATGTTTTCCACACAAAATAAATTCTTTACAATGTTGTTTCACACGTGAAACGACCAGCGGACTTCGTCACTCTGTAGCCTGAGTACCGGAGCTCTGACCATGACCACCAGACCCAGACCTGCAGCACCGCGGAAGGCTTACGTGTCCCATCTGTTGTGGGAGAGCATGGGGATCTCCCGGTAAGAGAACGAGGACGTGTCTGCTCTGGTCCACCTTACTTGACTTTGCTGCATCCAGCAACATAGAATCAGCCCGTCACGGCCGCCGCAGTGTTTGTTCGTCTGGTAGTGTTTGGTCAGAGTCAGCGCTCTGTCTCATGAGTGTCTTTTGATCACGTCTCTCTCTGACGGGCTGGAGTCGTGGGTTGGGCCTGTGGTGTGTCTGCTGCTGTCCATCACGTCCAGAAGTCTGGACAGCATTTGAACAGCAGCAGTGTTCTGGTCCGTCTCCGTGATGATTTGGGTGGACTAAGTGTCCCAGTGGGTGTTGTGAGTATTTTAACTTGTATGGAAACATTTGTGTTTGAAATCGCACTGAAGCTTTACGGCTCAACTGACATTTCCTTTGATGCCCTTTTCTCCCGTCTCCGTTGTGTCCTCGGGAGCCTGATTTAGAACATGTGTTGTTGTTTGTTTATTCAGGGTTGGCCAGCGTCTTTGTGTCTCATTCTGTCTCTGGTGCTGCGCTGCTGTTCCCCTAGAGCTGAACAATACCTAATCATAGGACCACCACCTCCATTAAAGAGGCTTTTTTCAAGGTTTTTATGAAACTCTTCATATCTCACATGATCTATGATGACATTTTCCATCATATCGCAGTGTGTGTGTGTGTGTGTGTGTGTGTGTGTGTGTGTGTGTGTGTGTGTGTGTGTGTGTGTGTCAGCAGCAATGCTTTACCTATCCACTAGGAGAAGCAGTGATTGTGAAAGCTGAAGCCTGTGACATCAGCTGTTCTTATTGTACTTGATGTGAGGGAGTGTGTTCCCCACAGAGCATTCTTTTAATGAAGCGCTGTTATTATCATATGAGTTCATGACAATATTATGTTAAGCCTTTTTGTTAAACAGATACATCAGCCAGCCAGATGACTAAAAGAAGCACGCCTCTAGCTACTGATTATATATATATATATATATGATATCATATAAATTAGATATACAGTAAGAAATAACTGTGCTCTGCGTTTAGCTCCACAGGTGCTTCCTGTCTTGTTTCATTTGTCTAGACACAGATGATGTCCCGGTAGAGACATGCTGGGACAAAGAAATACACAACTTATAATATTAAACATGTTAAACATAATTAAGAATAGGCCAGAGACAGCGTTACACAACATATATAACGTTTCCTCAAAATCAGTAACTGTCAAAACAGCGGGACAAAGGACTATGTTAGACAATACAATGGAAAGAACTGAGCTTGCTAGTTTCAGACTCATTTCATGCCCACGTTATGCAAGTAGAAATGGTTTCATTAACGTATGAAAACATAATCCTGTCTCTCCTGTGTGAGCGTTCTGTCTTCTGTGAATGATGAGCTTGAGCTCGGCCTGTTTGTGTACAGTCCATAGCTCGTGTGGTTCAGGTTCTGTTCAGGAACACCTGGGAGTTGCTCAACGTCCTCACGGAGCAGTGTTCTGATTGTGAGTCTGTTCTGTACACACACATCTATTGTGTTGTCTGTCCTGAGGGAACCCTCCAGTGTTTCATGATCTCAATCTATAATGCTGTGCATTTATTAAAAACAACATTGAGTCATTCTAAAACGCCGACCTTCAGAGCCGTCATACAGCAGGGAACTGTAATTAGATTCACATTCATCCTTCATATATTAATGTTCACACCAATGCTTCAGTGTTCTTTATTTCAGACGTTTACGTTATGATGATTATATTTCATGTTTACCAGGCTTGAAGTAATAAAAAAAGATGATCCATAAGCCTGGCCTACATTAAAGCATAGTTCATATGTTTCTATTGTTGTGTTGGTCATACTATAGAATGATTCACTGCTTGTGGATAGAAACAATATAGAATATTAGGAATTTTAAGAAAAAATGCATACTGAATTGCAAACACAATATTGTATAATAATTACATTATTTTCCCATATTGTTCGCCCTAATAGAGCCACACACACACACACACACACACACACACACACACACACACACACACACACACACACACACACACACACACACACACACACTGGCTCTGACCACCAGCACTACAGCATGTACTGACCACCATGTCATGAATGCTGGTCAGTCACACACACTACGTCGCTTTCACCTCTCCCCTCCGTTGCTTGTCTTAAATACGGTGGGATCGAGCGGTTGTACGGCAGAGTGCAGACGTTCTGCTGGCGCTGATGGAGTAAAGAGACTATGGAAGTGTATTTAGCATGATGTACAGATTATACATATTTGAGGGGCTCAACTCCACCTGCTGCTATGGTATTTGCCCAACTAATGATTCATAATAACAACAACAATTAATATGGTATTTATTCGGACTAGAGCGCCTGTCACTGGTCCACTTCAAGTCTTCTTCTGCTGTTTGTCGGAGGACATCTCTCAATGCAGTTTTGGTCCAACTTGAAGTTAAAAAGCTAATCTATTTTATTGTTTTCTATAGAGTGCATCACCCAGGATCCCTCCACACCATGTCCTTACAAAAAGCGGTTCATGTAGACTGTATCATCCTAGATTGTTCTGAACACGCACATCTGAGCACTCTCAATAGACGTGTTGTACTGGGATGCGCCATTTTTTTTTTTTCTTCCATTTTATTGCTGTTTTTATATGTGCCCCTTTTCAATCCAATCTGCTCGGCTCATTCCCTCCACATTGGCCACGTCGTTCCTCTACCTTAGATTCACTCAGCTCAATCACTTCAGCACTGATGGCAATCATCAGGGTGCTCATTTTAACAAGCGAGCAGCTACACAAGCTGCAAATGGCTTTGGATGAGAAGCTGCTTTTAAAGGAACAGGCTTCTGCGTATTCACAGTCGCTGAGGGGAACTCGGCACTCGTGTTTGCCTTGAGAGGTAAAAAGCTCTTCCTGTTACTCTCATTAATATGGAAATTTAAGCCTGTAAGTGCATCCTCACATCATTACAGAGTCATCAAGCTTCTTTTTACACATTTTGTTAACGGAGCGTGAAAATGACAAAAGAAAGGGAAACATTTAATCGTGAAAAAAATAAATAGTCCATGTATCTGTTTACTTCTAGAGACTAGAGAAGCTGTCCTGAGAGGAATGTGACCCTCAATAAGCAGAAAGGTCACAAAGTATTAACTTCTAGAGAGACTAGAGAAGCTGTCCTGAGAGGAACGTGACCCTCAGTAAGCAGAAAAGTCACAAAGTATTAACTTCTAGAGACTAGAGAAGCTGTCCTGAGAGGAACGTGACCTTCAGTAAGCAGAAAAGTCACAAAGTATTAACTTCTAGAGACTAGAGAAGCTGTCCTGAGAGGAACGTGACCCTCAGTAAGCAGAAAAGTCACAAAGTATTAACTTCTAGAGACTAGAGAAGCTGTCCTGAGAGGAACGTGACCCTCAGTAAGCAGAAAAGTCACAAAGTATTAACTTCTAGAGACTAGAGAAGCTGTCCTGAGAGGAACGTGACCTCAGTAAGCAGAAAAGTCACAAAGTATTAACTTCTAGAGAGACTAGAGAAGCTGTCCTGAGAGGAACGTGACCTTCAGTAAGCAGAAAGGTCACAAAGTATTAACTTCTAGAGACTAGAGAAGCTGTCCTGAGAGGAACGTGACCTTCAGTAAGCAGAAAGGTCACAAAGTATTAACTTCTAGAGACTAGAGAAGCTGTCCTGAGAGGAACGTGACCTTCAGTAAGCAGAAAAGTCACAAAGTATTAACTTCTAGAGAGACTAGAGAAGCTGTCCTGAGAGGAACGTGACCCTCAGGAAACAGAAAAGTCACAAAGTATTAACTTCTAGAGAGACTAGAGAAGCTGTCCTGAGAGGAACGTGACCTTCAGTAAGCAGAAAGGTCACAAAGTATTAACTTCTAGAGAGACTAGAGGAGCTGTCGTGAGAGGAACGTGACCCTCGGTAAACAGAAAAGTCACAAAGTATTAACTTCTAGAGAGACTAGAGAAGCTGTCCTGAGAGGAACGTGACCCTCAGTAAGCAGAAAAGTCACAAAGTATTAACTTCTAGAGACTAGAGAAGCTGTCCTGAGAGGAACGTGACCCTCAGTAAGCAGAAAAGTCACAAAGTATTAACTTCTAGAGAGACTAGAGAAGCTGTCCTGAGAGGAACGTGACCTTCAGTAAGCAGAAAAGTCACAAAGTATTAACTTCTAGAGAGACTAGAGAAGCTGTCCTGAGAGGAACGTGACCCTCAGGAAACAGAAAAGTCACAAAGTATTAACTTCTAGAGAGACTAGAGAAGCTGTCCTGAGAGGAACGTGACCTTCGGTAAGCAGAAAGGTCACAAAGTATTAACTTCTAGAGAGACTAGAGGAGCTGTCGTGAGAGGAACGTGACCCTCGGTAAACAGAAAAGTCACAAAGTATTAACTTCTAGAGAGACTAGAGAAGCTGTCCTGAGAGGAACGTGACCTTCAGTAAGCAGAAAGGTCACAAAGTATTAACTTCTAGAGACTAGAGAAGCTGTCCTGAGAGGAACGTGACCTTCAGTAAGCAGAAAGGTCACAAAGTATTAACTTCTAGAGACTAGAGAAGCTGTCCTGAGAGGAACGTGACCTTCAGTAAGCAGAAAAGTCACAAAGTATTAACTTCTAGAGAGACTAGAGAAGCTGTCCTGAGAGGAACGTGACCCTCAGGAAACAGAAAAGTCACAAAGTATTAACTTCTAGAGAGACTAGAGAAGCTGTCCTGAGAGGAACGTGACCTTCGGTAAGCAGAAAGGTCACAAAGTATTAACTTCTAGAGACTAGAGAAGCTGTCCTGAGAGGAACGTGACCTTCAGTAAGCAGAAAGGTCACAAAGTATTAACTTCTAGAGACTAGAGAAGCTGTCCTGAGAGGAACGTGACCTTCAGGAAACAGAAAAGTCACAAAGTATTAACTTCTAGAGAGACTAGAGAAGCTGTCCTGAGAGGAACGTGACCTTCAGTAAGCAGAAAGGTCACAAAGTATTAACTTCTAGAGAGACTAGAGGAGCTGTCGTGAGAGGAACGTGACCCTCGGTAAACAGAAAAGTCACAAAGTATTAACTTCTAGAGACTAGAGAAGCTGTCCTGAGAGGAACGTGACCCTCAGGAAACAGAAAAGTCACAAAGTATTGACTTCTAGAGACTAGAGAAGCTGTCCTGAGAGGAACGTGACCCTCAGTAAACAGAAAAGTCACAAAGTATTAACTTCTAGAGACTAGAGAAGCTGTCCTGAGAGGAACGTGACCTTCAGTAAGCAGAAAGGTCACAAAGTATTAACTTCTAGAGACTAGAGAAGATGTCCTGAGAGGAACGTGACCTTCAGTAAGCAGAAAGGTCACAAAGTATTATGAAGAGACTCTCAGGCTGACTTCAGGAGAACGTCAAAAGAAAAATGCTGACGATGCTTTACTTGCAATCAGATTCGGACAGGGATGTGACAAAATGAGTTTTAATGTGTCAACAAGTGAAGCTTTGAGTGACATTAACTTTTACTCCTCTGTAGTAATTTGTGTGAACTCATCGGTATTACATGTAGTCATAGAACAAGTGGTGAAGAAGGGCTGGAGCTTAGCCACTCCCTGAAATGATCATTTCAGTTTATTACAACCTGGATCTGATTTTCATAGTTGTGTCCTTCATTTTAAACTCTCACCAAATCACAGACACACACACATATTCCACAGACAGCTGAAATCACTCCTGTGTGATCTTGAGGCAGTGCATCTTACATGATCTCTGTCATGGCTAAACTAAATAATAAATCATTCCCATGAGGGCAGGATTGATATTATGCAGGACACAATAATAACAATGTCATCATAAACCCCTGATGAAGTTGTATTCAAACTAGATGTAGTGCTACACATTCCCTCCCCTCTGACTTTGTCACTCTAAGCCTTCCTCCCGTCCCTCTCTTGTCTCACCACGTCTCCTGTAGGGACGATCAGAGATTAGATTATCTGCAGACTGCACTATAATTACCTGTGGATTTGGAGATTACAAAGTGGACATCTCTTGATCAGCAGACACTTTATCAGAGGATTATCAAGTGGCAATCAAACAAAGGCCCGTCTCTCTGGGAAGAGATCAAACTAAAGTGAAAAACGCAAAAGAGACAATTTACCTTGATTTCTCTTTTACCAGAGATGTAAGTTTACGCACTAAACCTTTGATCAAAACTTCAATATGTGCTTTAAAATACAGTCAAATGGTAATTGAATTCCATTACAAGTACAAAGAATCAACCATTTCCCTCGACAGTAACTTCAGTGCACACGTTCCACAACATCGTCCACAGTGGAAGACTTTTATAAACTGTAGAAAGCTTTATATGTCGTCTCTTACACAAACCTTTTCTTCAATAAACCAATGAACGGGTTGCTTCTTAGAGATCTGACGATTGTTCTTCCGTTGGGTCCAGAGCCCTCAGGACCACCATTCAGACGGTATAGATCGGGGTGAAGATAACATCTCTTTTCAGTTAAACACTGTTATCGTAGATTTGCATAAGAGCCGGCTGCTGGCCAAATAGCCGACTACACATGAATCCAACCGGCTGCTTTATCAAACCATTCATTCATTCCTGATTGAAATGTTACACAATTATTAATATCGCCTTCTCTCATGCTTCACAGAGTGAGAGGCTTAGCGGCCCCACACACACACACACACACACACACACACACACACACACACACACACACACACACACACAGACAGAGACAGGAGCAGATGAGACAGGTGAAGTGAAGATGCTGTTGTCGGTACCGGTTAACAAGCTTGGAAGTGAACGACGCACTAACGTGCTGATGGATTCGGTACATTTGTGTTTTTTGCTGAGTTAGACCAGAGAATGTTCAGTTTACAAAATGCTGTTCTGCCTTCACTGTTCTCCGTGAAGTTAGCTGGAAGTGATGTAATGTGATGTGTAATGTAGCTCCAGTGTGCTTTATGTGGAGTAAGCACTGTAACCATTCAAAGTGTGTCTCAAGAGGCCTTTTGGCTTCGTGTGCTCCGATTCATTTGGCATGTAAATAACACAGCAGTCATAATACAGTTTCAAACTCAACTCCTGGACGTTGCTCGGTGTTCTTCACCAGTGTGTTATGGTGCGACTGTGGCTCAGTGATCCTTCAATCAGAAGATCGGCGGTTCGATCCGCAGCTCTGCCGGTCCCTGTCGATGAGTTCTTGGCACTTAAACCTGCAGGTTGTTCCTGCAGCGGATGAACGGGTCTGAATCAGTAGATAGAGTCGTACATTTTCTCCTGCTTTGTGTGTAACAAAGTGAGTGTTTATTCTCGATCCCCCTCTACCCATATATATAGACAACCACTACAGCTTCAAACAGCCAGAGGACAATAATGGATTCATCTGAATCTACATCATACCTGCTCAGGTGTGGAGTATGTCACAGAGAAGGAAAGGTAGACGAAAGGTGCCAGCCAAAAGGAAGCTGGAGTGTATGAAACCAGAAGACGCTGATGGTTAGAACGTTGTCAGTGGATCAAGTATATTAGAATGAATACATTGATGACTCAAGTTTTGAGGTGGTTTTAATTGTAAATGTGTTGAAAATATTTCAATTTAATCGTGTTAAATGGAAATGTGTAATATTGTTAATTATTTTATTGATGCCGTATATGATTTAGTTTTAGATCTCAGGTAATCTGTTACATGAATTAGATGTCATCATGTAGTACTATCAGAGCCAGGGCTCCTCTTCTTATTGTGTGTGTGTGTGTGTGTGTGTGTGTGTGTGTGTGTGTGTGTGTGTGTGTGTGTGTGTGTGTGTGTGTGTGTGTGTGTGTGTGTGTGTGTGTGTGTGTCGCCCAGTACCAGCGATCATTATAACATTCTGAACTTCTACAGTGGATTGAAGATACTAGGAGACATTGGGTTTGGGGAGCCTCCCCCAAGATACTATGAAGCTTTTTGACTTAAAACTATGCAATTTCAAATCATGTTGGACCATTGTTGCATTGTGTGTCCTGTTTTATGTTAAAATGTACTCCGTTTGGGTTATATTTGGTTTTACTTCCTTGCCTTGTGTGTTTTCCCACCTTTGTTGATCGTCTGCATCACCCTGACAAACACTGGACTTTCAAACAACACCGCACTGTGGTTTTATAGTGGTGTTGCCTGAACCTAACATTGTGACATTAAAACAAGCACAACCATGATGTTTTTTCTCACACCTGACTTTAATTGTTAACCTTAACGTAACATCATCCCAAAAAAGACATACAAAATACGTACAATTTGTGTCCCTGTACAAGAAAACAAAGGATTGCATTTCGTGAGGTTTTAAAGAAACCATGGCTGAGGAACTCTTTACCAGACCATCTGAAAGATTTTCTTCTGACCCCTGAATCTCAGCCTGCTCCCTAGTCTGCCAGGTCCCAAGCCTGCTCCTTGGCCTGCTAGAAGCCAGCCTTCACTGTGTTTCATTCGCCTTAGGTTCCTTAGCTCCTGGGAACCCTCCTGGTTGCTCCCCAGTCAGCTAACTTCCTGTCAGTTCCAAGAGGGAGATGTGGATCCTATGTTGGGGGTTCCGGCTGACCAGTCCATTCCTGAGTTTGATCCTGCGTCAGCCTCCTAGTCCACAATCTTGTTGTCCTCCTGCCTGTCTTCCTGCCCTTTCTCCGGAGCTTCTTCTCCCGTCTGGTTGTCCTCAACTCCGCCAAACAGGGCAACAGTAGAAGGAATCTTTCCAGCACTCACTTATCCAGTGAGTGTCAGAAACACGCTAAATGAGACCACCGATGTGTGGAAGGAGAATTATATCTTTAATATCATTGTGGGCAACTACTTGCCTTGGCAGTTGTGTTTGGGCGAATGTGTCACTTCTTCTGCTTCAGGCTACCAGCGTGAAGAAAGTGCTGTGAGCTTTCTCATAGTCTTCCCTGCATGTGCGGTTACACAGCTGATGACTCATCGGCGTTGGATGGGTGATGTGGAGGATACTCTGTCATGTTTGTCTGGTTTTCGTCACTGTCTCATGGTGATCAGAGAGCCTTTGGTTATTTCAGGATGGCGTTTTGGTGAGGAAGTGGGTTCCCCACTGTGAGGGTTTTGTTGCAGTTCCATCCAAGCTTTGTGGTCATGTGTCGGGTCAGGGTATTTATGTATATCCATACAAATATGCAGATATGAAAATCATTACATAGCTACAATATATTAGATGTCTACGTTAAAGCAACTAATATATGTAATATAACTGCTATGCCGACGATAGGTGTACTCTTTAGGTTTACCATCATAGCAGACTGACAGAGGGAGGAGTGGAGTGATGAATGTTAAATTCAACTCACATTTGCATTAGAAAGGTGGAAGGAGAGCAGGGCTGTTGTCAGTGTTATTGTACTTAAATAACTTTCTCCCCATTAGAAAGGTGTGATGAGATCTTCCCATTATGAACTATAAAGCCATATTCTCTTTAGGTTCTGCCATCCATTTATATGTAGATGATGTCCATCCTGTATCTCTGCCTGTCATAATTGGGTCTGCAATCTGTAAAGGAGTGGAGTACACACCCCTATTCTTATCACCCAGAGAGGGAGTGTGTGCAGCTCCAGTGTACTGTATATCCATGTGTGTGTTTGCATTTGAATACGTGTGTGTGTGTGTGTGTGTGTGTGTGTGTGTGTGTGTGTGTGTGTGTGTGTGTGTGTGTGAGTGAGACTGTACCTTGCTGGGTTCTGTGGAGAGATATGGAGTGGTGAAGGAGAGCCTTGATCTCATAGGCTGGAATCACAAAGCAAGCACGTCTCGGATGTTAATTTGAAAATGAAGGATATCTCTCGTGCTTCTTCTTCCCCACTCTGAGCCCACTCTTTAGATCTTGAGAGTGCTCCTCGTACATCTGAGGAACGCTGGGCTTGGGTTTATCTTTTAGTCCCCTGAAGGTTGCCCTGTTTAATTTCTATCCCTATTCGGGCTATTGATCCATAATCACAAGTATCCATTTCAATTCCAGGACAGACAGCTTCTTAATGCGTGACCTTGTTTGCATCAAGGTTGCTTTGTCTTATCAGACAGAAGAGACGGAGACAAAGAATTCCAACAGTGTCGTCCCGCAATCCACATTTTAATTTGCCTGAAATTGTTATCAAATTTCTTCTTTCCAGATTCAATATCACTTAAGCGAGTGCTTTCACAGGCCACTGTTGAAAATCAATAGTAGTTAGTCATCCCCACTAAAGGACATGTACAACAGCTCGATACTGTCACACATCGGCACGTGATTCTAAAAACAACTTCATTTCCAGGGCTGAGGCTTCAAACTACATCTTCATGTAGAGTTAGGTCAAATCAAGTTTGTTAAATAAAAAAGGTGACCTATGGGAGACCATAGATAGCTCCATGATTGGTGTTCTGAATGATCTCCATTTTAATTGTCACTCTCTGATGTAGACAGGTTTCCGTGCAGCGTCTTCACAGAGACGAGCTCGCAGCAAGGCGGCAGAAAGCTTCACTTGATTTATCGCAGAGCCAAGCTCCAAAACTGAGATTACCTGGAAGTGTTGTGCAGTATATTGCACCAACCGCAGAAAATATGGACGGAACATCTCTAACGTTCCGAGGGGATCATATGCCTTTGCTAAGAACAGAAGGAAATGATGTATCCAGGCGGATTGGGGTCCGGGTGGTCCTGAAGGCAGCAAGAGTCTGTGCAGCATCCACTGCGTGTCTGTTTCTGTGGCAACAGCACCGACTGCCTTGTTAAGCTAAACGGTGCTTCGTTTAAAATGAAGACGATGCACTTAAGAAGAAGTAAAGCTGAGATGACAACGAATGTTTTAGGATAAAAAGTGCAGTACAAGTAGCTTGACTTTTTACAAAGACAGTGATGAAACTGCAAACGGCATAGATCATGCTCTGATTAGCTGTCTGGAAAAGCATGACATGTATATTAGACACACCGCAGCGTATGCAGCACATAATGCCCTTGTGAACTTTGGAAAACATCACTGTGTTTACCAGTTATTGAGGAGTGCCACGACTCACATTCATAAAGCTAACTGAGCAGCTCACATAGCTCACCATGCAACCAGTGGATATTGAGTCACTTGTTTTTTAGACACCAGAAGAAGATGCAGCACAGACCCATAATTTAGCTATAAATTGAAAATACACTTTTTTTGCTCAATCTATATTTTAATCGGCGCAGCTTTTCTAGCCTTTACGGCACTCGTGCAGCAGTCCAGGAAACACAGCCCAACATGATCAGAACCCTGACCTTGAATACCCATGGGATAGGGCAACACTTAGACAGGACCTAGCGTAAAGAGTACAGTGTGTGCTATCCCAACTGTGAAGCTGATGCACTGTATTGTACCAGTGACTCTCAAGCCTGTAACCTATGTGTGAGGAGTGGAAAGACTTCTGTGCTGTAATGGCTTTAACCTTCAATACGTGCTGTAATGTTGTAGCAGGTCTACACCCATGGTGGTGCTTAGACAGCACGTATCATTTGTGACCCCACCGTTCTGTAAAAGACGACACACTAAAATGATTGTACTTTAAAAGTGCCCAGTACTTCACGCTGTCCACACTACAACCAAAATGGTTGCATGTGAGATCATTTTTTGTGAGTGTTAAAATTTCACTCATGCAAGTGCATGAATATCTTTGGTCAGACACCGCCTTGTTCCTCCAGAGTCAACCTGACTAGTGAGTGTTGGCGGTGTGTAGGGAGGCTCGTCACAAAGTGCAAAGAGTGGGAGAAACTTTATGAATACGACCCATTTAGCTGTCACATAGTTCCAAATATAAGCGTCTAAAGGGGATTCACTTTTTAAAAGGCACAATGAGGAGAGGGGGCTGGAGGAAAGAGTCATGGTCACACCATAAGTTTGACCTATTGTTTTTCCTGTGTTTCTGCCCCTAGTGTTCCTGTCAGTCTCTCTCCCTATGATGATGTTGTTGTTGTTGTTGTTGCCTTGTCAGCTGGTGTTGGCGTGGCCCCTGGTCTTCACCTCCCAGGCTTCCAGCTTCACCATGCTCATATCACCTCTGCAGTATATATATATATATATATATATATACACATATATATACACACACACCCCAGCTCTCCTTCCGGTCTTTGCCAGATTGTTGTCAACTCTGTTGTGGATCATCATTCACTTCCCATCACATCAGCTCTTCCCTTCATCTCCATCACTCCCTGCACTCACAGTCTCCTCATTACCTGTTTGCTGATTAAAGGACTTTTATTCTTGCACCTCTTTGTCTGCTCTTGGGTCTTGTTCTTTGTGGAAATCACAACAGGGAGAGAGAGACAACTCACTGAAGATGAAAGAGCAGGCAGGATGAGACTGAAGAGCCGGTGTCATCGATGTCATACTGTGGTCGGAAGAAGTACTAAGATCTTTTACTTCATGCAAAAAAACTAAATTAAAGTACAGAAAACAAAAGTCATGGGCTACTCACAATGTAACCAAATGTGCTCTTCAGTTGTTACATTATTATAGATTATTATTAAGATGCAAGTAAGACATTAACGTTCTAATGTTGCATGGTTTCATTCACTGTAAAACCTTGCATTGTATAACATAAACTCATTGTATTGGAGTAGAAAGTAAATGTTCTTCACTTTCCACCGCTGATTGAGACAATGCTATCAGTGGAAAAGTCTGGAGCCCTGCTCGAGTTCATTCACTTATTCATCATCTGTGGAATGCTTAAGTGTCAATGTGTGGAAATAGACATGCTTGGTGTAGACATACTGGATTTTAAAGCAGTCAGCACTTCAAACATAAAGGTCTGAGTTTCTCATTTTGTGAAGCGGGACTTGTAGCCCGTGTTACAATCAAGTTTATTCCGCCAGAATGTGAACGAGTGAAACACGAGTTAGCCTGGAGCCTGTTCCTGAGGGTGTGTGTCTCTCTGTCTGTTACAAAAAATGAATGAATTGAGACGAGTACAAAGACAAAAGCACTGACTTGTTCAAGATGCCACCCGCACAAACTAATTACTATGATAGAGCACTGCTAATGCCTCTAGCAATGTTTGGAGAGAGAAAGTGATGTCGCAGTACTAAAGAGGAAAGGAAGGAGGATGTTCAACTAGTCATGTGACATCATTATGACTTCCTGCTCTGCTAGCATTGAAAGGACACAAATGTGTGATTGATAAATCATTGACTCCATTGTTATGAGTAAGACATGTATGAGTTTTGTTGTGATTGTATTAGGATAAATCAAATGTGTCACATTGAATAGGATATATGTCATGCTTTATATGTTTGTGCACTAAGCAAACAGGGAAATGAAAGAGCTGATGGAAGGTACTGAGAAGGCCAAGCTGACACAGATGGATGGCAAAGTAAGTACCTGAATTAAAAGAGTTGCTTTGATTAAATCAGTAGAACATTGGTTCATGGCTGAGGTTGTCCTGAGTAGATGACCAAAGGCATGAATTCAGGCTAAATGGGGTTGATGTCATAGTAAGGTAACTTATTTGCGTTAGCAAAGATGATCACATGGACAGATCAGCCTCATGCCTATTAGTGAGCGAATGCAGGATGTCCAATCAAGGATGGTTAGAAAGGTGTAAGAACCCTAGATTTATGTGAAGTAATCGTGCTGGGGTAGGCTATGTTGTTACTTTTGGTTAAAAAAGAACCTAAACCCATTTTTCCTTAAAGTAACATTATAGGGGATATACAAACAGACTAAATGGACCACATGGAATTTCTGAAAATATTTTGTTATTACTACCCCCTCGAGCCAAAGATCTGAAATATTCGACTGTGGCTCAGTGGTAGAGCAGGGTCGTCCTTCAATCAGAGGATCGGCAGTTCAATCCCGCTCCGCTAGTCCGTGTCGATGTGTCCTTGGGCAAGACACCAAATTTCTCCCGCAAGCTGTGCCTGCAGTGTGTGAACGGGTATGAGTGATTAGTTAGAATGATTAGTTAGAGTCCTGATGGGCAGGTGCATGGTAGCCCCTCCCATCAGTGTATGAATGGGTGAATGACATGTAGTGTTAATGCAAGTACAGTCCATTCACCATGTCACAATGGTATTGTTATTACATATAAATGTACTCCTAATTTGAAAATCAACCAACTTGGCCTTTTCTTGCTTAATAACAAAGTTATGCCTTTTTATTTGCATTTCCACAACACATACAAATTATAACTTTTCTGGTTAGGTTTAACCCAAAAATATTTTTCAGGTTTAAGAAGACAATAATGTCTTCTCCTTGGCTGATCATCGAGATTAGTCATGTGATATTCGTCTTCAGGCGTTTTAGTCTGGATGGAGATCATTTTCAAAACGATGCTGAAACGCCGTGTGGACGGAGATCGTTTTTGTAAAACGAAAACGTAGTAGAGTCAGCTGCTACAAGCACCGTTTCCAACCCACAGGGGGCCGCTCAGGCGAAGGGGAAGGATTGTTGGAGGTGCGGACAGCCCGGTCACCTCCACAGAGAGTGTCCACTCATGTAGGTCAGCCAGCTGATTTGAGTCGCCGACCTGCTGGCACCCTCCCATGGTCCGGGGGGCACATATAGTGTACCATTTAGGATTCAAGGGGGTGCACACCAGGCAATGGTAGATTCGGGCTGTACGCAGTCTATGATCCACCAGAACCTGGTTCGTCCTGGGGCTTTGGTGGAGGCAAAATTGGTGGAGATAAGATGTGAGAATGGAGATATTCACAGATTTCCTGTTGTTCCAGTGGAAATTAAACACGAGGGCAAAATGCGTAGAAATAGGGCTGCGGGTAGCTCCCGCCTTGCACAGATTTTAGGCACAGATTGACCTGGGTTCCATAGATTGGCGGGGCAATGTGTAGGGGTTCGATTACGACCATTGGGGACATGTGGTATGTGTGCTGTGCTCAGTGGTGATGTGAGGTTGTCCGACACTGGTGACGGGGACGGGAAACCGGCGAGGTCTTCACAAAGGGCCCCGGAGGTTCCCAAAAATTGATAGTCATGTGGTACACTCTGACACACCACTTTTCCAAACTCTTTCATCAGTTAGGGATAGACTGTTTAGAGTCATGGCACTTAGGCAGGAGAAGAAATCACGTAATTGTTGGTGCCGGGAAGCCGCCAGGTCATGGTTTTCCTGGTTGCTCACTATAACCCAATGGTGGGTCACATTGGGTATGACAAAACACTAGACCGGATAATGGGCCAATTCTATTGGCCTGGGATTCAGGGAGATTTGCACCGTTTGTGTGCCTCTTGCCCTGAATGCCAGCTAGTGAACCAACCGGCCATCCCAAGAGCACCGTTGCACCCATTGCCACTAATTGAGGTCCTGTTTGGGCGCATTGGCAAGGACCTCATTGGGCCATTTCACTGGCGTGCACAGGAATATCGCTTTGTGTAAATCCTGGTGGACTACGCAACGCGATGTCTTGAAGTGGTGCCTCTGCGCAGTATCTCTGCAAAGAGTGTTGCACATGCACTGTTTCAGGCGATCTCCCGAGTTGGAATCACGAAAGAGATTCTGAGTAACCTGGGCACCTCGTTCATGTCACGCACGTTAATGGAAGTGTATGGATTATTGGGCGTCAAGGCAATTTGGACTAGTGTGTACCATCCAAAAGCCGACGGCCTCATCGCGCGTCTGAATAAGACCTTGAAGTCCATGATCTGTAAGTTCAAAAACAATGATGTCCGCAAATGGGATAAATGGCTTGGACCTCTGTTTGCAGTGTGGGAGGTGCCCCAGGCCTCCACGGGATTTTCTCCCTTTGAACTGCTGTTTGGCAGAAAACCACGTGGGGTACTGGACCTAGTTAAAGAAAACTGGGAGGAGGGTCCGAGACAAGCAAAAAGGAAATTCAATGTCCTGGAACAGAGCAAAGCTCCACATACTAGGGCAATGTTCACGGGAGATTTGCTCAGGGCCCAGGAACGTCCAAAATGTCTGTACAACAGAGGGGCTGGTCTGAGACAATTTGCACCGGGAGATAAAGTACTTGTATTACTACACTCTTCCAGCTCCAAACTGCTCGCTAAGTGGTGAGGGTCCTTTGTGGTCACACAGCGAGTGGGCGATGTGGAATATGAGGTGGTGCACTCTGACCGGGGAGGAGCAACACAAATCTACCACCTCAACCTCCTCCAAGCATGGAGAGAGGCGGAGCCTGTCTCTCTGGTGACTGTGGTGAAAGAGAGAGATGAGTTGGGGGCCTGCACCTGATAACTGTAAACGCAGGGTGGCAGCAGAGTGCTTGAATCCTGATGACAGGATTTAACTATATTCACACTCTGACAATTTAGGTTTCAGGCTCAGTGGTGCCATTCCGCTCGTTGGCTAAACAGGAACAATAGTCAACTTCAATCTCTCTCTCTTTATGTCCGATTCTTAAGATCATGTCATTCAGGTGTCACTGAGTAGCCTATAGGATATACGTGATTTCGTAGAAATATCAGTACTAATGTTGTTTGTTGTCCACAGTTTCCTTTCCTTTTAGTTTATTCCTGCAGCATCACACAGCAGGTGAAACAATAAGTGCATTAAATGTGTTCATCCACCCTATTAGAGCTGCTCCTGAAAAGCATCTTGTTATAACGTTAAACATTTAAGAATCACAGTATAATGTGAAAATGTTCACATTATACTGTGATTCTTATCTGGTGTATAGAAATCTCCCTGATTAAACTCAGAAATGAGAATTCTTAATTTATCCATTGATTCATTTAGTTGTATGAACATAACCTTTACGGGACAGGGTGGCCTCCTCGTAAAGTTCCATTATATTACATTAAAATAGTTCCTGCACTCTATGAGCGGCAGACATGCAGGACTTGTTTTCACTTAGTCTCACAGCGGTTTTACTTTCTCTGTACAGTTGTAGCCTGGACTGCTCATGTGTGTCACCTGGCGGTTCTCGGTGCACACTGCAGCTAGAAATTGAATGAACTGGATAAATTAGGAGTCTCCCCTCCCTCTCTGCTACTGTTAAGATATTTTTAGGTGACCAAAATGTTGCAATTAACTCGCATACTCCAAAAATTAACATGCCATGGTAGCGACCTGTCAATCATAAGTTAGCTACGCCCTAAAGCATATCCTGCTTTATCGTCTATTTTATTCTAAATGGGACCATAACTTACTAAGTGAACATCATGCTGTATTCAATTAGCAATTAGCAAAAATGTACATGTAAACAGGCTAAACTAAATGTTTGACCACATTTAACATTACCTGCTAGACATCAGCATATTTGCATTGTTACTGTGAGCTTAGCATGTCAGCCTGCATATTTTTTAATATATAGATGAGTTGCAAAAGGATCAAAAATGAATCATGAAAATCTCTAATAGCCTTGTCTACACGTCAAGCCAGCCAACATAACAGTGTCAGCCTTTGTCATATTGAAAGAATACAAATGCTCCCGATCTTGTATTTAGTAAAAAGTAAAACAACACAAAGGACATCAGAAGAGCTAACAAATATGTGAACTCACATGAATTCAAACATTTGTCATATGCCTTGACGTTTTTTCAAGTACCAGTTCTTAATATTTTGATAATAATGTGTAATAATAAATAAAGCATTACATTTTACTTTGTTGTTGCTTTATTTTTTTTCTCCAGATAAAACATGTTCTCTAGGAATGCTTTCAAATAAAGAGACTTAGTCATCCATTGGAGCACATCACTGTGGTACAGAGGGAGCATACTCATTCTTTATTGTAAGGATTCCACCTTGGCCCATTCATAATGATGTTCTTATATTAAAATATAATCATTTTCTGAATGAGCTTTTTCTAATTAATTTCCATATTCTCCTTTTTTCTTTTGGTTGCCTCATGATATTTTGTGAAATGATTTGAGAACACTAATTAACATTCAACTTCACATGACTCACCAGCATAGCTTCCTGGGTTATGATTAAATTTAAAATGTATTTTATATGGACGTTCTTTTCCTGTGTCCACCCCTTTAATACTCTCACAGCTATCTTGCAGTTGTCTGAAAGACACCCTGCTGCAACTGTGTCACCATATTGCCTCAGATTCTATTTTCTGTTCCATTCGTCCCAGAAACTCAGATGGTGTCCCCCCTTCACCTCCCTTTCTCAATTTCATAAATGGATGTTGTTGTGAGCCTTGTCAGAGGGGTGGTGGACTGAGAGTATGGCCCCCTGCCTCCACTGAGACTAGGACCTACTGCCATCACACTGAGCCACTCAACTGAATAGCCGCTAGAGCACACACGGAAACTCCAGGGTTATCCGTATGGAAAAATGTCCTTCAGTGCAACAACAGGAACAGTACAGGAAAGATGATAGACTGTGTGTGTGCACATCTTTATGAGTTTTTCCCCCACAATGCACACTGCTCTGATGGAGAGCAGGTGACCACACCACGAGGCTCCTGGTCATTTCCAGCTGAGCGCATGCCGCCCTGACGATTTATGTGCAATGCTGTTGTCATGCTGTCTTTACAAAGACATGTATGTTTGTCAGTAACAGAACAAAGTACTTTACCCCTTTCAGCACCGTGGACAGCTCTAGACAGTTCATGTGGCGGGATGGGGGATTCCCCTAAAACCTGAGACCCGCACATTCCTCCCTTTTCGAAGACAAACATGTCCGTGAACACCAATATGTGTGATACGTGATACGTCACTCCCCCGAGGCAAAACCCCATTGATAGAACACATGGTTTTTCCTAATGCCAGGTCTGATTGCAGTGAGGGAGCAATGGTCAGTATGCGTAGTTTGTGTCGTTTTGGGTTGAGATTTCCATCGTGTGGACTGCAACTTTCGCCTGGGAAGGGGCCATAGGTTGTCTATGTAGAACAAAACCCCATTACCTTTTCTGGTTAATGGCTAGATCGCCATTTCCATACACTTGGAAAAAGTGTGCAGACCCTGTCAGGATCCCTGTCTGACCCGTTGTATGTTAACCTCCGTTTCCCCCCGATCTCATCTCTTGTTTGTTAGTGTATGCCATGTGTTCTGTGTTTTTTCTCTGCCTGCCTCCAGACACCTCCCATGGCCACACCCCTGATCGGTGCACAGCTGCGGACAATCTGGCTTGTTACCACCTGCAGTTGGACACACGGGATCCTGATCCCACTGATCACCGCCTGGCAGTGTATCAACCTTGGTCCTGCAGTCCTGGGTTGTCCTTCCGTACCGTCTTCTGCCTCGGTATTTCTCTACCGCAGTTCCCCAAGTTCCCTTTGACAATTCCTGATTCTAATCTCTCTCCTCTCTGCTGCGGGTGTAGAGTACCTGACAATCTGCCTGCCCTCCGGTGTCGATCCATGGGAATCACACCGTTGACTGCCTGCCCTCCGGTGTCAATCCATGGGAACCACATCGTCGATCCAGCCTGCATCCTATGTCGGATCACAGGCATTCCTGTCATCGCCGGTAGAAATAAAATCTGTTCGTACTGTATTCTGTGTCCTGTGATTGCTGTTGGGTCCTGATCCTGAACTCCCGTGACAGAACAGACTGACCATAATGGATCCAGCTACCACAGGACCAGCTATGCTGGCCGATCATAGCACTCAGCTTGAGGAACACCGGCAGATGCTCAAGGACATGAGGGAATCACAGAGATCCATCGCATTTGAGGTTTCCCAGATTGGCTGCATCGTGCAGGTACTAGCTCAGACAGCCCAGTCTCCACCAGCTCCAGGACCATCCTCTCCAATCCTTGCCTCGCCGGTTTGGGAATCCCCCGTGCCTTCTTCGGATCCTTATGACACTACGCTGGGGAGGTGCCGGGGCTTCCTGTTTCAATGCCGGCAGGTATTTGACCATCAGCCTCAGACTTTTGCCTCGGACAGGTCCAAGGTTTACTATGTGGTCGGATTACTGCGGGGATGGGCTTTGGACTGGGCCACAAATACATTGAGTATTGACTGACCTAATTCCGTGTTTTACGTGGACTCAGAGGATGCAGCTCAGCGCCTTCTCCGCCTAAGACAGGGCCAGGCGAGTGTAGCGGAACACTCGGTGGATTACCGCATTCTCGCTGCCGAGTCCGGGTGGGGAGAGACGGCGCTCAGGGAAGTGTTCCTTCATGGGCTATCTGAAGCCATGAAGGATGAACTGGCCTCCTGTGATAAGGCCAGTTCATTGGATGAGCTGATTAAGCTTACGACCGGGCTGGATAATCAGATGTGGGAGAGGCGAAGTGAGAGGAACTACAGATCCCAAGAGGCATTGCACGTAACGTCATCCTCTTCCAGCTTTGGGGGTCTGTAATGTTCAGAAATTTCTCAAACAGAGAGGAAGAAGGCCATAGTGGAGAAGAAGGCCACTGAGGAGAAGAAGCAGCAGCCCCCCCCCCTTTGCACTCTTTGTTCCATCAGCAAGCAGGGCAGGAGTCAGCAGGTCCAGGTCAAAATCAAAAGTATTTAATATTGTTAACAGAAGCCAAAACAATCACAAACCAAATTACACTATCAATAGTAAAATATTTCAAGAAATATGAGACCCCGTTCATACCACAGGACAGATTGATGTATCTGCCCCATGGTACGAAGGAAGTCTGATTCTCTCAGGGGACAAACAGCTCCTTTGCCCCCCCAGAGTTACATTCCTCAACCTATCGATCAGCTCCACGATTGGCTGAAGTCCAATGAGCTCCTCCTTGGATCCTGACCCATTGTCCTGGGCAGACACCTCAGTGAACTACCCTCTTCCCCCGCAGGTTTACACCTTCTGACATTCCTCAAACCCCCATCACAGACACTCAATATACATTCAATGACCACACTCCTTGGTTTAACACTTCCCAAGTAACCACACTGTGACACATAATATCCAGCACTAGGAATGCTTTAAAACTTAAAATTCCTCACAGGTCACATTCTGAGACGTTGTCCAAAGGAATGCCATAAATACAGAAAACATGAGTTTTCAAGGAGTTCAGCAATTGGAAGTTTAGGGAGAGCCGTGGAGTTTACTGCCCCAAATAATCTGTCAACAAATGGCAATAGTAAATTAACTTTTGTCATTTTTACACCACTTTTCTTTTGACTACTCAAAGCGCTTTACACTACATTTGTCAGCATTCAACCATTCACACATATCAGAATCACAGGGCAGTGGATCGGCTAAAGTCCGTGTTTGCTTTGTTAAGGAACAGCGGTTCATCCATCTTGTTGGCCAGAGAGCGGACGTTCGCCAGATGGATTGACGGGAGCACAGTTCGGAAGGTAGGGAAGATGGTATCAGACCTGACATGGACCTCTTCGGTCAGATATCTGACTGAAAGATCTGGCTTGAAACACCACTGGGTAAGGATATTCTACTGGCTTCATCTAGACACCCAAATTTCTCTCTTAAAGCAACCTCCTTGCTAATATCCCTTTTAAACCCATTCTGGAATGCAGTCATTTCAACTAGACTGTACCGCCAAACTATGAAATCCGCATACTCACAAACACTGTTCTTAACCTGCCACAGTTTCATCAAGTGTTGATCTGACAGCTGTCCACGTACAGGGTGGTCTGCTGACCACCTTGTTTAATTTCTGCTACAAAGGCTACAAATGACTGGGCTGTGAGAGAACCTCGTTAATAGAGGGCGTTGTATGAGTTGAGTGCGGCTACCTCCAACAGATTCACAGTGTTGCTCTCTTGGCTGCCTCACTGCCGTAGCAAGATGGCTTTGCACCAAACGCTAACTGACTGTGGACTAGGAACTCACAGCAAGTTTGGGGATCGCCAGAATACTCAGAAGACACAAAGGCAGACTCAGATTGTGGAGTAAATTAAGTAGGAACCAAGGGTTATGAGGATAGTGAAAGGTTGAGCTGAGCTGGGCAGGCTGATGAGAGTAACTGGAGCCGGTATGGAACCAGGAGAGGAGCAACCAGGGTAAACACAATGAAAACTGTTAAATCTACATATATCATTAATCAGCTTGAATAAACATTGGTGAGGTAGACATGTATACTGATTGGTTGAATACAAAAAAAAATTACAATTCAGGTTATTACTTGACAAGAGACTTCACGAAAAGCGTACACTTTAATCGAATTCTTAAAGAATGAAAGAATCCTATTACCTTTAACTACATTTTAATGTTATGCAGAGTGAAATCAGCGCTCACGATTATACTTTAGAGGCCTGGGTTTGACAAGACCATTGCAGCATATTGCTCTTCTCCAACCCTCATTATATTCCTGTTAAATGGCCAAAAAATGCCCTAAAATTTGCCAACTCAGCATTTGCGAATAAATTCTTCCGATATGCAGAGTAGAGCGCAGGTGGAAATGCCATATAAAAATATAAAATGAAGTAGCTTCAAGCAAGGTTATCATACACAGTAATGCATACTCTGAGTGCCCTGGACAAATAGAAATGTTTACAACAATTATGTTTTCCATTTGTTTCAGCAAAACAATCTAAAAAACTATTTTGACCTATGAGATGGTGTTTGAGCTAAGAAACTGATACGAGGAGGTAAATGTGAAGGAAGTGAATATGCAAAGGACAATTAAACTCCGATCCTTGTGCTTCCCCCAATATGGCTGCAATCTGCCGTGAATTAACAGTTAGCCCCGGGTGATCATTACCCAAGCACCCTCTCTGTGGGAGGCTGGCACTGAATAAAACAACGTATCCCGGTAAGAGATATATAAGTTTAAACTCTCCCTCTCTCTTTCTGCACCCCAGTCGAACCATGAAATTCTAATTATTTGACACGTTTCATTGCTCTCATCCAGACACAACAACACACCCTCAGATATGACTGAATTAAACTCACGGTTCTAAAGTGGGGCTCAATTATTAAAGCACAGAGACCAAGTGGCACAAAATGCTTTAGCACATCACTGATTCCATTCTGGAGATTGGCTGGTACTGCTGTGAAGTAATGGTCCTTTAGAACAAAACAGACTATGTGTTTGGGTGGGGGGGGTGACAGAGGACTCTACTTTGATGTCAATGCAGGGTGCAGAACGCAGGAGCATGAAGGAAATACCCTCAGTGCTCCAGTTTGGTATCTTGGTGACGCACTGTGAGAAGAGGGGCGCGGTACAGTGTGTGGCAACACCAATCCAGCAACATACTCAGTGCTAACTTTGGGGACAGTGAACCCAGATGAAAGTCCACACAACCCCCCTTTATTCATGCTTTGTCATCTTTTCACTTTGATTCCATGTTCTATGTTCCTGTTTTCATTCAGCTGATCACAGGAGACGGTCCCATCTGGGGGTAATGGGAGGCAATGTGTGTTCCTTATGTCCAGTCTACTTCGGAATTTTGTTTTGATTGCTGTCGCTGCAGAAAGATAGGATGTTGGAAAATGGAAGCAGGGTTTTCAGTGCTTTTGTGACGATCTCAGGATATTCAGCCTTGATGTTAATCCAAACCACCAGCAGAGTTGTTGTCTCAAACATACTTTTAAGGTCACCGTCTTTTACAATCTCCAGCAGCTGATCTTCCTCTGTCGCCACATATTATGCAAAGCGGGCTTGGCGCATGATAATTACTCCTGATGTTTAATTAAACTTCTGATATTGTCTGTTAAATGAAGCTTTCTTCGTCTTGGAAGTTGTAGGCTCTTCTTCTGTCTCCTTAGTGGGCCTTTTCTCCTTTGCAAAGAAGCTCTCCAAAAGTTTTTTTACTCATTTTCACTAGCTTGTGGGCTTCATGTTTGAGGTAACGTATCACGTGACCGTGACAAGCGTCTTGACATGTGTCCAGAGGGACAGGCGGATGAAATTGGGTGAGAATCTGGTCATTTTTCAAAATAAAACTTCTTACAGACTCTGATAATAAATAAAACAGAAATAATATAATATTTATTCTTTCTGTGTAGCCCGGTACCAAATGACCCGGTCCGCGGCCTGATGGCTGGGGACTGCTGGCGTAGGCGACAAAAGGGTCTGAACACCAAAACTGTCAAGCAGTATCACAAAACTATAAAACCTGATTATGAACATTTAATAAGTATAAACATGTAATTAGTATAATGGACATTTTTCCGATCACAGCGTTATTCTACAAAAGCCTGCAACACGTATAAATTGCAGCTTGTTACATTCATTGGTTCTTTTCAAAACAAACTTCCGTCATCACAGGAAACTCAGATAGGTTTGGGAATAGATTGCCCTTTGGGTTGAAGTAACCAGGAAACCAGGAACCAGGCACAGCGTCTTCCACAGTCGAATTTCAAGTAAATCGGACATACTGGCCGAGGGGCGTCGCAGGTCCAACTTCTAGGTGGCGCTAGAGAGCCATTTATTTACAAACAAATATGCAACCTATATCAGATGGCTTTATTCAGCAGGCCTGACAAGTGTGCAAAGTTTGGTGAGTTTTCGAGTATGGCAAGTCCCCCAAATATGCGCCCGATATGTGTATTCCAATTTCAATTTCAATTTCAATTTCAATAGGGCCTTCGTGGCCTGACGTCTTCGGTTGCTTGGGCCCCAATAAAAAACATTAGTATTGTCCTCTTGTTGCCGTCTGACTACTTACCCCATGCGTGAGGCGGCAAGTAGTCACAATCTTAACTTGTATTATTTTGCAGCATGGTGCGCCCTGTTAATCTGTTTATCATGTGTAGGTTCACCTGCTGCTGTGTTGCTGCCTCCATTTTGTCTGTTTTGCTTGTTTTGTTGATTTTCATTGATACCTCTTAATAAATATGTTAATCTTTACGAAAAGCGTCCAAATATCGGTAATTAATCTGTGTGCCCTTAATACATTCTACACTATATATTAGGGTCGTTAAGTTTATATTTATTTATATTTCCCGGGGTGTAATTTCCCCCCCCCCAAGGCCCCGCTACACAATCAACATATCTCACCCAGAAATCTAGCTTTCACAGTGAATGAACTTGTTGACTAACTATAAAAAGGCCCGTGTCCGTTCCAGTACTCAAAGCCAGCATACATCATCCTGTATGTAGATCCAAGGACAATGACACCATTAAGGAATTAGGTTTCCAATCAGCTGCATTAGCGTAACGGGGAACTATTAAATGTGATTTTTATTAAAGGATTTTATAGGAAGGGGAAATGATTTGAGGCTTCGTCTCCATTCACTGCTGGCATATGTGCAATGATTGTTATGGCAGTGGAGGAGGAGGAGGAGGAGGAGGCCTCTGTCAACACATTTCTCATCAGGCATAAAGCTCAGGGGAGGGCCTGAGAGCAGGCAGCTCACAGTGCTCTTTGAATTTGCTGGTGTGCTGTTTGCACAAATGGAGATCAAACTTTCCACTGACTTATGCCTACATATGTAATAAAGAGTTAAGCTGTTATTACTTCTAATACTAAAACAAAACATATAAATCTATAAAATGTGTCCTGAAAATACATGGGTCCACATGTATGAACTACTGTAAAAATAATGATGAGTGCAGTTTTTTTCATTTATTTAAAACATTTAAAAATCCAACAGTGGCTCATTGGCGCTAATTCTTACTTTAACAATTTAAGGCACTCAAACTAGCATACTGTCAATAGGAAAACACATAGCATAACATATAGATGTCATGTTCCATAGTAAGTTTAACTGCCATGAATATAATTTAATATGCTTGTTTACATATTATTTATACAACTTGTTTTCATGAATATGAATTTTTGTTTTGACACTTAATAGGAACCATGTTTACGTCCTATGTTGTACTGGGACACATTTAGTTGTGGCAAGCTCCAAAAAGAAAATGTGTTAAGCGGCAGAGGTTTATGTACTCTGCTGAAAGATTCATGTATAATGAAGAGCTCCTTTTTAAAGATTCAAGTTTAAAGTGATAATGAAGAGCTCCTTTTTAAAGATTCATGTTTTTCAAGTGGACTCATTTACAGGTATGTTATTCATGTGAGCATTTTGTTGTGCATATTTGCGTGCAAACTGTTTTTTTGAGCAATGTGAATGCCAGCTTATTTTGTATGTTGAAATGTATTTGAACATGTTGATGATGATGGTGTGACTGAGATGCACGTGAGACGAATAAATCCATTAAGATAAGAACTAAGGCGTCGTGTATTTCCTGGAAGGAGTGACAGTAAGGTTGTTGAATGCTGAACTGCAGCTCACACTCTTTTACACAAGGCCGGCACACCAGACTGAGTGAAATGCACATTGTAGTTGGACTCAAGCACTTTAATTATTAGTTTTGAGTACTTGAGTATGGTCACATCTATTCAGCAATAAACGCTCTACAGCATTAATTATTGCTTTGGCACTTTCTAATGCTTCTTGTACCCTGTGGGTCCAGTGTGTTTTTGTTTTGCTAAGTGTCACATTCACTTGTGAATTCAATGTTTGGAGTGTATCCACAGACAGACCTGATGACAGTTGATCAGCCCCCATTTGCTACGTTCCCCTTTCTGAGTCTAAGGGGCGAGGGGAGTAACAACGTAACATTCCCAGTGAAAGAGAATCACGAGCATCAAATAAGTTAACAAAAGATATTAGCTAGCTAGCTAGCCGGAGCAAATGGTGTTTAATTGAGAGAGACTACATGCTCTGTTCAGGTATACATTACTCCACCGTATTAATGCTCTGAATGTTGCATATAGAACCTTTAAGCAGGGGTTAAATTGTGATTTGTTATTATTCATGTTTCCTGTTGTATGGGAGGACTCTGTTCTGGGTACGGAGGTCTGGGAGGAAAATAAATCAATAAACAAGCTCTATTTTGATGCTTTTTAATGTACTTTGAAACCTTTTATTTGTATTTAGTATGTGTCTTACATATTGAAAAATGGAAATATGTTCATGAATTGTGATTAAACATATTAGTAGTTAGTGATTAGTATCGAGTAGAAAATAGAATCCTTCACAACTTGGACTACAATTGTAAAAGAAGTTGTGAAGATATATTCAAGTTAAAAACAAAGTACATTTGCTCAAGTACTGTACTTAAGTAGGCTACAAAGTATTTGAGATCAGTACTTGTTCCACCTCTGTATGTTAACATTAGTTAACTGAAATATTAAAAGCTTTTATTCACACATTGTTACTACTCATATTTTGTGCTTTTCCCTATGAAAGCCAGCAACGTGTCCATTTTTGGCTCGTAACATGTACTCGGTCTTTTCAAAATAAAAGAGGAAAACAGGAAACAACTGTTAGAAAACAGTTTTGTTGCTTAAACCTGAGGCATGGCATATATACAATGTGCATTTGAGTCAGTCCGTTTGGCCTGCCCCGTTTAAACGAGCAAAACCTAAAGTTCAGAAATCATAGGTCTCCATTCTGAAATGACTACAGATTTTAACCATCACTCCTCAGTGGACTGCCCCATACCGCCATGATGTCTGCTTTGACAAATTGATGACCCGTGCTGCAGTTATGTCATTTCAGGATTCACTTTTTGGGATATGATTTGTTGATTCTGTGACATTTGATGAAAGGTATTGAAACAGTTACTAGAAATTAAGTAATAGAGTTTAGTGATTGTGATAATTGCGGAGGAAAACTGAGTTTGTATACAGGGTTGCACAACAAAATTCAGTTTGTGATCCCATTTAGCTACATAAGAAAAACACACAGAAGTATTTGATGTGGTGCAGGGTGGAGGATGAGTTTAGGACAGAAGACGCTCTGATGTGTGGTGGTAGGGCGGTGGTGGTGCTTCTGTCTCGCTTGCTAGATGGCAGCAGGGTGAGCAGGCTGTGGCTCTCAGCCGGTCCAGCATGAGAGTCTCAAATGTTTTAGTCAATAACTACTGAGTCTACCTTTTACTCAAAGTGCAATGTTTTCACCTTTAGCAGCTTTAACATGCATTTAGAGACACATAACTCTGCACATTAGAGTTAACGGTTGTATCTGTAGCTTCATTATCTTAAAATTATTGTTGTAATAATACCTTTTTATGACAACAATGATGTCCGATCACAGTTAAAATACCCCTAGAGAAAAACTGCAAAAAAGCAAGGCATCGTGTCCGACTGCCTCTCAGGGAAGGATACTGTACTTAAACCATTTAGAGCTAATTATCAGCAGAACCTCTCCATTATCTACTGACCTGAGCCTACAAGGCTGTAATTTATTTATTCCAGCCCTCGCAGTGAGCACATTGTAATCAGTTTAATTAGACCAAATAGACTTTCTCCATCTCCTCTAAGGGCTCAGAACACAGATCTGGACCCAGAAGGGCATTGGAGTAACTCACAGAAGTCTATTTTCTATTATTCTTGCACTGTGATAAATGGTGTTTAAGATTATGCTGTATAAAGAGTAGACTAATATTCCATGTATGCAGTAGCCGGGGTGGATTTTACTGAATGCTAATATATGCAGTGCTTGGCATTTGGCCATGCATACTTGCTTTCTAATATAACACAAAGGCTATGTTTTATGCAAAGGAACCATTTTTCGGTTGAGAGGCTCCCTGAGAGAGAGGCAGACTTCATATCATGCAGGAAAAATAACTCCTCACATGAGTTTTACACTCTATTCTCACCGGTCTAAGAAAGCCCTATGACATGAAGCAGGCATGAGTTGTTATGCCTCCTCTGATCCTCATGATTAGGCCTGAGCTTTGAGAAAGGAGGCTCTCTGAAACCGAGAGGTCAGAGAGTTTTTATCCATTTGTGTTTTGTCTAAAGCTCGAAGAAATGTTAAACAAGAGGACAGGAACAAAGGAAATGATAATCCGTGATCCATGTAATCACTGTGTGCATAAAGCATGAATCACAAATGTTTGTCTAAATCTGAAAGTAGGACATAATGGTGAAAGTTAGAGATTCTTCTTACACCACCCGTTTCTCTGCGCTGGTAACATCACATATTTAGGAATCAACGTTTCCCCCAGGCTGTCAGAGTCAGGCCATCTAAACTTTAACCCACTTCTCACAACAGTAGAGGACAACCTTCAATGTTGGATGAATCTACCAATAAACCTCATCGGCAGAATTGCTTCCATCAAGATGATCATACTAGTAACCACTAATAACCACTTTACAAAAATCTGGAAGGTCTGGAAGCACCAAACCTTCTCCATTACTTCATTGCTCATCAACTCCAATACATTCACAAATGGACAAATCCCAATCAATCTGACAACTCCTGGACAGACAGAACAATTATTGTGTAAAGACATCCATATTTCAGACTTATCATTCATACACACGCTATCCATGATTCAAAAACCCGACCATAGCTACAACTGACAGCCTGGAGGAAATTCTACCAAATAACAGAACAATCTCGCCTAATAAACACAGTCCCATCTGGAACAATCCCGACTTCTTAATGAACAGAAAACCACTAAATGTTTCATCATGGACTAGTAAAGGTATGACACATCTCAAACACGTCTTCCATAATAACACCATAGTCTCAGACTCGTATTTGGTTCAGAAGCTCGGCATTGGGAAAAATCACTTATTACAATACCTACAGATAAAAGCCTCAACATTAAATCATTCACTCAGATCCTCCTCAACTAACATCACAACTGTTAAACATCACTACAAGAAAAAAAATTAACATCCAAAATTTATAAGAAAATCTCTGCATCCGACCGAACAATATCCATTCCGTCAAAAAAATGGGAACAAGACCTTCAAATCATCCCCAGTGCTCAAATCTGTAAAAACATCATCTCTGTATCCACAAACACAAACATGCAAGTGATTCAATACTAAATTATTCACAGAGTACACTAAACAGACAAAAGAATGTTTAAAATGAGATTCACAGACTCTGAAATGTGTCCACACTGCACACAAAACACCACAGACATCTACAATCATGCCTCATGGGACTGTACACCAATTAAACAATTCTGGCAGAACATCACCGACAACCTCTCTCTCCATTTGGGCTGCAACATCCCACTTTGTCCACCTCTCTGCTTACTTGGAGACACATCCAACGTTAACCTTTTAAGCCCGAGGGTCACCCATTAAACAACCCATCCAGTAGAACACTCTCCATAAATCATTGCCAAGAAACCATCCTCATGAACTGGAAACCAACAAACAAAGTCTGTACTACACTATGGAAAAATCGAATAATTGAACACATCAATGGAAAGATGATCTTCCTCATTAAAACAACAAACCACTGACTGTGACGTACTCTGGAATCCATTTGTCAAAACCTTTAACTCTTGAATTTCACACATCAACTCTATTTGCCTGTCCACCATCCACAATAAAGATACACACCATCACATATCTGCCATCACACATGTACCATGTTCCCCATTTATGTCTTATCTGACATTCAAACATGCACAGAATCAGACCCCTCTAATCTATCAATATCTTCTGTCTCGTTATTAATTATATTTATGGCGCGAGCAACAGACGTAGTCAGAGCGGAGGGCCTATTGTTATTCTATTGTTTGTTATTATCCCGGGTGTTTAACATCACATTGCAATGAATTGTGGGTAATTCCCTTGGGCAAAGTGTTCATAAAGGGCTCAAAATGTCAGAGACAGACTCAAACACTCAGTGGGACAGAACTAAACCCTCACGGACTTTACAGGAGTGTTCCTCAAAATCCGTGAGTGTGGAGGTTGGGATTGGGCCTTAATCTCACTCGAGTCAGAAAGTTTAGCGGAACACATATTTGATTGGCTGAGTAGCTACATGTGATACTAGTTACAACGCATGTAATTGGTCGGTGTGTTTCCTGAACCGCTGAACGAGTGTCGTAAAGGCTGGAAAAGCTGCGCCGGTTAAAATAGAAGCTCTCCGTCAAAATGTAATAATTCTCAATTATTTATCGGTTTTAGGCTGAGGGTCCAGATACAACAGGGTCTGGGTCCGGACACCCATTAGTGACCCCTGCTCTATAATAATGTCACTTGACTTTGCTCGAGATAGATCAGAGTGAGAAATAAATCTCTTTCACTATGTGTTGTAGAATCCTGTCTGTTAGTATGTAAACCTCCATGCAGTGTTTTGGCATCTGATAACCCTTCTAACTCATGTATGTATAACTGAAACTGAAACTCCTGCATTATAATTCATACAACTCACCAATAAAGGTTTACAGTTAGATTTTTTTTTTTTTTCTGTGTGCCTTTTGCATATTCCGATATTTTAAAATAGCAGCTGTATTCTACCAACAACTCAAATTCCGACTGCACATGAAGGTGGTTTGCAGGAGGTTTTTTGCATGGGTGTAAGCAGTGTAACATGAATAAAGTTCCTGCTGATGACAGATAAGGTGTCTCCAGACTATGACAGATTGGCTCCTGGAGAATCCCCTATACATATATCCAGCACTGAAATTCCATTTCATCACCCAGATAAGAGACGAGTGATCGTAGATAGCGATCTGTGTCAACACAAACTAAATTAAAAAATTGAGAGACTTAAGAGTTGATAGCATCTCAAAACATAATGCAATTTATTCTGCTAACATTACATGTTTAACTCCAGGGGTGATGGGCAGGAGGGAACAATAATGGCAGTTGATTGGTCAATGACCTGTTAGCTGATGTAACAGACATTAAAACCTTTTAAAAACGAGGCCTATTTGCAGGCCTCAGCTCGAATAAAGATAAGAAATACCTAATTAATTGTATAAAAAAAAAAAAAAAAAAAAAAAAAAAAACTTTTTTTATATATTTTTGAGATGAGAAAAATCATGGAACTATCAGAATACATGTTACTGGTTCACATAAGATAAGGCTGGAACACAGCAGAACTTGGAAAACTCAAAAGCTCGATCTTGAAAAACAGCACTTTTAGGGTATTGTTTTTTGGAAAGTATGGGTATCCAAGACTTTAAATATGCTGGGCTCTTAGAACAACTGATATAGGCTCTATATACACAGCTATACATAGATACAGTGAAACATTTATGAAATATAGAGCATTTCAAATTAGAAAACTGATCAAATACTCCAATATTTGAATAAAAAAGTATTTTTAAAATTCAAAAACACTCTATATCACTTCTATGTATCACTCATGATGTTCAATGAATCAATAGACCGAAGATTGGACCTTTTTTGAGTGTTTTAAGCTCTTTCTATGCCCTTTTTAGTTATTTAGTTTAAGGTCAAATCCTGCTTCGACTCTCTGTTCAGGGCTGTATCTCAGCCCCCCCTTCTCCGATTTTCACCATTGAGACATCCTTCGAACCGTAGGAGCCAATAGAATTGCCTGGAATTGAAAGCTAGATGATTGACAGCACTATTAGCCAATAAAGCTCAAAAAGGTCCAGCTCTGAAATCTGATTTGCTGAGCTTCCAACCCTCCCAAGAATCCGAGGAGTGTCGGAGAGACACAAATCGAACGGATTCACACGGAGCACCAGCAGCTGGACAAACATGAAGTGGAAGTAGGAGATATTCCATTTTTTCGCTGAGATTCGACCAAAAGTAAGTACAATATTCGATGAAAGCTGTGTGACTTTTTGTGTTCGAAGCTGAATATCTCTGCGATGGTTTACCGGGGAGAGAAATGGAAACTATGTCCGTAATCTCCGTCAGGCGCTCGTGCTTTTTCATGTTGCATGTTCGTAGGTAGCACGTTGCTAACGGAGTGTAGCAGCCTTTTTCTCCGGTCTGTCCCAGTCATATCGAGTATGATTTATGATATTTTGTTATTTGTTTGCTTGGCTGATGGGAGATGTGTTTGTCTCATGTAGAAGTGACCTAGTTCATGTTGTTCCCAGGACGCTGAGGTTTCTGCAGAACTATAACATCACTATATTCGTTCTTCGTGGGTTCTCTGCCAGTTACTTTTAACACAAAACTCTCTAAGTTTTGATGTACTCTGCGTCCAAATGGGGGACCCTCGGGTGTATCTGGTTTTTAACTAACTTACTAACTTAACTTTATTGGGTTTACTGTTAATCTCAAAGCAGGTAACAATGTGAATGTTTGTCAAACCAAAGCATTTCCACTGTATGGAGGCTACTGTACAAGTGACATATAAGAGATGAATACCGCTCAAATTCTTTCCTAACTCGTATAGAAACGTCATTTTCCTGTTGCCGGAAAATGTAAATCCTAATTTTATTTCTTAGACAACAAAATTGCTGGTACAAAGCTGGTAAATTAGATTTCCTACCAGTCATTTTGTAATTATTATCAGCTCTAATAAACACATATGTAGCCCTCTGATATATTGATATATTGTTTTGTATACAGCCTATTGTAATGCAAGTTAAGCAGTAGATTACGTAGCCAATCCTGGCCTGCGCTTTGTGATAAATATCAGGTTACTTTCTGTTTACCTTTAACATGCTGTCCGGCAGAATGGAATTCAAACGCGTGGTGACTAGAACACGCGTCAACTATTCTGTTAAGATAGTCAGCTGTGAGTTGATTACTTATCTATGAACTTAATTTTCAGCTTGCTTAGCATTTAGCCAGCTCCCGCTAGTTTAGCAATTAGCTGTTAGCATAGCTGGTTTGCAATACTAAATTCCCATAGGGAACGTGAGGATTAAACACTCTGGAAAGTAGAGTATAAATTGTGTGTTTGTATTGGATATGTGTAGGGCTTTTAATTTTAGCTGTTATTATTTTTGGGTTGTTTTCCTTTTTGTTTGAGGGATTAATATACTTTCTTAATATGTTTCAATTAATTGTTGTATTTTAATTTGTGATCTGTACAACATGAGAATTGTTTCGCATATCCTTAATAGTGGATGTTAAATTCACTATTCCTTGTGAACTTTTTTAGGTCAGGTTTTTGTGTGTCAGGTTTCTGGATCATCCTGACCGCCTTTTAAAGTGTTGGATGGTGAGCTACCTCATGGATTTTTTCATGGACAATTCCCCCCTCTTTTGAGAAGTTTGTGTCTGCACACATGATCACTGTACTTAATAATAGTAACTAATAATACTAATAAAGACTGTAATCATCACTGTAGAGGTGTTTTCTCTCTGTAGTCCGTCACCTCTTTAATAAACTGTGTTCTGTTTATGAGTGCAGGATTGATTTCTACAGCAGAATGCATTTGAATTATTTATGACTTATATGCGTCTGTACGTTTTGAAATTGTGACTGTGACGTAAATAAATAACCCAGAATATGATTATGGTTTCACTTAAATGATAACTCATCAAACCAGACACTCAGGAATGATCAGCCTCACGTACCTGAATGAAGTGATGATAAATTATGTAAAAAGCTCTCTCTGACTTTAATTGTTTCCATAAGAGACATATAACATAAATAAATGTTATTGAGGGAAACATCAGATCATGAAAAGACAAATCTTCATAATAAATGAAGAAAGTTGTTTGTGGTCCTTTTGTTGTTCAGTCTACAATGAACATATATTCAAACCAGACGGGGAATCAGAAAACATATCAAATATAAACTAGAGTTTAATCTGCGATCTGGTTCAAGCGAGGAGTGAGGAAATGACAACTAAGAGACTTGGGATGTACCTTATATAGTGGCTTGATTAGTGATCAGAGGCAGGTGAGTGAACAGGTGAAGGAAGTTAGACTGATGAGGATGGTGTGGAGCTGAACTGTGACAGTTAAAGCACTTTGAGTGGTCGGAAAAGCGCTATACAAGTACAATCCATTTAACATTTACCATAATGTATCCATTTCTAGTTATTTGTGCAGAGTATTAACATTATAACATATTTTGTATTATTTGTACTGACATGACTGGAAAGCAATCATTGAGGCCATTATTGTTTTGCTTGATTAAAAGAGAACAAATGACGTCAGAGACCACACGTTTTTTAACTGAACTGAATGAAACAATTTAAATTAGAAAAGTGATCTGACCATTTCCACCTCTTTGTCTGTCTGTCCACTAATTTGTCCGACAGAGACTTGACTTTTCCTTTACAGCCACCAGCAGCTTGGTCAACAGAGAGAACTCAGTCAACCTTAAAAATATGTAAAGTACATGTATGTTTTAAGCACATTTTTCAGGACTTTTATTTGCATTGTTGTGCAGGTGGAGAATGTCAGGAAAGGGGGGCGTGAGAGGGTGATCCAGCTACTGGGTTAGCTAGAGACTGCTCCAGGTGAGTGAATTTTTAACTAGACTAGTGTAGCACACCACTGTAGTCATTCAGTCAGGAACACTCTCGTCATAGATTTTTAACAATTGTTTGCAACAATTGGAAATATTTCAAACTGCATGACCACTGATCTTCTAAAGATTGTAAACACGTCCCTTCTCTCAGGTGTCTTCCCACAAGCCCTAAAAACTGCAGTTATTAAACCACTCCTAAAGAAGGCTAATTTAGACTCAGCAACAATGAAAAATTATAGGCCAATATCAAACCTCCCATCTTAAAGTAAAATTGAAAAAGCAGTACTGAGATTACATCCACAGACAATGGCAGAAGTTCAATCTTAGTATTACTGGATCTCAGTACTGCATTCGACACGGTCGACCATGACATATTACTAAAAAGACTAAAAATCTGGGTGGGACTCTCTGGCACAGCACTCAACTGGTTTGAATCCTACTTGAAGGACAGAGAATACTTTGTGTCTGTAGCTAATTACACATCAGAGCTGACTAAAATGACATGTGGTGTTCCCCAAGGTTCAATACTGGAGCCTCTTCTGTTCAACATCTACATGCTTCCACTAGCTCAGATTATGGAAAACAACAAAGTGTGTTATCATAATTATGCAGATGACACACAAATCGACATAACTATATCACCAGGGGACTATAATACCATACAAGGGCTGGGTAAATGCATTGAACAAATCAACAACTGGATGTGACAGAATGTTCTTCCATTACCAAGGATGAACAATTGAAAGTCAGCGCTCAGCTTCAATCACTGACTTTAAAAACCACAAACCAAACCAGAAGTCTAGGTGTAGTTATGGATTCAGACCTCAACCTGAACACCACATCAAGACCATCACAAAACCAGCCTCCTAATACCTGAAGAACATATCAAGGATCAGAAGACTTATGTCTCAACGTGTCCATCATGTATCTTCAGTAGACTGGACTACTGTAACGGTGTGTTCACAGGTCTCTGTAAAAAGTCAGTCAGAACGCTGCAGCTGATTCAGAGTCCTCACTGAGACCAAGAAAGTGGATCACATCAGTCCAGTTCTGAGGTCTTCATTGGCTTCCTGTCCAACAAAGAACTGACTTTAAAGTCTTGCTGTTGGTTTATAAAGCACTGAATGGTTTAGGGATCTGCTGCTACCTCATGAACCATCCCGACCCCTCGGGTGGTCTGGACCGGTCTACTTTCTGTTCCCAGAGTCAGAACTAAACATGGAGAAGCAGCGTTCAGTTCTTCTGCTCCACATATCTGGAACAAAGTCCCAGAAAGCTGCAGGTCTGCTGAGACCCTCAGCTCCTTTAGATCCAGACTGAAGACGTTTCTGTTTGCTGCCTTTGATTGAACCACATTCAAGGATATTAATCAATTTCTGCATTTTACTATTGTATTTTATTTCTTAAACTGCTTTTTAATGTTTTAATGAATGTTCTTAATTGTTTTTAAATCTCCTTTTCTTTTGCATTATGTTTTGATGCTTTTAATGGTTTTATGTGAAGCACTTTGAATTACCTTGTTGTTGAAACGTGCTGTACAAATAAACTTGCCTTACATACATTACATTTCTCCATCATATATTTTTATGACACTCACTCTATAATTTACTTTATTCTATAATTTTTTGTCAGATAATGGTAAGAGTTGTACCATGGTTTCACAGTTGATTCTTCCCCATAAAACCAAATATCATATTGTAATACAGAGCGTATTGTTTTGTAAAATATGTGTGTGCAGTGTGTGTGTTTGTTAGTTTGCATGCTCGTGCTGTATATTATGATATATGAGTCATCATAAGCATCATAATCAGCAGCATTGCTTTTACCTTTTACATAACTGCAAGAGAACAATAAGAACATTTAGAAAAAAAATGACTATCAGGGTTTGATCTTCAGAGAACTGAAAAAATATCTTGTTTGGTAGTTTTGTTTTCAACAAAAATGACAAATTGCTCCCCTGACTATTTAGCTAGAAAAAGCACCATTGAGATGTAATAAGCCCGCTGGAGGCTGTATGGTGCTTCAGAGCCAGTACCGGCAGACCTGTAATTAGGTTGACCTTTACTGTCTGCTACAACACAAATTCTCAGCTCGTCTACAGTACCTTTCTCTCTTGAAAACATCATTGTGAGCTTTCAGACAGCAATGCAATTTTAAGGTTCAACTAGTCTGGCAGCAACTCGGGGTGCAGCCACTGAACGGTATGTATGTAGGTGTTGTCCTGGTAGCTGTAATGAGCCTGGTGTGCTGGACTGTTTGGTCAGTGTATGGTGAAGTGAGGTCCTTTGAGGCAGGGACACCCAGCATTGCTGAGCTGGTGCTGTGCCGCGGTGCAGATCGATCTCAGGTGTGATCCTGCTCTGTGCTCCAGAATCACTCCGTGGAAACACCCACTCCTACCTCCTACCTCCACCCGTCTTCTGCACCACTGACCGTTCTGAGCAATCAATACCTGTTTAGAGTCGGCATTTTAGGCCTGCTCTCCACCTGCCTCTTTACTTTTATGAAAGTCCCTGGCCTTTGATTTCTATATGTACACCATCACACCGAGTTATTGATCACTGTCACGTTCTCTCTCCAGATCTCCAGATTGCTTCTCTCCGTTCAACAACTGTGTTCTGTGGAGATGCTGACGTGCGTCCCCAAAGCCTCTCTGGCTCTCCAGCAATTTGATTTGCTGTGGGCATGCCGGAGGATGAATAGATAATGGGATGCTTCTGATTGACTTGGTCGTTGCTGACGCCGAGTCTAACATAACAACAAATTGAAAGAGAAGTGGGAAAAGCATGTATGAGCTTTGCAGTGCTATGCTTGCATGCCTGTGTGTGTGTGTGTGTGTGTGTGTGTGTGGTAAATCCTCCAATTTAGATGACAGAGAAGCAGGACTGCTTTGCTCTAAATGAGCTCCCAAGAGTGAAGAGTCCTCCAGTTTTTATCCCTCCCTGTAGGTATGCAACGCTGAGGAGCTGCCAGACACACATGCACTCATGGTAACACACACACACACACACACACACACACACACACACACACACACACACACACACACACACACACACACACACACACACACACACGTTGAGCACACCTACCATGTGCTTTAGCAAACGAACAAAGTACATTACATGGCATAAAGTAAGTGGACGAATTAACACTGCACCCATATGTAGTGCATGGGGGAGTTTTGCCGTAGTTTGAGCTCTTAGCACAGAAAGCTATGAGCTGCCGGCTCGCCATAGACATGTTGAGAGCCGTTCACCTTTTATAAAGAACTCAACCATGTTGTTTGATGTGTGTGAAGGTTAATGTTCTCGAGTCAAGATCTCAGTAGCAACCTTCAGAATCCAGACTGAGCTAATGAATAGGTTAAATTCTGTTATTTTATTATTAAATGTGTTAAGTTCAGTGCAATCTCTCTACTTCATCTTTTGTATTAGTTCATTCATTCAATATTCATAATTATCCGTACATATTTTGGCATTTATTTACAAATGTACAGAAAGTAAAAAAGTGAACATTAAGACAGGATGCAAACTCTGTTTTCCTGAATGACAGATGTGCATTTAACTCATCGAGAGGTCCACTAAAACATCACAGGATCATCCAACAAATATGTTCATTTCTCAAACTGTTCTCATGTCTGGTTCATTTTACCTCTTAACATTCAATCATACAAACAGGGGTAATAACCAAGTACCTTCTGTAGTTGAACTGATGTGGAGACTGCGATGATGAACGCCACTCTCTGCCTGGTGTGTGCGTGACAGTACAGCGGCTGAGTGGCTGCCACCGGGGATCTCTGAGGGGTCATTAGTATTCCAGGTAGACCGCAGACCAGCCAGTTACTTCTTAAATGAGGTTGACAGAAGGTCTTTAACTTTTGTACAAGCTTTGCTCAAACAAACCAATTGTTTACAAGAGTGCTAATTAATTCATCAGTCTTAATCAGCAGAGATTTACAGCAGTGGAAAAATAATCAGTGGACCTGCTGTATGTGTACTTGGACGTAATGTGTGCAGATCAGCAGTCATTGCACGCATTTACACACATACACACAGAATCAAAACAGACAGGCAGAGAGGCACTCATAGGTTAATTATGTTAAAGTTAATCCACAACAACACCCACAGCTGAGGTCAGAGGGGACGCCGTGATGGAAATACATCAAAGAATAAACAAAGAGACAGAATGTAATGTATATAGACACACTAACACACTAACAGCCAGCGCAGTTGTTTGCAAATTGTTATTCAACCGATGGCTGAGTTGTGTGAATCCATTCACTCAAACCACAGCTGGAGGAGAGTGCTAGAAGAACTTGTTTCCCACAAATGGACTGCCTTATCAGCAGCTGAGTGGAGAGATCAAAGTAGTGATTTAGATCTGAAAGACAAAAGCCACATACACACCAGCAGCAAAGTCCATTTTATACCTGCTCTTGAAAATGATGGGTGGAAGGTCTAACGGAGATGTGGGATTGAAGCTGGACTGACTTCAGTGTCCTCAGCACCACTTCAACTTCACACATGTGAATAAAGTCTCTGCAGTTGTTTGTCTTTAATCTGAATTTTGAAATGATGGCACTTTTCCTTCTGTCAGTTTGAACTGGTAAAATGTTGCAAAACAAGGTGTGTTCCATCAAATTGAGTTTCTATACACACACACACACTCTTATTATTACTCTTCATGACAACATGTCACTTCTTTTTTTGAACATTGTTTTAGCTTTTCCTCCTTGTCCATGTTGTGTTCCCTCTTAACCAAAAGCTGATGTTGTTGTGGTCGACTTGTTGTTTCTCTGTGTGGCTCTCTGTGTGAGAGGGAGAAGGATTGAAGCTATTCAGGGTGAAAATGTCTACCCAGCATGAGCGGTGTTCAGCACTCTCCAGCAGACTCCATTCCACTGCAAAGTTCAGAGGAGCTGCAATAAAGAAAACTCTGCAGAGGTTCATCAGCTGCAGCCGTACGAGCAGGAAGCAGCGTGGAGAGGAGTCTATTGAATGAACAAAAACCGTGTTTTGACATTAATGGTTCCTGCACCAATAGGAGTGCTTCTGTCTTTGTTGACTGGAGCACCTGCAGGGAGATGCCCTATGTTGACATCAGCTTCACAGATGGGTGCAGTCCAGAGGTCAGAGGTCACAATACCTGTAGCACACAGCACTCAGCGGAGGAAAGATAACAGCAAGGAAAGATGGGAAGTGATGAAGAAAAGGGTGTCAATCCTAGAGATACGAGGTCATGGTTTTAAGAACCTCTGTGCAGGACGTCAGAAAGTTTCTCTCTTCTTTCCCTTCTGGGGGACTAGATCAGTCCACCTCAGCCTCCTGTTAGGGGCTGCCTCTGAGCCAGAGCCAGTGGAATAATTACTCGACTAAAGGAAAGACGGTCTGAAGAGAAATAAGCCACCATATAGATATGTGATCAGCTGCTAGAGTGGGCTTTGCACTGGGTTTCATGAGACAGAATGGGTTCATTGTCATTTCTCACAATCATTGGCAGAGCACAGTACTTAAGGTAGTAACTGTCTTAGAGGTGTACCAATGTTGATGTATTGATCAAAAGTGTGAGCAATAAAAAACATTTATTAAACTACTCACAGCGAAACAAGTAACGTTTAAGATCAGCTCTCAGGAAACCACACAGATAATCCTCAGTTTACTAAAAATAAGTTAATAAATCCGAATTGTGGGAAATCCTTAATATTCCCATAATTCTCAATGTCATACATTTGTCATGTAAAATATATAAATGAAAGCATTGGCTGAAAGGAAAACAAAAATAAATCCAAACTGAGCAGAGATTTTTGTACAATCACTTCAGTTTGTGAGTATAGTAAAAGAGAAGGAGTTTTACTTTCATCTTTCACCTTTACTCAAAAATATGTCATGAATACATTTCATCTTATTACTGTAAGAAATGTTTCTTTGTGTACACTGTTCATCTCAAATGCCGTAATTCGCAACATTTCAAGATTTATCCAGTACAGAGAAAGCTGTGTGTTGAACCATGTGAAAATGGAGGTAGGAAGGAGCCGGGGATTGCACCGCCAACCTTGTGACTGAAGGAAGACCGGCTCTGGTCCCTGATTCACAGCATTCACTGCAGTAGAGAAGACGCTGGTGGTGTCTGTTCTGTGGAGGCCAGAGCTCCCTGTCCACAGAGGCGACACTAAGCACTCAGCTCACACGGAGATAAAATATGCATCATTGTAACTTGGCATTGGTTCAAAAAAAGGTTCCATCTTCTTTAATAAATCACTGATTTAATGCACCACTCTGCAAGCAGTCTAAATGACCCAAATGAAAGAAACCCATGACATTGACCAAGAGGTACACGCTGGGTCTGACTAGCATGGTGGATCCCCCAGCAGTAACTTCTACATCCACTACAGAACCTCTACCTGCAGCTATAGTGATGACGGCTATAGTGAGGAAGGCTATAGTGAGGACGGCTATAGTGAGGAAGGCTACAGTGAGGATGAGGACGGCTACAGTGAGGAAGGCTACAGTGAGGACGCTACAGTGAGGACAGCTATAGTGAGGAAGGCTATAGTGAGGAAGGCTATAGTGAGGACGGCTATAGTGAGGAAGGCTATAGTGAGGACGGCTATAGTGATGACGGCTATAGTGAGGAAGGCTATAGTGAGGACGGCTATAGTGAGGAAGGCTATAGTGAGGACGGCTACAGTGAGGAAGGCTATAGTGAGGACGAGGACGGCTACAGTGAGGACGGCTACAGTGAGGAAGGCTACAGTGAGGACGGCTACAGTGAGGAAGGCTACAGTGAGGACGAGGACGGCTACAGTGAGGACGGCTACAGTGAGGAAGGCTACAGTGAGGAAGGCTACAGTGAGGACGGCTACAGTGAGGACGGCTACAGTGAGGAAGGCTACAGTGAGGACGGCTACAGTGAGGAGGGGTACAGTGAGGACGGCTACAGTGAGGACGGCTACAGTGAGGAGGGGTACAGTGAGGACGGCTACAGTGAGGAAGGCTACAGTGAGGACGGCTACAGTGAGGAGGGCTACAGTGAGGAAGGCTACAGTGAGGACGGCTACAGTGAGGACGGCTACAGTGAGGAAGGCTACAGTGAGGAAGGCTACCCGAGGATGTACAATGTTGAACATGGTGCAACACAGCTACAGTCAGTGTGACAGAGCCATGCTGGAACCAGATTCACCGTTTAATGATCCTAAAGCACAGAAAATGAAAAATAGATGCTTGTTTTTATGGTGGTGGTGGTTATTGGCAAGCAGATATTAAAGCATTAGAGTCTTCAGCATGGCCTTGTTAGACACTGACCCTTTTTAAAACAGTGTAAACAGAGCCGGTGTAATTAAGCAGACTGTTTCTTGTTGTGACATATTTAGGTATCATGTGTATGCAAATAGATACAAATTGGGAGCATAATGTGGGTGTCCTATTTTTGCTCTCTCTCTCTGCTGAGAATGTAGAATTCTGCCACAACCGTGTTCAGCAACTTGTTCACCTGCTCTCAAGATTATCCTCAAGCAGCTTCCATTTTATTGAGCTCTGAGCAGTGGAGTGACACTGATGAAGGAGGCTAGCATCCAGTCAGAAAGCACATGATACATGATACAGTCCAGGTTCCCTCAGAGTCATTCTCTGTTTACACTGTGCTCCCAGCTCGGTCACATGCTCGAGTGATATTTAAAAAATCAATGAGAAAGTAGACGGTATATTTTTTTGAAATGCTATTATTTGTTTTAATGTCATTTGTCTCATTTGTTGTTGATGAAATGTCATCTTGTTTATCTTTGTAATGTCTATTTGTTCTCACTGTCTTGCTGATATGTTGCGGTTGAATCATGCACTTCCAGGCCACCATAGTGTAGCTCGGGCTCAACTCAACATGTCTGGTGGTCTTTATGAACCCTGTGTGCCACAATGAAACACATTCACGTTAAACTAAGTTTCATTCAGATCATCACATGAGAATGTGGGGAATTATGGAAGCAAATAAAAGTGTCATGATATCATATAGCATTATGACGAATGATGTTTGCCTTTGTTGGATTGTTGGTAGTTATAATGTGTTGGGTAGTTTCCTGTTAGAGAGGGAATGACAGGCAACAAATGGGTCGGAACCAATGGTTTCAGCAGTGGTGGGCCTTCTCTGCTGAGCTAGACAGAATCACAAAGTTATAGCTGTTTTAAAATTTACATTTTTCATAAATACACTACATGTATTCTGAATATTTTTCCCATTAGCTTATTATCTCATTGCACAGCTCCTGTCTTCCTCAGCTGCGTTGATTCCAGCCTGCAGCTTGTTTTAAGTAGAGCTCTTTTTTTCGTGAGGTCATCAGGAGGAGGTTCAGCTGTAGTAGGACAGCACTGAAGACCCAGGTATGAAACACTGGGTCACAGTTATATGATATGTGTCTATCTTTAAAAGCTTGATTTTAAATGTTTAGGTTTGTTTGTTAGTTTTTTATGGAGCCTAAAAAGTTATTGTGTATTTGTTCCCTCACAATAGGTGTTGTTATCTGGCAATAGGTGTTTTCATTACATCTTACATATTCTGTTTAATGTGTATTATGCATTTTAACATACTATGTGTGGCTATTGGAAGCTTTTTACTCGAGTGTCACAATAAAAACACAACATCAAAGGTTTGGTATATTCACGTTTTGCAGCACGCAGTGATTTGAATTGACTTGTTGAATTTTTGCAGTTTTGAAATATTAAAATCCAGCTCATGTTTAGAGTCAGAGGACCAGTATGACGACCCTGCTCCCTAGTTCACTGAGTCCATTAATCCTCGATGCAAAAGCAAACCCTTTACACAGTCCTAAGCGGTGTTGCCAAATATGTATTATTTAACTTGAAATCTCCTTTAAGGCGACATTAATGCATGACGGAAGAGTCGAGAGGAAGCGGTGAGTGATTTCCGCACATGTAGTCCACTGATTGGACAGAATGAGCTGCGTATTCAGGAACCTGTTCCTGTCAGTTCATCTGCAGGGTAGAAACTAATAATGAGCTTATCTCACCCCGGGCAACCAAATGTGACACCTCATTCCATGGCCAAAGAGCTGGGCAGGCGTGACACGGTGTGTGTGTGTGTGTGTGTGTGTGTGTGTGAGAGAGAGAGAGAGATAGGGATTGGTCGGGGAGTTACAGGGAGGCTGTCTCTATCTAAAGCTGACCTTGACGCTGTCCTCTGCTCTGCTTTTAAGAGAACCTCTTCCTCTTTTTCTCAGTATGCTAATATCCTTTAGCTTCTTCCCCTGCCTGTATACTTGATCATTCTGGGACGGCTGCGAAGCATCAAGAGGCATATATTCATTATCTGTCATCATATTCATTTCTATGCTAATGAGAACCCGTTCCCGATGAAAATCTGTTTTCAGTCCCTTAAACAGAAGTAAGTGGCAATCACGTATTGTTGGTTTTTGAGGTTTGTCTTTAAATGAGAGAAGACATTTCCAACACTGTGCCATGCTCAGGCTATATTCCATAAATCATTTTGTACCCCGAGCACTACGATGCAAATACTAACCTGTTTCATCTGCAGCTGCCGGTGCAGCTCGAGCTTCTCCGCGCTGTGACGTTACATTGATTAAACAATATGTGAGCCGAGAGAGGGAGAAAACGCTGGTTTGATAAACATTGATTGATGGGGACAGCGAAAGCAATATCATTCTCAAAATGTTGTTTCTTTTTTGAGAGTTTTTGAAAATGAATAATGAGCCTGCTGGGGAGGAGAAAGCTCAGGCAGCCCCCCCAGTCTATTGGATGTGTTGTCTGCTGAGTGGAATCATTCACAGCTTGGAGCTCCATGTTTTCTTCATGGTGGACTGATTTGAATTTTGACAGCAGTAGCATAAGCAGAAATTAACATATTGGGAAAACAAGTTTGGTGGGATCCTGCTAATCCGAGACTCAGAGAGCCGAGGTCAGTGAACCGAGGAAATGATCCAGTGAATTAGATGAAATACACAGACGCGTTTGAAAAATAATAACTATGATAACCTCAAAGAAAAATTAACTAACGTACATGTATCACAAAATAAATATCAAACATTTACACAAAGATCATATTTCCTCATTGATTAATACTTTTCAATGTGAATGTGATGACCGGGCAGTTTAACAGTGAAGTCTTCACATATTACAGCTGTAATGACATTCATACTGTATATCTTCAGCTGTAAAAAGATTCATTATTAGTTATATTATTATTTATAAATTATGAGTAATTAATGCAGCTTTAATTAAACAACATCGTAGAGACAAGTTGAGTGAACTACACAACATAATGTTAGCTTTGTGTGTGTTATAGAACAGGACATTTTGGTCATTTGGATTATTACAAAATGTCTATAATATTTTGATCCAGGACTTTTGAGGAGTCCTACTGTCCATTAAACGATGCTGTAGTGATCGGTCTGAAGACACACACACACACACACACACACACACGCAGCACGAGCTCTGGATGTGTGTGTGTGCTGAATAGACGACACAGCTTTGGCCATGTGGCTTTAATATTGTTCACTGAATTGATGTTCAGCTCTGTTGGCGATTGGTGACACTTTCACAGCTCCGCCAGAGGCTCACTCATTTCCTGTAATTATTTCTATACCACTCGGCCCCAAATTTACAGAATGAATATAGACCTATATTTCCTCTGAATGCTGTCGCTTAAGAGGCTTTTTATGTGCGTCATAAAGCAGGGGCCGCCACCCTCTGTCACTAAGGAGCGAATCATTTCCCAGGGAGGGGAAAACATCTGTTCCCAATTGAGGCGCCTGCCTGATGAGAAATAACAGCTTTTCACATGATAATCCTGGACATAAAGGTTGAAAGTGGGTCCGCAGTGTAGAGGACCTGGATAACGATGCTTCAGGCATGTAAAGAGAAGAGGAAGGAAGGAAGGAAGGAAGGAAGGAAGGCTCTCCCTCCCCACTGTGCTGCTGAGCTTCATGTGAGGCCTCAGACCGGACCAAACGGGTACAACGGGTTCACATCAGTCACCTGTGTGACGATAAGAACAATGCTAATAAATGATTATGTGCATAAAGAGACTTACATGCTGACACCCATTCTCAGCTGACACACGCACACACACACACACACGCACACACACACACACTCACACACACACACACACACACACTCACACAGGCTTGTAATAGGGTGAAGATTTGGGGGAAAGCAGTTTGGAGGAAAAACACAAACTCATAAAAGTTCCATATGATTGAATTAATGATCATGCTCATCACTGTTTGATAGAGGCAATCAGAAATGTACATAGAAACATCACTTTTAGTTCACAATAACACAAAAACATGTGTTACACTTCAGTAATCACGACATCCGTGTCTTTCAATGTCTTGCCTCTAACCTCTTCAAATCTGCATTCTTAGTAATACATTGTGACTGCATGCTGTCAGTCAGGCGGTACATACAGACCTGTGGGGTACCATTGTAGGTAAGATATCATAACAAGTAACTTGCGTGCACTGGGGTCCGTTGTGAGGTCAACTTCAACCCTCTGCACCTACGACAACAACGACAGCGGTTTACTGCAACACTAAAGGAGGACGCACTCCTGTACAACCAGGCCAGAAACACGCTGCACAGGAGATCAGAGTGGAAAAGATGAGCTACACTGACAGGTGGGAACACTGGTTTGAGAGCCACCGACCCTGCATCAGTGTGGAGAAGACATCAGGACATCAGCTACAGAAGACCATCCCCCCAAACTGTAGAGCGGCCGACGAGCTGATGTGTTTTACTGCAGCTTTGATCGCCAATAGTCACACCCTTCACCTACTCCGACCTCAGGAAGATCAGGAAGTCACCAGCCAGACATGGCGTTTCACCCTCCAGCTCAGACACCAAACAGCACAGGAACAGACGACAAAGGACAGTCAGGACTTCAGAGAAAATGACTGGACTGTCCTCTATTCAGGACTTACACCCCATTATTCCCTTCACACCCTGGACACAACGCGTTTCAGCTCTGGTAGGCGCTGCAGAACACTGTGAGCCAACACAACCAGACACAACAGAACCCCCAGATATCCACTTCTGTCAATATAAATTGTAATCTTACAGTGTTGAATGCATCTACTTTTTATTATGTACATAATAGATGATATTTTTCTAGCTGTTTGACACTAGCGTTGTTTAGATTCACATCAAACAGACAGCGACTCACACATGTTTGTTTCTGGCTGCTAGTGTTAGTGTCAGCTAGCGTTGATAAGATTATTAAACGGACAATGTATCATAGATGTTTGGCTCCTGCTGCTAGTTTTAACTAGTGTTAGATAGCATCAGCTATCATTAGAAACATGGCAAACGCTGGCTAACTCCAGCAGCCTGAAACAAACGTAGATGTTTGGTTCTGGCTGGTTCTGGCTTCCTTGTAGCCCCTGGTTGATTTTCTGTTGCTAGTATTAACTAGCGGTAACGCAAGAAACAACCGCATGAATCCCTGATCTCTGTGCTATGATACATGTAGAGTAACACACCAGTGCTTCTGTTAGATAGATAGATAGATAGATAGATAGATAGATAGATAGATAGATAGATAGATAGATAGATAGATAGATAGATAGATAGATAGATAGATGCTTTATTCCTCCCCAGGGGGACATTTGTTTGTTACAGCAGCAAAGATATACTTCAGCAAACGAAGTAACAGAGTAAAATTGAAAATATTAACTATGAAAAATGCACAATATATAAAATAAAATGTCCCTAAACATTTTGCAGTGGTGCTGAAAATCAAATCAAATCAAATCAAAGAATAATTAGCTATCTAGCCAACGTATCGTCATACAGCGATATGTATGATATAATATCGGTTTAGGCAACAAAACCACTTGATTAGGTTTAGGAATAGATTGTTTAGTTAGGTGGATGGACTTCAGACCACTCAAAGCACACTGATGGCAGGGGCCACCATGCAAGGTGTCGCTGCTCAGGTTAGACCTAGCGCTGCTTAGGTTAGACCCAGTCGCTGCTCAGGTTAGACCCAGCGCTGCTCAGGTTAGACCCAGCACTGCTCAGGTTAGACCCAGCACTGCTCAGGTTAGACCCAGCGCTGCTCAGGTTAGACCCAACACTGCTAAGGTTAGACCCAGCGCTGCTCAGGTTAGACCCAGTTGCTGCTCAGGTTAGACCCAACACTGCTCAGGTTAGACCCATCACTGCTCAGGTTAGACCCAGTACTGCTCAGGTTAGACCCAGTCACTGCTCAGGTTAGACCCAGCGCTGCTCAGGTTAGACCCAGTCGCTGCTCAGGTTAGACCCAGCGCTGCTCAGGTTAGACCCAGCACTGCTCAGGTTAGACCCAGCTCTGCTCAGGTTAGACCCAACACTGCTAAGGTTAGACCCAGCGCTGCTCAGGTTAGACCCAGTTGCTGCTCAGGTTAGACCCAACACTGCTCAGGTTAGACCCATCACTGCTCAGGTTAGACCCAGTACTGCTCAGGTTAGACCCAGTCACTGCTCAGGTTAGACCCAGCGCTGCTCAGGTTAGACCCAGCTCTGCTCAGGTTAGACCCAGTCGCTGCTCAGATTAGACCCAGCGCTGCTCAGGTTAGACCCAACTCTGCTCAGGTTAGACCCAGTCGCTGCTCAGTTTAGACCCAGCGCTGCTCAGGTTAGACCCAGCTCTGCTCAGGTTAGACCCAGTCGCTGCTCAGGTTAGACCCAGTCGCTGCTCAGGTTAGACCCAGCGCTGCTCAGGTTAGACCCAGCTCTGCTCAGGTTAGACCCAGTCGCTGCTCAGGTTAGACCCAGCGCTGCTCAGGTTAGACCCAGCGCTGTTCAGGTTAGACCCAGCACTGCTCAGGTTAGACCCAGCTCTGCTCAGGTTAGACCCAGTCGCTGCTCAGGTTAGACCCAGCGCTGTTCAGGTTAGACCCAGTCGCTGTTCAGGTTAGACCCAGTCTCTGCTCAGGTTAGACCCAGCGCTGTTCAGGTTAGACCCAGTCGCTGCTCAGGTTAGACCCAGTCGCTGCTCAGGTTAGACCCAGCTCTGCTCAGATTAGACCCAGCTCTGCTCAGGTTAGACCCAGCTCTGCTCAGATTAGACCCAGCTCTGCTCAGGTTAGACCCAGCGCTGCTCAGGTTAGACCCATCACTGCTCAGGTTAGACCCGCTGGCCAACAGCCCACTGTGGGGTTTGCGCCAGCTGAAAGTCCATCTGACGCACTTCTTTTGTGTCATAGCTGGAGCCTTGATTTTCATGGTTTTAGACATTTGAAGACGTCGTTTGTATGTTTTGAGATTGTGAAGGTACTTTTTTACTATTGATTGGCATTTTGTAAACCGCTGTCTAAACACCCCAAAACAGCCAACACATACATATGTAGGACTGCAGCTGTGGAGTTGAGGCCATTTTCTGGAATATAATACGACAATTTGCTTTTTTAGGAAGAACAAATTGGAGCTCTTGGCTGTGTACATTACACACCCACACATAGACTTTCACTGGTTTTGTCGTCTACGTCGTCACAAAATGATGAATCTCCACACAAAAGATCCAAAGAAAAACACTGTTGACTTTTCATTGTATGTATGCAACACACAGTATCACAAACGCACACACAAACACAAAGTGGTGATGGTGCACAACCCCAGGTGTGAGATCACCTCAGGCCCTGTGGCAGTCAAAGCTTTTAAAGGTTTGCCTGACAGCTAGTTTTACCGTTTGATGAAGCGTTTCTCGAGCATTTTGTGATTGCCCAGTGTGTGATTGCCTGCCTCTGTCTTTCCAGGGTGGTACTAGAGTGTGAATTATGTACCTCCACTCTTCCATTCCTGGTTCAACTTGCAGCTTTAAACTGAGGTATCACCCCAAAGCCCTAGCGCTCCAAGCCGGGACACTCTAATAACCGCCCCCATAAATGGACAGTAAATCTGAGGCAGTATAAAACACAACCTTATGAGAGGCAATCATTTGGAAGCGCTCACTGCCTCGTGGCCTCAACATCCCTCGTTCTCTTTTTTCCTATCTGTCTGCTCCTGTCGGTCTCCCTCTTTATCCCTACTTCTTTGTTTTCTCTCCTCCTCCCGCTCCGTCTCACTTCTCCGCTGCATGAGTTCTCACCTAAATTACTGCAGGCACTGCTGCAGAATCTGAACTACACCTACAGGCTTGACTGGAAAGGTCAACAAGCTGCTTAAAATGAAGAATAGCGCAGGAACAGAGTAATCTACTCTCTCCATCTTCTCTTTCTTCTCCTCTTACCCTCTCCTCCTCGGCTGCCAGCGTTTTTTATCGTCCTTCCATTTTTACGTCTTCCCAGGTGCAGTGGTTTTTCTGCAGCATGCCTCGTCCATGTGTGTTGATTTCATCGTCTCTTTCTGTTTTTCTACACCCACACTCCATCCATTCTTTTTTCCATTGTCTCTTCTTTGCCCCCCATCTCTGTCTCTTCTCTCCCTGTAGATATATAGGTGTTCTTACTACCTGAGATAAAGTGACGGCATGGACTCCATGAATCCACCTCACGGCGGCTATTCTTCTTCTCGCCTCCTTTGTTCTCTTATTCCCCCCTTGCTTCGTTTTTCTTTCTTCCTCACTCTTATGTGTTTTTCTTCTCTCTCCGTCTGCTTGAGTTTCTCCCTGTTGTGCTTCCACTCACACTCTGGATCAGACTGGATGTGGTTTTGAATATCAAACATATATCAATATCTTCAGCCTCTCTGAGAAAATAATGAAAAAAAAAACAATAAAATGTTTTCTCTTCACCCTCACATGTGGCACTCCGTCTCCCTCTCCTCGTCTCCAGTTACAGCAGCTTTCTATGTATAAGCGTTGAGGTAGAGATTCATTCCGTGGCCAAAAATACACATGATAGTTGAACATGTGATTTCAAAACCACGACCATTAACCTGCTGCTATGACAACCACTCTTCAGGGACTTTGGATTCAGGGACCTGCTGTTGGGCCCCTGCCGGTGCACTTTGTCAGTGCCATCAGAGCCCCGGTCAGTTTGTTCATCATCTCCACCCGCCAGGGGACAACTTAATAGAACTACTCCCCACGGCACACCCTGCTGTGCTGGGCTTGGTGCTTCCTTGTGGGGAGTGATGAGGTCTCAATCTAGATGCCAAATATCTGTGTTGTACACAATCTACATTTACATAATCTATTCCTTGTGAGTTGTCTGACTGAACTTTATTCATGAACATGAACCACGGGGGCACAATATGAACTAAAGTAATGAAGAGTGAAGAATGAAGAAGTGTGGAAAGTTGGAAACAAAAAGATGGTTTCCAGCTGGAGCCATGGAGAGATGTTGGGTGGAGAGGTGTTGGGTGGAGAGATGTTGGGTGGAGAGATGTTAGGTGGAGAGGTGTTGGGCCCGGATCAGGCAACAAGGAAACTACAATAACTACAGAACTTTGTAAGATGTTATTGGCTATTTTTGTGGTAATTAGCTATTCCTCATCACTCCCCAAACAACAACTGATTTTCCAGTAAATCATCTCGTTATCACCACTGTTCAGCATTCAGCAGGACATGAGGATGTGTTACACCTAACCGTGAACAAGACAGCATTAAGGGCGTCAGGCGTTGGATGGGAGGGGATTGGTTCCGATCGGTGGGTGAAACGCTGGACTTTTGACCGCTGTTGATGTCACCAGAAGTCAATATTGATTTATTTGCCACGTAAATGACATCGTTATTTAACCCAAACGTTTTGGTTATTGGTCACATAGCTCACATATTACGTAATGCCACTTTTGTAGTACCAAACGACCTTTTCCTAAACCTTACTAAGTAGTGTGTTGCTTAAACCTAACCACGAGCTTCACCTAACCCAACCAATGTGTTTCATTGCCTAAACCAAGCCAAGTAGTTAACTGTGAAGATGGAAGCTAATTTATAAAACACTGTATGTAACAAGCAGACATTGAAACGGGTTGCTGGACATTCATAAGAGATTAGATTATATGTATGCATGTATTATACTGACTGTTGTATGAGGATATATTAAATAGTTTAGTTTGTTTGTGTCTCTGCATGTCATACTAACTCTGCATCAATATTTTTTGGTGTTGGGATGATAAAAATAAAAAGAGCACAGCCAATGTAAAACGTACATGATTTGTGAACATGTGTGTGAAACCCAAAACATACCAATTACCAAAGTATGTAATTACACCAATCAGCACCATATGCCTGAAGCACTCTGTTTTTAAAGGTGCTATATAAATAAAGTTATTATTATTATTATTATTATTATTATTATTATTATTATATGCGCCAGACTGAAATGACACGGTCAATTTAAAATGAAACCACTGAACTAAAATATCACAACAGCCCCAAACTGCAAACACATTAAGAGTATGTGTCCAAATACTTTTGGCCATAGTGTATATGTGTCTCTCAGCAGCTCACAGAAATACATCAAAATTATATCCAGAGAGATGTGACATTTTAAAAATTGATAATACCTACAAATGAGTTAGAAGACTGAATGTGTATCATTAGTTATTAAGGCCCTGGCACTCACTTTCTGATGACTTGCAGGGGATTTGAACAGAATGATGTTGCCCCCTAGTGTTTAGAATATGCACTAGAGCGCCTGAGCATGTGTGTGGACACACAACCAAGACCGTCTGTGTATGTACGTGAGTGTCTGCATGTGAAGTAAGAGAGGAGGAGTTGAGGAGTGAGTGAAGTGCAGCCAGAGAGGGTCGAATGGTCAGCGTCGATGAAATAGAGCCGGGCTGTGACAATGGGGGGGGGGGGGGGGGGGTCATACAAAGAAATGACACGCTAACAAAAAAAACTGTACATCAGTGAAGTTCTAAAATTAGATTTCTTGAAGTATTGTGATTCTAATGTGTGCAGCAGCGGAGCCACATGTGACATTTGTATTCCTGAACTGTTTGAATCAAGACATATCAAACAGCTGACACAGTACAGTGAGAACACGTCTCCCCAGCAGCCGAGATGTATGTTGCTGGTGGAGGAGCATATGGCCAAGTCATTCAGCCGTGCACGCTCACTTCCAGCTGTGAGTGCACTCTTCTTCTACATTCTCACATGTTGCCACGCAGACATCATTTCTCAATCTCTAAGAGCAGACTGTTGTTGTGGAAAGTTTTGTTATTAAATTTGACTCAGAACTTATCTGAGAAAGGTGATCCATCATGGTGAGAATGTTTCTGTGGATGTTACATTATCATAGCCGGTGGTGCAGTAGCAATCAGGAGTCTGCTTGTTCTGTTCAAAAAGACCTGGGCTCCTGTTGCTCTTCATTCATGAGCTTTGTTGTTAGAAAACTAAAGATATCAGAGGCAGACAATAAGCAAACATGAACGTCATGCAAAGGAAATGTAATTTATTACTACATCATTACATTATTACTATTTGACAGATGACACTAAAATCACAGCTTTCAGATGGACAATGAACCAAGCAGACTCTTCTCTTTCTCATGGATTACATGACAGTGGACAGCATATTTCTAAATCTCCTGATAATAATGAACGATTTATCGGATCAAGCTATTGATTCTCCAGGTACAAGTGGATTTATAAGATAGGACGGGCTGGGGCTAGCTGGTTAGCATGCTTATTTTATAGTTAAACTAAAAATGATGGCTAGATCTCACATATAGCATCTTTAAACCTTTCTTTGCATGGCCCGTGGGTCGAGAAACAAGCCTTCAAGTACTCAAGGAGGAGACAAATCAAAAGATTTTGGGACAACTGGCAATTTAAGACAGGTTGTGCCTGGCACAGACCTATCCCCAATCCCTTTTAAGGGTCATTATCCCATTGTCAGGATGATCTCTGGTTCTCCTCAAAGACTCAGTTAGGAAACAAAGGACAAAAGAATTGGGTTTCTATTGCAAAATGTACACAATTTGATATGTGATGTTTACACAGGTCCCTTAATCTGGAGAAGGTACAGCCCATGTTTCCATTCTTTGCAGAAACACATTACGTCAATCTTCACCACCCTCTGCAGACCTGTACGCTTGAGGGTGGTGCAACTGCTATACCATTCGGTGATGCAGTCGGTCAGGACATCTCATGGTGCACCTGCAGAAGTAGGTAAATGAACTGCCGATCTTCCGATTGAAGGACGACCCGTTGCACCACTGAGCCACGGTCGTTGCAGTTAATTGGTTTCCCGGAGTCCATGTTGTTTTGTGGTCTTTGTGATGGTGTCTGTGTGGTAAGTCAAGGTCCTCACTAATGTGAACCCAGAGGAACCTGAAGATTCTGACTCTCTCCAGTGTAGTTCTATTGATGGGACGACACTGGAGAGAGGCAGAAGATCTTCTCCCTGTTGCTTCTAGTCAACGATCCGCTCTTTAGTTTTGCTGATGTTGAGATGTAGGTTGTTGTCCTGGCACCAAAATCTCCCTCTTTCGGCCATCAGACCGATGACAGTCGTGTTGAAGTCAAACTTAATGATGATGTTGGAGCTGTGCATTTGTGTATAAATATGGACATAGGGCGGTGTTGAGTTCCAGGTCTCTGAGCTTGATGAGAAGCTCGGAGGGTACAATGATATTTATTGTTGAATTATAGCTTGTGAATGGCATATGTGTGTCTCTGGTCCAGGTGTCGTCATCTGTTGTTAGACCTAACAGTTGGACATGAAGACTGATGAACTCTCAACAGGAACTTCTCTCATAGCTGGAGCCCCAACATTTAGGCTCTCCTCTTCACCATTACCAGTAGATAAATCAAAGACATGGAAGACATGGAGAGGATTGGGAGTGTGCCATCTTTTCCAATTAGCTGTGCAATCAGACGCCTACTCAGATCCTTACAGTGACAAATATGGCTTCTAATGTCCTGCTATTTCATGTTAATTGTATTTCTCTACAGTTTAGACGATTGTCACACCAAACAGCACTTATAGTGTCCAGCTTACACAGCTCGGTTCACTGTAGGGAAGTCTGAGGAGGCACATGAAGGTGAAAATGATCTAACTTCAGGGAAAGCTTGGGCAGTCATTTGGCTCAGAATTTCTCTGGTGTTGGTAGAAATTAATCTACAAACAGACATCTACATTATTGAACTGCTGATGTTTTTGTGCTGCAGATTTAGATGAAACATACATACAACATCATGACCACTTCATTCTACAACTCCAACTGACTGATGAGCACAACCCTGTTGCATGACAAACTTGAGGGAAACACCCCCCCCACCCCTGTACCCCTGTGTGAGTAGGGTGGCATGGCCACCCTACTCACTGTATCTTTAACATAAAAACATGAATACATGAATCTGTGTATTATTTGAATAGCTTAGTATTGAATGCACAATAACAGGTATGTTTATACATGGCACGAGCCCCAGTTTAATATAAAACACAATGTTATACAATATATATAGTAGGGGGTCCCTGCTCCAGCTCTCTACCAGTTTGGGGGTCCTTGGCCTGAAAAATGGTGAAGACCCCTGGTCTATATGATGCAGGTATTGGCACAAGTATTTACCATGTCCTTCATCCAGCTCTGTCCCTGGATCAGACAGGCAGGTGGCCTGTGCGCCCCCCCCCCCCCCCCCCCTCCAGCCTGAGGCTTGCTCTGAGGCATTCATGCTGCCTTAACCCTGCTGTTTGCCAGTGGGATTGAGGTCTCTCAAATTGGGTCAGCGGATCCATCAATATTACACGACGTGGAGCCTATTAAAAAATGAATTCTTTATACCATAAAAAAGGAGTTTTACCTTTCCGACTGCTGTGGGGGGTTAGGCTTTTCACATTCGGACTCTTCACACACTGACAGCAAAACCAGCATGGAGGACTGTTTTTCCATCGAATACCAAATACACTGAGACTAGAACAGCATGGAAGGAGCCATGCAGTGATTTACACACTTGAATTGGACTGACAGGATTCTGAATGCCAGTATGATTGAACAGAAATGTTGCGCTTGGCATTTTGATAGTATTTCAATCAGGAGAGACAAGTCAGATGAAGAAAAGATAAATGTTTATTAATAACAGATGATATGTGGTGATAAAGTCTTCAGAGTCTTTGTCTTGGACTCTACAGGGAGGTTTGTAATGGAGGGGCGTCTGAGCAGCAGAAGATAACCCCCCGTGGAGTGAAGACACTGATGAGGTTGATAGAATGGTGAGTTGATGAAGATGATGAAGACTGGGAGGAGATGGGGAGGTGGAGGGGTGTGTAACAGCAGCATGAACATACTGAAGGTAGAGAGACGGTCATATTTAAGAGAGACCAGCTGATCTAAACAGCTGATCTCATGATTGACAGCCCCAAACAATGACAGCAAGGAAGTAATGAGTGAGCCTGTGTGAGGAGTGAATGACAGATGTATGAAAAATAAACTACGGCTTATTCATGCTAGAGTATAGTCTTCCTGTCTGAACTTTCAAAATTGCCTACAGTGAAGCAGAATTGACCCATGCTGTACCGTTGAGTCACATGGTTATACAATACCCAGACAGAGTCGAACAAACGGACTGGACAGACAATTTTGGATATTTTCCTTATTGTCCACAAATCCCATGATTAGACCAAAACTATCGGATTGAGTTTGTCCGTGTCTCATATGTTCTTACTTGATTTCTCTATACAGGGGCAACCTTTACTATTCAAAGAGCCATTTTGTTCTATTTTCCACCAAATAAAATTTGTCTGGAGCCGCAAAAGTTATTTGATATCACAGCTTATAAAGTTGTATATATAGTTATATTATATATACAAAAACTATAGTTTTAACTTATGAAATTATACAAAATAATATTATTAACAAAAATAAAGACAATTATTGACATTTTGTTGCTATTTTCAGTGACAGTATCACCTCAAACTCAAAGATAAGAGGTGTTCCCTTTGAAAGATTGCCCACTGTGCAAAAGATAAAATAAAAACAACCGTTATTTATTTCCATGTTATTTTTGGTCAAAGCCTCAGGCCATGTCCACACTACTACGTTTCCATATTAAAACACATGCTCTGCTACGTTTACACTGAGCGTCCACAAGACGCCAGAGTTTTCAAAGCACCGAAAATACGTTTGAAAACTGCAGGGTTGCTTTGTCGTGTGGCCTCTTTCTCCCTCTTAGCGCAGCCTGCTGTAGAAAGCTTGGTTTAGGCAGTAGAAGAGCAGCAGCATCAGTCGGGGAGAACTCTTGTGGATTTACTTTTCTCCGGACTTTTGGAACAACGTTTTCATTGGATTAAGGTTCTTTTCATTTTTCCTTGTTTTCCAAACTTGTTTGTGGATTAATTTTCTTCATATTGGAATATAAAGGAATACTCTGATTGGGATTCAATACATTGAGAGGATACTGTATCATTTTTTTTTCTTCATTTTCTCCTTTTTGATGGAAAAACCGAATAAGTAGAGAGGCGTCTTTTGGGAAGGGAGGTTAATCTCCTGAGGTACACTGACGGTCTGCTCGTCGCTGGCGGCTTTCCTCGTTCTTTTCTGTTCGTAGATACAGAGCCTCTAAATGTTAGACCGTGTGGCAGCACTGCACACGACAGTACAAATAATTTCCTCCTGCCTGAAACACATGAACACGCCTCCCAGGCGTAGAAAATTGTAATTATTGTGCACTTTGCCACTGTCTGGTGTGTTTCTAGCATTATAATTAGATGGTCTTAATCAAGGACAGAAAGGTCTAATGATTGTGTTCATTGGACTTTATTGAATCAGACGGCTTGTGTCAACACTCTCAACAATCATGTCAGACAGTTCAATGTTTTCTGCATTTTTATTTCCCTGAATGAACATTATTTCCTCTATTTACTTTGGGGCTGTTTGCTATATACTGTAACTGCACACGCATCGTATCTCCGGTCCATTATATTTTGCTCATAAACAGATTTCAGTTCAGCTGTTCAGAAGGATGCAGTTCCTAATACCTCACTAGGAACTGCTTTATACTTGACTCCCAGTAGTTACATGTTACCTTCTCTGACACTAGTCTTTGCTTGTTACACTGATCCACCAACTAATTTAACACTGGAGAGACCCAGGGCCTTCACAGCTGAGACTTGACCTGTGCTCTGCTGCTGACCTCAGACCAGCTCTCTGCACGGCTGACAATAGGATGAAACGGAACCAAACCAGCCAGCATTTCACAAGAAAAATACATACAAGTGAACTAATTACAGCAGACAGACAGATGAAATACCATCATGCCAAACACTGGTGTAATCATACAGCGTTGTCCTTTGCTTTCTTTGGCTTCGGCTCAGGATTTCATCCTACAGAGCTGCAATGACAGATGGGAGCTTCTCAAAACTTCAGTGGTTTGGGAGTTTTTGTTCCAAAACAGTATGGGTTACAGAGTTAGATTGGAAAGGCAGAAATCTCAGCAGAGCCAAGTATTCATCAACAAACCTTTATCCCCACTGTGGATGCTCTCTGCTCAGTTTACACTGTGGGCAAATAAAATCCTGAGGCGTTGCACCTTCAAATCTAATTTCTCCACCACTGCAAAACAGAACCTAAAATATCTTTAATCTAATAGTTTGACTCATCAGTACCACCAGAATGGTGATCTGACATGTCTCTCTAATGTTATTTCCTACACCAATATGTGGCCAAAAAGAGTGAGTAAGTGAGTGAGTGTTGGGATCTGGCAGGAGCATGTTTGGTTATGAAAACTAAATGATTGACATTAATAAAATTATTATCATCAATACGATTAACAAATTATTATTATTAACAACGGGGCACCACCCTGAGATTAGGGACCAATAACCAAATTATGGATTAAGTCTCAAATAGTTAAAGTAATATTCAACATTCAGAGTGAACAGTGAAGCTTTGAATTTGAGCACAGGCCACGATATCCAGCTTTTATCACAATACACATGCACAAAGTAGCCACAGGCAGCTGCTCTCTAAAGTATAACAGTTTATTTACTTCTAACAATACCGATCACAATAATATATAAAATTAACAACTACTACTTTACAATTACAAGCATACTACCTAAAATTAACAAATAATCACGTTTAAAAGAAAGATGGCAGACATAATCTCGTATGTGATTACGCAGTGCAAAACTTCAAAAATGGCAGTGAGGCCACAATCATTAAACAGATCAATAGAGGCACACAATAGAGGCCCTGTTTACACACCACGTGTGTCTAAGAAGAGCATAACAGCACAACCTATATGTGTGTATGAGTATGTGTACGTGTGTGTGGGTTCGTTTAAACAGTAAGGAGAAGAAAAACACTCAAACAAGGTAGATCGTCACCGCTGCAGGAAAATACAGAAACTGTTACTTCATCACACAGAAACCCGACTGGCGAACTCAGGTTCCACTGGACCATTAACGGTTAAAGTACAGTTTAACAACCTTACTCGCAGTATTAGCCACATGGAATAACACTCTTATACTAGCATTGACACAACACAGTTATCGCAGCAACAATACAACAGTGATTTTACACAGCACTGACGGAACTCAGCAGTCCGTAAACATACACAATAGTATGTTAACATTACAGTTAAACTTAAGACAATGCAAACAAGGTTACAAACACACTATGACCTATCTCTGCCCAGACAGAAGCCTCTTATTTGAGATCGCTTCGTAGCGGGTAGTGTGTTTCTTCAAATTTCTTTCTCTATATGGGGATCGGAGCTGCACTGTTACAGCGTAACAGATTTGGATAAATGTTCCGTGCGACAGCGGGATCTATCCTTCGGAAGTTAGGTGGAGTTTCTCCCTTCTATGACCGGTATCCGTTAAAAAAATCAGTTTTACAGTTTTGCTTCATAATTATTTTCTAATGAGCTATCATGTATGAAAACTTCAGAATTGTATTAGCTGCAGTTTGTAACTGGATTTTTTTTCAGTTTAAATTCAATTCTACATTTACTGTATGTATTCCATTATAGATACTGAATAAAACTAATCACATCAAATGTCCTCATTTCCAAACAGCTGTCAAAGGTGAAACACGTCTATATTTGAAGCTCATAACAGACTTTCTGAAGGATGGAAGTAGCATGAAATGGTTTGGTGTTAAATTCTATTTTGGACAGCAGTTAATATTTCGCAAATGTTTTTACTTCTGAAATATGTTTAAAAATGTTATTTAATAGATATACGTTTCAAACACAACCTGCCCTTTAAAGTAGTAGAAAACACAAAATGTTTTTATAGACATTTTAATCTAAACTGAGCTGAGTGGACTGCCGCCGTCCAAAAAGCACACACACACACACACACACACACACACACACTCGGCCCATCAGCCTAATCCTCTGTGACATCACATTACCGCCAGTGCTCAGCACCAGCTCTCTCCCTCCGCAGACACTGTTAATTAGGTTTGGACCAGCTAACACTACAGCCGTAGAGATGGAATAGAAACAGCTGTTGGGTACGGATGCTCTCACACATAGAACACACACACACGCACACGCGCATACACACACACTCACACACACATGGAGCAACTGTGCACTCAGAAATTCAGACGGTGGGTGTTTCTCAATCAAAGATCCTTCATTGGTAGGACAGTTCCTGTACGTTTCCTGTGAATACGGATAATTCAAAAAAAATAAATTGCATGAAACAAGCAGAGACTCACTTTCTATCCCCGTCTCTTCCAAAACTGATGCTAGAGCGTCATAGTTTGAAGCGTAGGGTCACTGAACAACAGCGATACTTGACGAATTGGGAGTGAGACTGTATTGCATGTACCTGCTCCAAACAGAACTCCATGTAGATTATTATTCTCTAATGAGCTATCATGTATGAAAACTTCAGAATTTTATTAGCTGCAGTTTGTAACAGTAGGAAATTTTAATTCAGCGATGCTGTATTTTATGTGTCCATCATTTTCAACGAGTTCCAAAGGAAAATATTGTGAAACCTGGTACATATTACAAAAGAGACAAAGTTCTCCGTTGCTTTACTTATTCTTTAGTTAGTTGTGTTGAGTTCATCACGAGTTTCTGATCTCCAGTGGAGTTTAATTAAAAAATTATAATTTATGGTAATGTTTCAATTAAATTTAATTTATTTTGTATAGCCCAAAATCACAAATCTCAAATTCTCCTCAGAGGGCTTTACAATCTGTACACATCCTCCGTCCCGGGACCCTCACATCGGAGCAGGAACAACTCCCCCAAAAAAGACAGAGAGCAGGCAGCCGTCTCCCTCCCGCTCCGAGTACAGCGTCATTTTCTGCATTGAATTGTTTTCTAATGCCATTGATGCATAAATATAATGCCACTAATCAGCACTAAACACAAAGTACAGCTGAGGCTGATGTCATCAGTTTTGCATGTATTTGGTCATAAACCAAAGTAATGGGCAAAGGGAAATTTTGACCTGATGATCACCTAAGTTATGATAATTCATTTTGAGGGGAACATGGATGTTTGTACCAATGGCTAGAGGGGTTTGTACAGCGTCATTGTTTCAGGCGAGCTGTATTTGACTTGATGGGAGTGAGAGTGTGTTGCCTCTTTCATCATTAACATTGATTCAGTACAACTGTGTGTTTGTATTCATCAGCAGAGAGCCATGTTGAAGGTATTAGACAGAGCAGCAGAGGAATGTTACCCCAACACCTCTACTGTCCCCACTGATCCACTCCAATGATTAATCATCTGCCCAGCTGCTATTACCACACCCTCCACCTTCAGCCCTCCTTCCCCATTGCTACTTATGAGCTCTTCCACGGTTTATTTCATAATACAAAGGATAAGCTGATTCAACATATATTTCATTAGCAAAAAGTCATTGAGTTGGGTGTCTTCTTTATGGAGGACAAGATATACCTTCAGAGCACGAAGCTCACATTTAATAAAACCTGAGACAATCAAATTTAATTTCTCTCCCCTTCCTCACTCCCTTTCTTTATCTCTCTCGCTCCATCTGTGAAAATAAGAGAAAATAAATAAGAGAGAAGCCCCATCTGTTTAGGTGAGGAAAGTCATCATTTGCTCTAATGTTTATCTGCTGAGGTGGAAGGGACGTAAGGTGAAAAATGTGCTGACTGGAGTAAGGAGCATTAGCAGGTGAGGCAATGCATTAAATCCCACGGACTCAATCATTTAGGTAGTGTGCTGTTTGTTTTAGATTCATGGCTCCTACTGCCTTTTTACAGATTGAGTGTGGCCAACTGTGAATCTCAGGCTACCATTATCCTACAGTGTTTCACACTGTTTTTACACCACTCTACATCATCTGCTGCAAACCAGATGGGAGACAACTGAAGTTTAAAAGGTGGATAAAAAGGTTTGTGGTGAGAGAGTTGCTAGTTTAAAACTGCAGAATGCCTCCAGGTCCAGGTCCAGTCACTGCTTGTTTATTCAACGAATTTTAATATTAAACGACTTGTTCAATATTCAAATTCTGTGCCCAAATTGCACCAACTTTGACACTGCACTTCCTCTGGACCCCAGAAATCCACCCGCCAAATTAGAAGTAAAGATAATGCAAAGACATACCCACAGAGAGACAAAGAGACAGAGACTCCTTTCTTTATAGTTACATTAGTGCAAAGGCTTGGCCTGTAGTATTGCTGCTTTTTGTAAGTCTTAGTGAGGACTCGAGCTGCAGCGTTCTGAATCAGCTGCAGCTTTCTGACTGACTTCTTACAGAGACCTGTGAACACACCGTTACAGTAGTCCAGTCTACTGAAGATAAATGATGGACACGTTGAGACATAAGTCCTCTGATCCTTGATGTGTTCTTCAGGTGATAGTAACCTGGTTTTGTGATGGTCTTGATGTGGTGTTCAGGTTGAGATCTGAATCCATAACTACACCTAGACTTCTGGTTTGGTTTGTGGTTTTTAATATCAGTGATTGAAGCTGAGCGCTGACTTTCAATCGTTCGTCCTCGGTACCAAAAACAATTTCACCAGGAGGATGACTTCAGATGTTGAATAATGTCTTCTAGGCTTCTAAGGTCGATTGAATGAAATTGAGTCATGATATTTGAATGGATGTTATTGAGAGATGGGGACAACACATATCCTGTGGTTGGTGTGGAGGCACTGACTGCTTGTCTAATTTTCTGAATTTTGTCAGTAAAAAATTAGGCAAATTGATTGCATGCTCAGGTGGATTGGAGCTCAGCAGCTACTGACACTGGAGGGTTTGTTAGCCGGTCAACGGTAGCAAATAAGGCGCGTGTATTGTTATTGTTTTTGGTTATGATGTCAGAGAAGAAGGACTGCCTTGCATTTCTAAGTTCCAAATTATAATTGCGAAGTCTCTCTTTATAGATGTCACAGTGAACCTGCGCTCAGCTCTCCGACACTCTCTTTTCTCTATTCTGACCAGCGTAGCATTTCTCCAAGGAGATCTTTGCTTACCCGAGACAACCTTCACTTTAGTGGGTGCAATGGCATCAATAACATGTTTAACTTTAGAATTGAAGGTATCTACAAGCTCATTGACTGAGATGCAAGAGAGGGCTGGTGTGGAGGAGTACTTCTGAATAAATAGTTCACTGGTGTTTTCAGAGATGTAACGCTTTGTAACAACCTCAGTTTGGACATTTGTGTGCAAGGAGATTGCACTCTCAAAGAAAACACAGAAATGATCAGAGAGTGCAACATCAGTCACAGCAACCTTAGAAATGTTTACACCTTTGGTGATGATCAGGTCCAGAGTGTGCCCCCTGTTGTGGGTCCTGTCACATGCTGAGTCAGATCATAGTTATCAAGGACACCACATAGTTCTATAGACCCTCTGCCAACAACAACCACACAGTCAAAATCAATACAGAGTATAGACAGCAGTTCAGTAAACTCATCAAAGAAGGTGGCACAGTACTTAGGTGGTCTGTAAATGTTTAGGAATAAAGCTTGAGTGGAATTCAGAGCCACATATTCAAAAGAAGTAAAATGACCAAAGGGCATCTGCTTGAAGGGAATCATTAAATAAAATAGCAACCCCACCTCCTTTCTTACAGGGTTCTATTTCTTTGTTTCTATTTGTCTAAACCACTTGAGTTGTTTGCCACAATTTCTGCTCATTTAAATGAATCAATCTGTTTTCCAGTGCAATTTTCAGAACATTTGTTCTTTGTCATACTGTTTTTGACTCGTCAGTTGTAGAATAATCAGTCATGTTATACATTGATGTCCAAAACGTATCACTAAGTTTGTTTGTCTAAACTGAGTTTCAAGCTTTACTGCCCTGACTGTGTTAGCTAAAATGCAGTCACACTGTTTTATGTTTTCAATTTAATGGGTTCAAGGAGATAACTTGGTCAACCTGATAGTCCACTATCCCTGATTCAGTAAAAGAAAGAGAAGTTAGTGGGCCCAAGGAAAAATAACTCGGCATTACAATTTGGGAAGATGGATTGGACCATTATTATTTACTTGAGAAGCTGCTGCCCTTGCGGCTGAGCTTTAGCAAAGCCTTGGAAAAGGGGCAGTTTCAGACCTTGCCCATACAAATGTAATATGTGATTCTCTGAGGGAACTGTGGAAAGCTGCTCTCCCAGACGAATGGCCATGTTTGACCTCAATGCGTCCCACAGGGTCCCTGCAGATAGTGCAATTTATCAAGCCTTTTCTCTTCAGCACCTGAGCAGTCTATCTGTATGATGACCAGTTTACCTGCTATGTGCATAAGGAAGACCACACACAATGAGGGGTCGACAACCAACCCGGTTAATAACATCTGTGCACACTAATTGTTAGGGTTTAAGTATACCAGTGTATTGCCCTGAAACATCTTGCTGATTTAATATCAAAGTGTCCATTTTTAATCATTTGCTTTTAATACATGTTTAAGTTAATTCCTATTTTTATTATTTTAATGGTTAAAAACATTACCTACCTGTATTCTTACTAATTATGAAGGGAAGAACTGTACCGACTCTTTAGAAAAGAGCGCTGTCGCTTTAAGAAAGAGTTACAAAGACGTGCAGGCTGAAAGCAAAAATGTGCTTGTGCTTAACCTTGGGATTTGTTAATATAAGTTGCAAAACAAAGATGAATGTGTTTTTGGACAGTTCATTTTAAGGGTGCCACACCAGCAAAACATATTTGACTTCAAGATGAAGTAGAAGTTATAAAGACAAGAAGTTCAAAGTAAAAACAAATCTTAAAGTATGGTGCGTGGCAGGAGTTGTGTTGTTCATGTCAATTAGATAACGTAATGTCTGTAATGTTAACATACTATTGTGTATGTTTAAGGACTACTGAGTTCCGTCAGTGCTGTTTAAAATCACTGTTGTGTTGTTGCTGCAATAACTGTGTTGTGTCAATGCTGGTATAAGAGTGTTATTCAATGCGACTTATACTGCAAGTAAGGTTGTTAAACTGTACTGTAACCGTTAACGGTCCACGGATTGACTTGATCAGTATTGTTAGAAATAAACAAACTCTGTTATACTTTAAAGAGCAGTTTCTGTGATTACGTTGTGCATGTGGGTTCTGCAGAAAGTAGTACAGATCTGCTGAAATGTATTTATCTTTACAGATCAACAACTTATTGTATAACATTAACTAACTTCTAAACTTAATGAATCCACAAAACGTTGAGCTTAATGTATTTTTATTATTTTACACATTTCATTAAACAATTCATGTGCGGTTTCTTTGTCATTGGTGTTACCTATAATGTAAACAACATTAAATGTTTAGAAAAAATAGTTTTTGTCATAACAGCCTTAAAATGTAGTTTAAGGCAGAGTAATGTAATGATGAGACCAAGAAAACATATTTGCAAGACATTCTTGAAATAATACAGTATTTTTCATCTAATTTCAATTCATGTTTCAAACATTTTATTTGTAAAACTTAATATAACTTATTTTGAAGATGAAAACAAGACTAAATTCTAACCCAAGAACAATTCGTCCAATGCAAATTAACATTACTGAACATCAGCATTAGAAATAGCTTAAAACACAACGTATTGTTTCAGAGACAAGTGAAACACTTGAAACATGTTTTTACCTTTTATAACCTTGCTTGTTCACAGCAACTGGCTCTGGCATTAAGCACATGAACTGATCATCTGTGTACCAGTTTACATCTTCTATTGGGGATGGCCAGTAGAACTTGTTCAGGTCATACCTGCTGGTCCTGTGCATGCACCTGATTTTGACATTATGTTGTGTAATTTATAGTTTGGTTATTGGTCACTGATCTTAGGGTGGTGGCCCGTTATTATTAATATTTGTTAATAAGCTTGTTGATTAACCAAACACGCTCCTGCCAGATCCCAACAGTTGGCATAGCTTCTTCTATGATGAGCCAGTTCTGAGTCCTTGAGATAAATGGAAAATCATTTGTGGTGGTCACAACTTTGAAAAATGCAGTATAATCTGCTTATAGTGATCTCCACTACACTGAAGAAAGTATTTTTCTCTCAATGAAAAATGTCTCCTCAAAGCTGTGGTTGAAGCCACCCTTGAAACTACTAAAACGACGTTTGAAACACTGTACTGTATTTAGAAACGGTCAATACAATTCTGTAAATAGTGAAACTGTTTATTGCATTACTTTATATTCATGTAATAAATGTATAACAAGTTGATTACATGGTAATCTGTATGAGAAACAAAGAAAGATTTGAAAAATGGTTGTTAAAATCATCTTCTTAATTAAAGTGATCTATCAGACAGTCTTGATCATAATAAGAAGGTTCTACTGTCTAAACACTAATTGTACACTCTTATACTCTTGCATTATACACGCTAATCTAATGTACAAATACACAATAGAGGCCTCTGTGTATACATTGTCTTCAAATAAGTCCCTTCTTTTCTCTGGGGAGCTTAACCGCAGTACAGACTGGACATTGTGGTCATGGGAGCACTCTCATGTCAACGGTTTGGTCATGGTGGTATATCTGAATTCACACTTCTATCGTCTCTGGTTTCATGTACCTTGTATTGTGTGCTGGCTGAATAGAGCACATTCACTACCACACATTTTCTGAATCACAATAGCAGGTAAGCAGTACTGACAGTGAATTCCAATTTTCCTTGTGGTGGGACCTCAGAAGATAGAAATTCTAATGAATAAAACATAATCACTTCAGCAGAGCTTTTGTCAGCCAGTTTCAGCTCATTTTCAATATAGCCCCAGCCTCCTTTTCACCTCTTTGAATGCATTATGCTCAATAATATGTAAAGCTTTTTTTTCCAAGTCCTCTCAACCAACACAGTAACTGAAAATGTATTGTCATCTTATGAAATCTCTGTCAGCTGGGTACATGCCTATTGTTCCCATATTGAGGATCCAAACAATCAACATTAATGTCTAAATAATTCAGGTAACGCAGGAACATTTAACGGAATGAGCTAAGGGTTACAAAGAGTCCAAATAATTCATGACAACTTCACTAATAACAATGATGAGCAACAACAAGGAGATATTCGCTCCAACCAAAACTACAACCTCCAGGTTTTAATTTGATTCTGGTCCATGCAGGCACCAGAATCAGTAACTACAATGAGAGTTTAACCAGTGCCCCACCCATGCACCCACATGTTAACAGGAAAATGACAATGGGAAGGCACTGCATTTAGAAAATAAGCACTTAAGGTCTGACCTAATTGATGACTAGAATACTAAAATCTGTGTTGAAAACCAGAATTTTTTGAAGCCTAGACTTTATTCCTAAAATATGTTGGAGCATTTTGGGAAACAGAGTGGCACCTCCGTGACAATGTGAAACCATTGTTTCTAGTCTGAGAAGCCAATCAATCAAGCCAAACTGAAACGTCATAATTACTACTTCTGTACAGCTGAATTCTACTGAACTTCTGGATCTTATACTGGATTTGATCATGAAATTGACCACATGGTAGCCGGTAGTGTGATGGAGCCAATCAAGGAGCCCACTGAGCGGTGTGCTCCGATGGTTGCTGTACCCAAGAAGAACAAAGACCAGCCAAGGCTTTGTGTTGATCTAAAAACGCTTGAATAAGGCAGTGAAGAATGAGAAGTTTAATCTGCCCACCATAGATGACATCCCCCCTAAACTTGCCAGCTCAAAAAAAAGGTTTCCCTTTAGGACACAGCAAGTAGTTTCTGGCAGATACCTCTAGACAGAGAGAGTGCCAAACTCACCACCTTCATAACTCCCTTTGGAAGATATTTAATTGATAGACTGCCATTTGGATTCACAAGTACACTAGAAATACTTCAACGTGAAATGATTGAGCTCTTTGAAAGATCAAGAAGGCCTGGCGGTTTACATGGACAACATCCTTATTCATTCAGACTCTGAAAAAGTCCATGAGGTGAGGCTCCAACACACTGGAGAAAGCTGGTTTGAAGCTGAACCACGACAAATATCTCCTGCGTCAGTGACGACTACCTTGACTCAACACACTGCATCGATGAGCATGGCATCCGACCACATGAGGCGAAGGTCAAGGCCGTCACTGAGCTTGAGCCATCAAACAATGTCACTGATCTGAGAAGGATCCTGGGGATGATACACTACTCAGGAAGGAAACTGCCAAACCTGTCTGAGGTCACCAAACCCCTCAACGTCTTACTCAAAAATGACGTGACATGGGCATGGAGGGCAGTGCAGGAGGAGGCCTTTAAGAAGGTAAAACAACTCACCTGTAATGAAGCTCTAGCATAAGTTCAGTTAGGACGTGTTTAACCCCTCTGTTTCCTAAAAGTATTACAATATGCAGTGATATGCAAGATAAAACTTGAAGAAATCGCCATGGTAAAAATTAACAATTTGCAAGGTTCTCATCCTTTCCTTAGTGCAGCCGTCTCATCCTAAGGCACGTGTCTTACATTACTACAAGTACAGTGGCTTGGGACTTTTAACTCGAGTACACCGTTAAGTTTTATTATGTTTGCTTCATGGTTTAATTTCCAATCAAGCAAAGGGAGGACTTAATGCCAAAAGGCACGGTCATTCATGACATGCTGAGAGGTTTTCCATAGCAGCTTCGCTCATGAAGTCCGTAAGAAAGATCACCCCAACCTCATTCAAGCAAAATGCCCTGGTCATTGCTGACCTCTTCAAAAACCACAATAAGCATGCTCAGTCGGCATAACGGCAACTCTCTTCCACGGTGTGCCGGTGTATTCTTGCGACTCGAGTCCATCGGCGGGCTATTGAAGGACATCACAGTCAGTGGTTCTCAGACTCTGGCCTCCCTCTACTCCAGATTTGATGGAATCTGCATCGTGTGAGATGCCTCACCAGAAGCTCTCATGTCTGAGGCAAGCAACAGAAACACAAACGTCTCACTCATGAGTAAATCAGTCGTTACAATTTTTGAAAGTGTGCATTCCTCTTCACGATTCATGCGATAGTTAGCTGCCACACAAGTCTTCATCCCAACCTGTCAAATGGAAGTGAAAGGGCTCGCTCCCTAAATTTGATTTGCTTAGATTCTATATACATATAACTGGTGGTGGAGTTTTTGCGTCACAGCTAGTTCGCTGCTCATTGTTCTCTGAGACAACATGTTTTTCTGGTCATAGCTGACCTCGGTATTTCATTCAGGTAGCAGAACTACTATAGAAGCGATCTTCACCAGTACTTCACCAGTTGGTCAGATTCGTCACTGCATCGTGTCACAAAAGATTCAGTCAACAAGTCTTTTCAGGTGTATAGCAGGATCACATAAATAAATAAAATAAGAACTTGGGCACATGGAGAGCACCCCATGCACCAAGGCTGAGTCTTACCTCAGCAGCCCTGGTTCAAATCAAATGTATGTATTCTTATTTATACGTTATTCATCGCATTCTTCTAGATTACTACTATTCATAGCTTCCTGACAAATTCTCCTATCTGTCGTACTTTGGTAAGTGGGTCACTGTCAATGCATCATGGTCTAAACGAGACCTCATTCACCACATCATGGTCTGTGTCCTCGTACTGCGTCATGTGCTGGATGCTGCTATTTGACGCTGTCTAGATCTCACCATAAAAGAGGTTTAATCTCAGTGTGTCTTCCTGGTTAACTGAAGGTTATCTATTGTAACTCCAGTCATTGCATCATAGTCTTCATGACCTCACATGCTGGTAGCTTGATTCTGTCATGTGGTATCACATTCAATGCAGCAGCAGCACTTGATGATCTGTCCAGTGGAATCGCATAAGTTGCAGCAGCATGGGGGATCAGTTAGCGGAATCATATGCGTTGCAGCATTGAGCATCTTTTAGTGGACTCGCATTTGTTGCAGCAGCAGCAGCATCGGGATCGGTTAGCGGAATCAGAAGCCTTATCAGCCAATGGAAGCCAGTGTCAAATATGACAACTGACATTTAGCAGCATTGTATTACAATCACGACAGCTTTGGCTATAACGGTAAATTGTGTCCTCTGAGATGTTGCTAACAGCATATCACTGAATCCTGCTGCTTTACTAATTCTAACCAAACTAACCACATCACCATCTCACTTGGGTTCCATTAGGCTCTGATATTACTACAGGAGAAAAGACCCATTATCTTTTCCTTGTGCTGAAAGCCAGATGGTTTGTTCTCCTGCAAACAAACACACACACACTGTTTGCCTCCCACTCCCTTCTCAACAAAGGAAAGAGTCATTCTACAAAGCAGCCTCTGACATTACAACTTAATTCCTCAGTAAATACACTATAGAGCAACACCACCTGCTGTCCTCCACTGTTTATCATCCGCTGACTTAACTGGGATGAATTTAGAAAGGGCCTCTACGCAGCCAGGACTCATTTACACGTCTGTGTTTATGAGTCCAACCCATAATTGTGTCACACATCACCTTGCAAACAGGACCGTGTGCTGAACCTGACAGAGAAGAAGAGCCGTGCTTCTGTGGACAACAGTGCTGATGGAGGTGCGAGTCCTTGGTTAGTTTTGGGCTGTTTTTTTGCAGCTCTGTTTTGATTCACAGAGAAGAGTTCAACCTCTCAGGAAATTGTACTGCTGAAGCTGTTTAGAGCCCAAGGTCATCAGAAATGATTGCAGTCCTTAACCAGAGTCTTCGTTTGGCTCACTAAACCTCCACAGCAGAAGCAATTCTGTTCACTATTTGTTTTTTTCTGAATTTTCCAGTGTTTTCTGATGATTTGTGTTGTGCACTGGGGACTTGCTCCTCTGCTGTGAAGTTGGGAGACCAGAGGAAAGCCTCGAGCTCCTGATTAACAAACACAATATTGAACTTTCTCGTGCCTCTACTGGGATATAGTCAAACTCTCTGCCGCTTGTTTGCCTTGTTCTCACACATGCACTTTTATTGTCTGCTCTGCCCTGATAATTAGATTTTGTGTCTGTGTAGACGTGGCAGAGAAAATAAATTCAGCGTAGCTACAGAGCACACAGTGTTATCTCATGATAACCGTTCAGCGATGGCTTAAGCAGCACTTTCAATGTTTTGCCAGATCACACGTGCATCATAAATCTAGAAAGAAATGGCCGTCCACAGCCCAATGCTACGAGTGAGTAAATCCTTCGATTGTGCTATTCTCCATCTATTTTCATATCAGTTAATGGACATAGAGCAGAAGAAAACAGAGGGTAATATATCCCCGTCCCGATTAGATTAAGTTTCTCAGTGGCCTGCTCCCACTGTGGCTTAGTGGGTGAAAGCTCTTAAGATGAGGTGTCACTGCAAATTACAGGAACAGCTGATGCCCAGCGCCGCTTTCCGGGCTAGCCTCACCCATCTGAGTGTCACCGACAGTAATCGCTCCTGATCTGGCCCATAGTAAAGAAATTGGTGCTGATGTGGTGTTTGTGTCAGCGGCTGCGGTGGGGGATGGGGGTGGCTGAGGAACCACCAGAACACAATCTACACAATCAACCTGCGATGGAAAACAGAAACATATTCAGTAGAACCCTATAGAAGCAGAACGTAGGACCTAAAGCTGAACCATGAGAGGAATGCCAAAAGTTAAAGAAGGAGATTCACAATGAATATAAAAGCTGAAATAAGATTCTCTCACAGGATCTAACCAGACAATAGGTTCATTAAAATCACAGTATTTATGTTAGCTTGCTCTTCATTGAAGCCATATGATCCTTACCCAGATCCTTAGTCACATTTGAAACACAAGACTATTTTATTTTATGGCTGCACCATTTAATACAAGTGTCCACAAAAATATAAAAATACATTATATACAAAAAAGACTTTAATTTAGAATGTTAGGGTTAAATGATGCTTGAGAGGTTACATTATCACAGAAGAGAAGCTGCTCAGTGCTGAAAATATAAAAAGCATTTTACAAAATAAAAATGCTAGAACGTTTGTCAGTTACTCTTAGGACACAACTTCAGGTATCTCTATGTATATTCATGAGTCTGTCCTTCATCGGTTAGTTTAACATGTGATTCCTGGCAGTAGTATCGACCGGAGCAAAGAAAAACAAGGCAGGAGGAGGAAAGTTATGGTGTGACACAGTGACAGCGAGTTGATTGTCCCAGTGACATGCATTTGTATAGTTCCTGCTGCACGGTGGGATAATCTGGCATCGCTGCGACATTCCACCGAATGGAATAAATGAGAAGAACGGCCGACTCCCTCGGGCTCAAGCCCCGGCTGAGGTCAAGCATGGTCTGCTTCCACCTCCTCGAGCTCACCTTCCACCACTTTAGAGGTGTCATAGACACTTCTCTGTCGCTGCACAGCAAGCCTTCACGTTCTGGATGTTACCTACTGACACAGCCTAGATGAGGATAAAATCTGTTCAGAGCCATATCTCGCCCATCTCTATATCCACAACATGTGCCTGGGTTCCTTCCATCTTCACACATCTACTCGGAAAGAAAAGAGGAAAAATCAGGTCTGATCACTTTCGGATGTTTTTTTTCCAACAGATTAATCAAACGCCTCTCATTACACAGATGATTGAGATCCAATTATTTGCTGAATGATATACAGTTTTGATTAATTTGAATTTACATTGAATGAGCCAGGAATTAATATTTCTATTTTTAATCCGAGGAAATCTGGTGAGCGGTGCTGATTGAATTAATCATTCACGCTTCCCATACTCCGGCTGGGTAAAGCTCTGTGGTGCGGCGGTGGCCCTGGATCCTCCGTACCCAGCAGGGGGCGCTGTCTTCAGCCGGCTGGTGAGGTCGAGCTCGTGGTAGGGCTGTGATCTCCAGCCACCGGAGACACAATTAGAGTGGACAGAGGAGACGGATTACACGGCAGGGTGATATATTACTGCTCAGTCAAAATGAGACGTACAAAACAGCCTCAGTGACACCCAAAATGGCCTCTGGCATATTGCTGTGGTAGACTGGGGCTGTCTGCTGAACGGGTCTGACAGCTGAGCTGGCCAAGATGTTTAAGACCATTACGCCCGAGAAAACTAAGAGGAGAAAGATCGCTTTAATTTATCTGTAGATGTCTTCATCTAAAGAAAACTTCCTTTTACTATTTCACAAAGTTCAATGTGAAGAAACAGGAGACGTAATTGTCTTCATGTTCTGCCCTCAGGACTGGGGAGTTGGCGCCCCCTCCGGGGCCCTTTAGGGTGTGTTGTTAATTTGCCTTTATTTTGACATGCACTCTGAACAGGAAGTTGGTCTCAGAAAATCCTCCGCTGCCATCCATCATGTGTTTACGCCTTCGAAAGCATAGTCTGCATGTATTTGTTCAGCACAGACCACAGAATGGTATTTTAGTAATATTTTCTTCTTAAGTATATTTTGTAAAAGGTTAACTTTGTGTCTGAAGCCAGTTGTTGTCACATTGTACGTTAGGAGCTACATGAAGTTCTGTGTAATTCCTGCATCCTGCTCATTGTGTTCTTCTGTTTGTTTGTATACGAGTCATTAATGATTCACACAGGGCGATGCCTCAAGGTGAATTTAATTTAAGGTAAATTTGGTTATTCAATATAAATATTGATAGCCATTTTAATGCCTTTTAAACTGTTGCACCTTTTCTCCTATGGATTTGTCTGATAGGTCCTCTTTGATTGTTCTGTCTTGATGCTCAGTGTTGTGGAAATGCATCATATTGTTCTTTTAGTTATAACTTGCATCGCCTAATTAAACCTGCATATGCAGACCATCCGGCCTCATTTAAACCGAATAATAAATGTTGTCATATCGAATGTATTTTCACGTCTACAGCTGCGAACCTGGTCTTGGTGGACACATCGGGAGGAGGAGGAGGAGGACATCTGCGAAGGGAGGGAGGAGACGAGATGATGTGCATATAATGCTTTGTTGCACTATTCCTTGTTGATAGACCTCCGAACCATCTGTGGGGAAAGAGCTCCATCCATCCAACTGAATTATTATTAGTGTCTGTTCAGTAAATATGTTTTTATATTTAAGAGTTTTCTCATCTCGCTTATTTCTCACAGGGAGGTTCAGAAGATTTTGTTCTGCTGTGACTACCAACAATATTACAAGCGTCTCAGATGGAAGATCTGCATATTGTCATGTCAACACTAACAAATTATATTTAGGTTGCATGCAGCAGGATCGGATTCCATGACACATGCCTATGTGGTGCAGATTGAATTTGGAAATATGTCATTCTGGGCTGCTAGCTGCTGCTCAGACTGATTTAAATTGATAAGATCTGAGGCTGACAGAAAAACAAATCACACATCAGACATAATTGTCTTCCAGTACAGTACGAGTCCCTCACATTGTGTCGGTCTTTTTGGGTGCAGCCAAAGACAAAAAGCATTTCAGGAAATGTCACGTCTGTTTTCTGTCCTGGCCCCACAGTGGTGGAATGAACTCCCCACTGACGTCAGGACAGCGGAGTCGCTGCCCATCTTTCATCAGGATGAAGACCCACCTCTTCAGGAAGTGCTACCCTGAGCCTTCCACTTAGTGCTTATTGTTTTCATACCAGCTTGTTGCACTTATTGTATTCATACTAGCTTGTTGCACTTATTGTATTCGTATTACTTATAGCACTAACTGTTTCTCTTGTTTCTGTTCTTTGGCTCTGAGTTATGCTCTGCTTCAGGCTCTTAGATGCTTGTTTAAAGGAAATGTACTTATGACTTCTGGTGACTAGTAGTTCTTTTGATTACCAATGTTGATGCACTTATTGTAAGTCGCTTTGGATAAAAGCGTCTGATAAATGACTGTAATGTAATGTAATGTAATGAAAGTCTTAAAGTCTCAGAATAAACTACAGCCAAGCTCAAGTACAAGTACATGTATGGCTTTGTACCCAAGTCCTTCAATGTAACACAAAAGACAAGATTACAGTACATTACTATATTTGACATGTGTATGTTTGTTTAACATAACCTGTATGTTGTTGTGAACATTTAGTGTAGGGCAACACTCCCAGCCCATAACATACCGAGGCTCATCACACAGGAGGCAGAATGCGCTGCGCTCGAGAACTTAGACTAGAACTTAGTTGGTCTCGGTTTAAAGGGTGACACGCTCTACCACTGACCCACAGTCCATGTGCATTTTATACGTGTCATAGATTAGCAGTAGCTGTTGAAGCATTCTGTGTTCAAAAGAGAGGACGTATGTATGCAGACTGTAGGATTTGTCTAATGAATATTGTGGTACTGGCGACATCATTCCACTTAGCCTCTTCCTGTAGTGTGGCGCTGGTGATAAGCCTGGGATTCTCCTTCTTCTCATCCCTCTCCCCCATTCCTTCTGCTCAGTCTGAGGCTGTCTGTTGCAGGGCTGAGGGAGTTGTAACAGCGGTGTCAAGGTGTCACTGATAGCTTCTTTATTGCAGATAAGCTGTTGGACAGAGGAGGAGAGAGGCTGGCCGGGACTAACGGGGAGAACCTCCTACCTCAAGGCGTCTACCTCCTCTTCCCTCATCCAACCCAGCACAGAGGAAAGGTCAGGCATGATGAATATCCTCAAACCTTCACCCAGTCCACCCACAGCACTCATTCCTAAAGACATGCGAGTGACAAATACATGGAGAAGGACATTAAGATGATTCCTTCTATAATTTGGCACCTAAGCATCCAAATTCCACATCTTTCATTGGGTTTGAAGATTCTCAGCGGCTGTTATATTTTACCCTATTATACCGTCAATGGGTTTTATTTTAGTTGCTGTTGCCAAAGCCTGTGGTGAAGACTGTGAGGAGATGGACCGACGAGGCTAAGCTGGAGTTACAGACCTGCTTTGTCTGCACTGATTGGAGTGTTTTTGAAGCTGCTGCTACAGACCTGGGTGAGCTCACTCGCTTCGTTGGGCTGAGGAGGAGACCTACAGAAGGGGGGAGAGGATCTTGTACAACCAGACCAGAAACACACTGACAAAGGAGATCAAGGTAGCAAAGAGGAGCTACACTGAAAAGTTGGAAAACAAGTTTTCAGCCAACAACCCTGCATCCGTGTGGAGAGGCCTGCAGGTACTAACAAGGAACTACAGGAGACCAGGGTCTCCGACCGGAATTTAAGAGATGATAGATTAGCTGTTCGGGCCGTCGGTGGCAGTGTTGGGCAAGTTGTTTAGGAAGTGTAATAAGTACATTTTTACTTATTACTTTGTCAAAAAGTAATAACTTGGTATCAACAGTAGTTATATATTATTATTAGTAGTTATATAGCCATATTTATTTCGCTGTGTACCTTCAATAAATCGTAAACAGGCTGCTACAGTATAACCATACAGACCTCCACTCACTATTTTCTGTTTTGTAAGCAGGAGATGTCTGGTTACCAGGGCGCATCATAGCCTCTTTTCCAATTATGAGCTCAGTGATGTGACTGACTGAGAGATTATTTAATAATCACCACACCCACTGATTGATATTCACTTTCAACCAGACATTTTGCATGTTGCGCTGCTACACAGTATACAGTATAACAAATGTATAAAGATGAAACCTTCTCTACCATGACATATCCTCTTTAAAACTATTCCTGTTTCTGTTCCTGGTCCCCCGTCTAGCCAGCCACTTGAATCCACCCAAGGGAGGAATGTTTCAGGAATAACAAGCTTGGACCCAAACACAGATGAGGAGGCAGTAGAATGATGTTTAACGGCAGACAGGTAACACATAGCAATTATCAGTTAAATCCAAAACACAGGGAAGACTAGACAATAGTAGACAGGATGGAAGTTGAAGCACAAGGTACGAAGAACAATAAGCAACTGGATCAAGGAGAAAGGAGCACAGAGACTAAATAGACAGGTAAAGCAGGGTGATATTAAGGGACAATGAGTGAAATAAACAGGTGTAACAATCAGGGTGGAGCAGTGGAAAGTACACATAAATGAAAACATGAAACAAGGTAGACAGTAGACCCAAAATCCTCTCTATAACAGTCCAGTCTTTAGAAGAGTCAGAGGGCATCGAGCCAGACTGTGAGAAGGTGTGAAGAAATTCTTAACTACCTTTTTAATAAAATAGTGGAAACTCAGCAGCACTTCAAGACTAGAGATTTAGAGTAAAACTGTGATGCTTCAAATACATTTTATTCTACAAGTCTCATTTAAAATCTTGCCCCAAATAAAGTAACCGGATACTGTAAATATCATTCATATCTGTGTTCTTCAGCGCAAAGAAGCCACGATTGACTCGGCTGAGACTAAAGGTCACGAGACAAAGTCTCACTTTGTCACAGCAGGCTGCTGAACACAGGACAGGGCTCAGTCACATACAGGATCAGAGAGTCAGACAGACTAGACCAACATATTCAACTAAACAATCCCTCCGTCTCTACGACTCAGGGATGGAGATGGGGGATGCCAGGTTAACAACAGGGAGGCATTTTGGTCATTTCACTGACAAGGCAGATGGAAAAGCCCCTCAAATCACCTGCAGACTGCAAATTGTCTGGTTTTCTGAAATTGACAATCCAACAGTCACCCTCCCTTCATGCACCTTATGCAACCTTATTTTTGACATAAAGGCACGATGCTTCGTACAAACTAATTCATTCCCAGCATGCCCCATATCAAAGTCCATTCTTGACTAGCAAGCTATTCTGGCTCATTGCAGTTGCTCACACATTTACCTGATTTCAGTCAAGCTGAGAGTCTGTGTGAGACTAAACCGGCAAACTATGCAGAGTTGGTTGGAGAATAGGCACAGGTTTGCCACCCCTTCTGGGTGCATCACTGTTTTTCTTCCCCAGGAAAGAGGGCATGGTGCTGGCTGCAAGACACTACATAACAGCTTCTTATTTTCATTTTATTGCTTGTCAATTTTCTCTCCAGTGTAATCCCTCAACTAGAAACTCTTAACAGGCACTTGTCACCCTGAAGGATGTAATTAAATGGAGTCAGATCTGAATGCACAGCTCTTTAGGCTAAATATATCCCGTTTGGATGTGTTGGTGGTGGTGGGGGGTTGTCAGACCTCCAGAGGACTGACAGTGACAGACATCCAGGTACAAGGAGCTGCCAGCTCCACTCTCAACTCAAAGCAGATGTGAGAGGCAGCTTGTTCCTCTTGATTAATGTCCTCTAGCACTTTACTACTGAGGACTTCAAATAGAGGTTTGATGCATATAATAAGCCGCCATTCAGCCTCTGGAAGAAAGGAAAAAACTTTAGTGTAGCTACCAGCTGGAAGAAGCGGAGCTGCCTCTGCGGCTATCAGCTCTGATTGACTGTGGCGCTGTGTTTATCATGGCCCTCAGAGAAGAGGGAGGCTCTTTGCATTGATGAATTGAATGGCATGACTGCCTTCGTGGGAATGCCAGGTTAAGTGAGAGATCACCTGAATGTCTGGCTCACTTCACAAGCATTCAAGGGAATACCCAAAAATTGTATCACACTGCACCACTACAATTTGCCATTGAGCAATGGACACAGAGGATCCATTTGCACTTGTCATTTTCATTTTCTTGTATCCAGATGAGATTTAAGACACTTTTATTTACACATAACCACATTTATGCATCTCTGGTGGCCAGCAGTCATGTCAGCCAGGGAAGAGAGGGTCCATGTTTAGGTGTTGAGCTTTTAAACCTGGAACACCACCAGGCTCAGGTGTGGCTCATCAGCTAATCAACATCCTGCAAGACAAAGAAGAGCCAGCAATTAGGACACACACCCCTAATGGAAAGGAGGGTTCGTCACATTAGCGCCTACCACAGAATACTGCTGAGGCTGACTTCAGTGAAACAAGAAATGGTGGCACTAGAGGAAAGGTCAGAGGTGAACCAAAGTCATTTGGAAACATTATCTGGGGACCATGACTGTCTGTACAAAATGTCATGGTAATCCATCCACAGTAGACCAAAGTGGTGGATGGAGCCTAAAAATGTGACTAAAGGCAAATAAGGCAGAGAATGGAGGTAACACCTCCTTTGCTGTTGGAGCGCCACTCCTCACTGTATGTGCAATGCTTCATTAGCCAAACAAGCCACTGGGAGAAATCAACGACAGAGCCATGATAAATGTGTTTTTTGTGATTCATATCCAAAACAAGGGCGTGAATTTTGATCCGTACATGTAGGTCCAAACGCCCCAGACCTCTTCAAACGCCTCCTGTTACTGAGCCACCTGGCTCACCATCACTTACACTGTCTACGCTTTCTAAGCAGAGGCTTTTATGGTACTTCAAACCCTCATAACAATCGCAAAATATGAACGTTAGTGTTGTGACAATCCAAAGCAGAAGGTTAATTAAGCAAACCCCTCAAAGCAAAGTGTTTCCTATACCTACCTCTCAGTCTCATTATGACCTGGTGTTCAGGACTCATCCAAACACACACCTTCACCCCTCATTAAAACTATCATATTCCTCCTTTATTGCTCTTTTAGAAGAGCCAAGCACTCTGCTTGATGTGAACAGTTTGGCAGCTTAGAAAAGCCACCTTGATTTTATCTTGGTGCCCACATATTCGTGAGGCTGTCCAACTTGACTTTGAAAAGCTTTTCCCGAGCAACAAAGGTCTCATCACTTCCCAGCCTGTAGGAGCCTGTTGGTTCAACATAAACTCTCTGCTAACAAGCTTTTGATGAATTGTATGCATGAAGACCCATTCACTCATCACTAGGGGTTCTACTCAGCCCGTGAGAACTATTGTATTATTGTCTTATGAGGATCGTTGTTCAATATGACGATATAAAAAAGTCAGTCAGAACGCTGCAGCTCGAGTCCTCACTAAGACCAGGAAAGTGGATCACATCAGTCCAGTTCTGAGGTCTTCACTGGCTTCCTGTCCATCAAAGGATTGACTTTAAAGTCCTGCTGTTGGTTTATAAAGCATTGAATGGTTTAGGGATCTGCTGCTACCTCATGAACCATCCCGACCCCTCGGGTGGTCTGGACCGGTCTACTTTCTGTTCCCAGAGTCAGAAGTAAACATGGAGAAGCAGCGTTCAGTTCTTCTGCTCCACATATCTGGAACAAAGTCCCAGAAAGCTGCAGGTCTGCAGAGACCCTCAGCTCCTTTAGATCCAGACTGAAGACGTTTCTGTTTGCTGCCTTTGATTGAACCACATTCAAGATATTAATACATTTCTGTATTTTACTACTGTATTTATTTCTTAAACTGCTTCTTAATGTTTTAATGACTGTTCTTAATTGTTTTTAAATCTCCTTTTCTTTTGCATTATGTTTTGATGCTTGTAATGGTTTTATGTGAAGCACTTTGAATTACCTTGTTGTTGAAAAGTGCTGTACTAATAAACTTGCTTTGCCTATTGTATTCTATGCATAAAATCCCTAAATACTTGAAGAGGCTGCATTCAAGCTGCGGCCGTCACAGATTTGGCATCAGGTTATGCTACTGTCCTATTTCCCAGCACCCACAAAAGCAGCAATTGTATCACATACACACTCATCAGCTTAACTGCTTCCTCATAAAAGCACCAGAAACAGTCATGCTGGATTTAATACACACATTGTCTTCAGTTAATCTTTCATGCATATGAATTTTGAATTGAAAACTACCAGAGGTCTCTTAAAAGATCATTACAAAATACAAATACACTAAGTTGGCTATTGCTGGCCATAAATAGAATCAAAAAAAGGTTTTGATTTCATGACAATCGTAAGGATTAGAGTATCACATAGCTTTAGAAAAGTGCTGGGTCAGAGAAAACATATCCGTCATATTGTTACAGAGCATTTCAAATGTTTTTTAGGACTTGAAAAGCAGGTCAAGGACTGAGGATGTTAAAGCCTCCTTGGTGTCACAGAGGTTTCACAGGATGCAGCTATGAGCAACTCCCATCAAAATCTTTGCTGGGCTGTCTCCATCAGTACTGATGTACAAGACTACCTATGAAGGTACACATAGCATCTCATCAGGCATAGCCGCTCAGGTACCGTACATATGCACCATCTAATCACGCTCCACGGGGAGACAGACTGATTGCAATGTCTGAGGAAATCAGGATGTGTTGAGGAGAGAAAGAGGGTGGAGGGTGGTCCTGCACCACGCTGAGAAACAGCACACATCCAGGTGACATTGGGGATAAAGGGCTCCGTAATAGCAGCTATACAGTATCACCCACAGCCATCACCAACGTTGGACACTTTGGACCTCCCCACATGATCCCCCCGTATTCTCCCCCCAGATCCAGGCAGCAGCATCGGTGGGGATAGAGGGAGTCTAGAGGGGAAAAGGAGCAGTCCATTTATCACCCTGATGCAACTCTAATGAAGTGATAATGCATTAATACATTCACAGAAGGATGAACAAAAAAAAGTTAATTAACTCAACATGTACAACAGCTACTCAAAATGATGCATTGCTGGGTCACTGGAGGAATCATTCAGACTCATTCAACTTTTGCTAAAACCACAAAAAAAGTGTTAACTGTGGACGGTTTCTACACAACAAAGACATTTGACTTTTTCAACCCTCTGATAAAACAGCTGGAAGGCATCAGGACTTCAAAAAGCAGTGGCAAAAGCAGCACCAGGTGGACTGTGAAAGCAGAACAAGGAAAGGGGATCGGATCGGTGGAGATTGTTTTTGATAGTTTTTCTCACACTTGGTGTGTGAGCTTTATTATTCATATTCAGGGGCTTTATCTTAGCCAACTGTTTATTGTTTTTGCCAAAAGAACAGATCAGACTTAATTGCCATTTAATTTCACGTAACTTTCAGACTGACCTTGTGTTGATGTTGGTGGTTTTCTGGTGGGAGGTGAGTTATATAATCCTAACCCTAACTGATCAATATACTGTGACATCATCAGCATAACTGGTGCAAATGAGCTATCAGCTGCAACACTTGCTTTGTATTAGCCGTTGTTTCCTGACTCCTCTACCTGCTCTATGTTTTGACTTCACTGAACCAGATTAATTATACATTTCATAGAGCAAGTCAAAATGAGACAGACCTAAGGTACACTTAGACGCACTTATTCCTCCAGACAGAGTAGTTTCAGTCAGGTTAGTTTTCAGACTCGGCTTCACCTCGTCTTCATCGTTTCAGGTATTTAAAGTCATGAACAGCACTTCTTAAACCAGGCTTAATTTGAGTTGGTTTACACTAAACCCTGTCTGATTGGCTCTGATGTTATTCCAAAAGGCCAAAAAACTGTTTTTGTGGTTGCAGCACATTTTTACAGTGTTTTACTGTTATTTCTTTCCTGGGAAGACTTTTCTCCATTTTCTTGTGATGTCTCAATCTGCAGTGGGCTGGCCTCTCCAGGCCACCATATCTTTGAGATCTAAATGAGGAAAGTTCTGTGTTTCACAGAAACACTACTTTTAAAAAATGATTTATTTTTCTGATACAACCTGGTTTTCATCTTTTTTATGATATGTCTCGCTACAACATCCTGAGAATTGGAGAATCAGCTTGAGACAAAGTGTCGCAGTAACCAAAGCGCTTTGTGTCCTTGTGTATCCTGAGTGATGGGTCCAGGTGGAGTAACCGGTGGTGGTGCTGCTGATGCTCTGCAAACAAGTATTATTCTGCCCCTGTGGGGAAGTGCGGGAGACCCCACAGCCCACCAAACCTTGGTAGTGGGGGATCCTGTGGCAGTGCGAGAAAGATACCAACCCAAAACCACCTCCCCTTTAAATCATCATCAAACACTATGTTCACATTCACTTTCCTAAGAGAATGCACAGAAATCATATCTAGAAATACACAATAGTTGCTTTAAGTTGTGGAACAGTTGGACTGGGGATAATATTAGCTCTAGTTGGGCTTCACTTCAGCTTGTCTGCGGTGTGTGTTTAAGAGAAATAAAGGACTTGTGGAAATAATGATGTTCCAGAGAACTTTGTGTTTCCGCCAGATAACTGAGAAAAGTGAGTCTCCATGGTGTTGATTTGTCCTCATAAACATCTCCGCTTCATCACCCAGAGAGACATGCTGAAAGGAGAAGAAAAGAGAGGAAGAGTGTGCAATTAACAGGATCTCTGAACCCTTGCCCCCCACCTTTTCTCTGGCATTCTCTTTAATTCAGCCTCTGTCTCTTTTAAGGAGTCAGGGGGGAGAGAAAAGGGAAGAGGGAGAAAGAGAGGAAGGTATTGTTAGGCTGTGTTCACACAGACGTTAGCACAGTGGGTAAACAGCTCAGTGTCCACAGAATAGTATTCATATTTGATTAATCTACGAAGCACAATTCATATCGATGCCAAAGTTCAGTACAAATACTGGTGTAGAGTGTCTTCAATGTAGTGAGGTGGAGAAAAGGGAGACCACCACAACCTGCAAGGCAAGGGAGAAGTTTCCAACAGTGAAGAGGAACTAGTGAGCCGTGTAGGCGATTACAATGTTCTCTACCTGGGCCACTGTGTGTTGACAATGTTTAATGAGTGGCATTATTAAAAAGAATGACTTGATAGATAATGTAGTGTTTACTGCATTTGAGTTTATTTAATGTCCAATCATACGTTTAAAAAAGCGTTGCATTGATCATGTTTGGATCACAATGTTTAATCACTACTATGAGGTGAAAGAAGAAGAAGAAACTCCGTAGGTTGTTTAACAAGCTTTACTACATTTTTACCTTTAGCAGTACTGGGCAAAAAATCACAAAGCATTGTGACGACGTCCAGTGTCCACTCCTTATCGAGAACGAACAGGAACACATTCCTTATGGATTACTTTGTATATGGAACGGTGTGAACCTAAAATGACTGTCGCCGTGAGAAGTTGTCAGACTTATAATATCGTTGATCATAGTATTGCTATGCTGCATGGAAAACACGACTCAAACTGGACTGTGCTTTATTCTACTTGGAGCTGCATGTGCCCATCAACTTGCATTAACGCCATCAAATGTCTTATAGTCTCATCTAAATCTAAATGCCCAGTAAGTCTTCAGAAATATTGTCAGTGTCTATAGTTCCAATTGCTGTCACTTCTTCAGCAATGAAGTCAGTGAAATGCAAGGAGTCGTGTCATTTAGAAAAATTATAAATACTTAGAAATTCAGTGGTATTACCATAGAGTTTACGGAGGCTGGAAAGTATTTGAGCTCCAGGCTAATGTAAGATTAAAGGAGCAAGAGGGTGTTGTGGTTGAGGTGGCGTCACAGGGGTAGAGGGACATAAACATTAGGACATTATTGTCACGCTTTAATGCAGAGGTTAGTATTCAACACATCAATTTTTATTCCGCCACAACTTGGGATTCATTTGGAATTCAGCAACAGTTTCATATTACGGCAACGCAAGATGGGAGGAAAAAGATAGAGAGAAAGAGAAAAAAGGGGAGGAAAAAGCAAAGGCCTTCAAGGCAAAGCAGTGATGGCGATAATGGCTGTAATCTTTTGCCACACACCCAGAGCACATCAGCAGCAGGAGCACGTCTGCAGGTCAGCCGTGACCAAGAGAACGGAGGCTTGTGAGGGAAAACACAAACGGATAGAGATCACATGTGGACGAGACGGCCAGCAAGCACTGCTTTCACATGCACTGTGGTAACCAGCAGTGAATATCCAGATGCAACAGTTTCAAAGTGAATTACATAGTTGAAGTACATTTACATGGAAACAAATAAGTATGAGGACTTTCCCAATGAAGGTAATAGTCTTGCATGATTAAGTAATGACTCACCAAAGTATTTTAACAGTTAGGTACGCTTCAGTACCAATGTAATGTTGTATTTAAAGGTGTCGACCTCTTGTAGTGTAATGGAGCTGCTTTGCTGTGAGTGAGTCTCAGTTTTGTATCACCAGGTCATACACAAGGACTCATGCGTACATGCATGTGGGTGATGTGATACACGTCCCGGCCAATGGTCTCACACTATCCCATTGATCATCAAGTGACTGTAACATGCAAAGATATGCTGCAATGTGTTAGCAGAGGCTCAGGAGAAGAAGACTGTTGTCACGGGCGACTGTGGCTCCGTGGCAGAGCAGGTCGTCCCTCAATCGGAGGATCGGCAGTTCAATCCCCGGCTGCTCTAGTCCATGTCAATGTGTCCTTGAGCAAGACTTGTGCCATGGTGTTTGAACGGGTGTGAATGTTAGTTAGAGTCGTGATGTACAGGTGGCACCTAGCATGGCAGCCCCTGTTATCAGTGTATGAATGGATGAATGATGACATGTAGTGTTAAAGAGCTTTGAGTGGTTAGAAGACTAGAAAAGAGAAATACAAGGAGAGTCCATTTACATGATTTTGAAAAGTACTTGATTTAAAATACTTGAGATTTGCTTTAGAGTACAAGAAAACACTAAATGTGTTTAGATCAGTAATACTCACTTAAAACAAAAAGTGATCTTGTTTGCAGTATAGCAGTGGTATACAACGCCTGCAGTAAGCTGTACTGAAGTATCAAAGATGGAGAGGTTTGAGAGGTGAAAGAAGTATTCAGATATTTAACCGACATAAAAGTAACTGCACTGAGTGTCCTGGTGGCCCACAGCTCAAATCCACGCTGCATGTTGTTAAGAGATTGTAGAAAAATATGAAAACATAAAAGTAGAACCATCATAACATATCAAGTGTTTTATTTCATGATAGAAGAGATAGCCTACTTGCTTAGACACGTTATGTAACATAGTCACTTGAGCCTTGCATAGTGCTTCTGGTTCTAACAGGACCAAACCAGTTACAACCAGTTACATTCTGTTGCTGACTCTGGTACAAGATGTCTCCTGTGTGTGTGACACATGTGATTAGGGAGGTACTAGCCTCAGAGTAGCAGAAATGAAGCAGAAAAACTGTGAGATTCAGCTTTTTCCCCATCTCTAGAGACTGGGATAGACTTCTTTAATGGAACCTTAGGGGTCTTCCCCCCTCAGAGGTGGAATAGAAGACGTTTTGTGCTATCAGAAGACAAAAAGAAAATAGAAAACAAGCTCACAGCGAGAGCTGACTGAGAGAGCCTGTTAACAGCAGGATTGTCAGCATTAGCTTTTGTAGCACTGAGACTGTTTCATTGAATTGAAATTGAAGAACTTTAATAAAACAACAGCCTTACCATTTGTAAGTGACTGGATCCAAACTAGAGACTGTTTCTTTAGAACTATTTGACCCTATTTTTACCAGGTATTGAACGTTTTCAGATTAAGGTTATAGACCAGTTTACACATTTCAGTAATGTTTTACACTAAATCAAGTTCACAGCTGCAGGACATTGAGTAGCCCTGTATTGTGAAATAACAATAAAGCTTGAACCTTGAGCTTGAAATCTTTTTAACAGTTGAGCCCAAAGTGTAAAAAACTTTCTGTACATCATTTCAGTTGTCAGTGAAGACCTGTGATGCACTTTTAACAAAAGTAAACTAGAGCACTACCTGGTGATAGCAAAGATCCGGTTAAGGCTAAAAGCCACCAGCACATCAGTTAGGGGAGGAAAGTCATTGATGTCATAAGACTGGCATCCCCTAAAACCAAAAAAGCTTTTTAGCATCAAGCTCAATAATCACTTTGGTCTACTAGCTGAAGCAAAGGAGGACCAGTGCACAGTTCAACCAATGACATCGATCGAAGCAAAAAGATGGGAGGAAACTGGCCAAGGAAAAAATGCTAAGCAAAAAATCACTTAAACAGGCAGAGTATAACATCAAAAACAGAGAGTTGAAGAGGTGGGCTTGTAGAGATAAGAGATACTTTGTTCAAGAACTAGCCTGCAAGGCCAAACAGGCTGCATCAAGAAGAGAACCAAGTACAGTATATAAAGTCAAAAGTCAGCTCTGTGGCCAGAGCTATAACCCATCAAAGATCAATCTGGAAAGTCCTTGATATCGTTGGATCTTTAGTAATGAGGTCTGTTGTAAGGCAGAGCTGCATTCTTTCTCCAATCCTCTGCATCACACTCCTTTACTGGATCATGCACCAAACTAAATCTGGCTGTTCTCAGAGAATCCGGTGGATCCTCTTCTCTCACCGAGGACTTAGCTGACAACCAGGCTCTCCTCTCATCCAACTACAGCCACCTTCACAAAATGTCAGCTAGACTCAGCATGTATGCCAAACAGACAGGACTATATAAAACATATTCATATTTAACCACTGTGCCGTGTCACACCAGATCGTCAGGTGTGAAAATGTACAATTTCACTTAATCGGTCCAAAAAGAATTGTTTAGTTGCTGCAAATAATTTCCCATTGTTGAGCGTCTGAGCTGCAATATAGTGGCTGGATGAGTCATAAATACTCTTCCATGCCAGTGGAAGAGTATTTATAAATGACCTTGTTAATTTAAGACAGTAGAATTAAATGATGGGAGAGGTTGCGGTGACCAGACGAACAAATATTTGAAAAGGAAAAATGCAGACTCTGAACTGGACCCTGGATAACAGAACTAAAACCAGAGACAGAGCTGTTGAGGAAGAGCTTCCTGTGAGCCTTTCTTCAGTTTCTGCCAGGATATCAGCTTTGTGTTCATCTAAACAGACCCAGGTTTCACACTGAGTGAGGATCAACAAATTGAGAGACTTGTCATTAAATTGTCAGCATATATGCTGTATTATCCTACAATGTGTCATTTTGTAACTTTATTGGTTTATTGGATCTTTTTAATGTAAAAAATCCACCGCGGCTCAGATAAGGTTGAATAACACTGCTCTAACCAATAGCTGTATTGAACTTTCATTAGGTCAGCAGAATTGCCAAAATCAAAGAAGCAAAGACAAAAATCACTTGACTTTCAGTCTCTATTATGGGTCAAGATATTTGTATATTTGATATCCTCATGATGAGTTAACTGACTATGGCATGTAAAATAGGTGGCCTGCATCAAACGTATCTCCAGTAAACTGTACTGAAGTATATGAAGTAAATGTATTTACAGTACTGACCAAGCCTAACGTAAACTCAGGTTTTAAAGTCAATGGCAGCAAGTAGATGTGGTGTCCTGGTTTAATCTGAGCTGAAAGAGGGGGAAACAGTGACACTGACACAGTGTTTGTTTAAATGTTGTTGATCTTGTATTATCCACAGGGAGGGAAGAGTAACTGAATGAGGGTTTTTGTTTTATTGAGAGGACCTTCTTATAAAAGGTCAGTGTGCCCCTGGTAATCCAGCAAACTGTGTGAGGCTTTAGCCAGCAGACTCAGGATATTCAGCTGAAGATGGCTGACTGTCAAACAGTGTAATGACTGCTGCTATGACAGCTGCATGGCAATGATTAATGAGAGAATTACTCCATTTGATACAAGCTGTGAAGTCATTGGTAATACCACACATTCCAGTACATAAGTCATTGTGTTTGTCTGTATAAAGGTGTGAAATGCATTGAATTGAATTAAAGAACAACAGTCTGATCCTGATCTCCATGAACAGGAAGATAAGATAATAGCCGCTGAAAAATTCCACTAAACTCCCAAAGGACATAATGTTTAAGCAACTGCAGCAGTGTGAACTCTTTGTAGGTTAATGTGAGGTTCAGCGAGTCAAGGCCAAGTTTCATGTCACATCAAACCTCATTCATTAGTAAAGAGCAGTGGACTGCTGCAGTCAACAGCAGTGAATAATTCATCCACCTGTGCAGCGCTCAGAACTTTTTAAAAGGCCAGCATCAGCAGTCCCACTGGACTTCAAATGCAGAAACAAGCCTCCGACTTCAATTAAAACTGATCGATACGATGAAGTGGATAAAATCAGAAGGAGAGGTTTGGTTCTTCTAATATGAGGCTTTAGAAATAGAGGAATGAAACCAAAGTGTGAATATCATGCAGGAAACTGTTGAAAATATTTTTAAATTAATGTACTTTAGTTTAATTTTTATAAAAGACTCAGTAATTTCCGAAAACAGATGGACACTGTAGTGTTTGGCAAACATTACTCATTACTCATCTGTGAATTAATATAGTCTAAATGTAGTACTCTTGTAAGTATTTACAACCTGTTAAGACTGACCTTTTTGTTTCACATTATTTGTTCAGCCAGGAATTGTGTTCACATTAGCCAATCTTTATTTGGAAGGGGGAATACGCATATGGCCATTTTTCTGTCTGTATTTCTGAATGATCCGATTTGCTTCAAACTTGGAACACTGAGTGGACTGTTGCCAGACATGCTTCCACTAGAGTTCCAGCCTTGAGCATTGCTAATAAAAGTTGCTAATTCATTTTAGTATTTTTTTGGTACTGTGTGCTATGATTATTTGGGGAGTAATGAAAACAAAAGGGCCATTTGGGTTGTGATAACTGGCCTAAATGAGAGCCCAAGCACTGGTACTAGGTGAGGAATAGGATCAAAAGGGACAATTCCAAGAAAAGATGTAACCGAATCGTCATAATTGTTCCCGACTCGCCAAAGGCGAAATGGGCACAATTGGACTTTTGGGAGGAGACATGGGGAAAAAAAAGGGCCTTTTTGGGGGGGGAGATGGGAAAAATTTGTCCGATTCGGGGGAGGCCGTGCGGGATGCCGGATCAATATTTTAAACTGCAATATCTCCTCAACCGTTCGATATCCCGCTTTGAAACATAGATATCTCAGACCAACGCTTAATTGTACAGAATGGATGTTTTGGGGAAAATTGGAACATTTTGGGTCTGGATCGTCAGGCCACACATTTTGCCTTGTTTGGCCTCTAAAATCTCCAAAATCCTTTGGGCTGGGATGCTGAAATTTGGACTGTATTATCTCCTCATAGTCTAGATCCAACGGTAAGAAAATGAAAAGGATTGGAGAAAGTTAAATTTTTTGGATTGTCATTCAAATAAGCTGAAGGCATTGATTTGTCTGATTTGACTGAAAATTCGAAGTCCTCCGATTTGCTTGAAACTCTGCACACTCAGAGGACTGTTCCCAGGAATGCCCCTTCCCAAGTTTAAGCCTCCTACTCCAGAGCACACTGGAGATATTGTTTGGGGGGTATGGGAATAAAAAGGCCGTATTGGTTGGGATTTGTGGACTAAATTTTTTGCCTGGATCAAACTCAGAGAACAGCATGCTGTCAAGATGGATAAGTCTGACACCATGCCAAGAAGTTGGTCAGATTGGAGCAACTTTTTTTTCTAAACATGTTAGAGCCCTTTTTTTTAATATGTTGTAGCCATTCCCAAATGGGGCACATTCATGTTGGATGGCACTCTCTAGCATGTAGCATGTCTGCACGGGAGGAGGGACAATTGGACTACATTTGAATGGTAGTTTTTATCAGATAAATTGAATGGGAAATAATACCCCAAAAGTCCCTCCTTCAAACAGTCATAACTTCTCAGGACATGGTTGAAAATGCCAGCAAGTCTGCAGACCCTCTGGAAAGCTATCTTCTTTTAACAGCATGCTAATGACTTGAAACTACTTGAACCTTGAAGAGTGTCCTCTTGTGTCCACCATATGTCAATTTATTGTGTTTTTATAGGACCCAAGTACTGAAGAGTAACCTTTGAAAAAAAGCCCGTTCCCGAATATCCCAAAAACAACCGTTTCTACTACATTTTGGATGGGCCGGTCATGTAGGCCAATAGTCCTACCCCAAAACTCCCAAATGCCAGCAGGCCAGTTTTTACCAATCTTTTCTCTTAATTTTTCTACTTTAAAGCAAGATAATGAAATGTAACCGTGTCATATTCAAAGAAGGGCATGTGAACATTAAATGCCTAAAATTTGGTGCTCGTTGCTGCAAGTTAAGGTCCCCAAAAACAGGCCCAAATGGCTTAATTGGTGCCATATTCCCTTATATTTGGGAATTATTTGAGCTCTGAAAAATTGACATAATCTCTCAAATATTGGTCCAAGAGACCCCAGTTGCCTTCAGCTCTGTCAGCACTCCCTCGAGTCTCCTCTTCACAATCCTACTCCTGCCCTTGATTGGTCAGTTGTTTCTCCAACAGTGTGGCTCATTAATGTGTTCTTCACTGTTGTTGGACAATAATGGAGATCTATTGCACATGGGATTTGTTGAATATTCCCTGCTACGCCACTGTCACACAGACTAGTGAAAGAAAAAAGGCCACCCCAGGAGTTTGCAGAGTTGAACTTTTTGACCCTCTGCCCTGAGAAGTTTTGCCTGAAGTGAACTCAGCCATGTGAGAAAAAAACAATAGAACAGAGAGCATTTGAAGATGAGGACGAGATAGGATGAGAAGCATCCAGACAAGCGACCTAATCAGAACATGGACTCTCTGGCTCAATCATCTCTGTCAGGGGCAATAATTACTAGACCGTCATCTTAATTAAAAAGAGTCATTGTTTACCTCGCAGGGGCAGCATTGATATGCATGTCATCACTTACTATTCCTGGCTTTCATTGACCTTCCTCTGCTTCAGGCTATGAGCCTGTCACTCTTCTCTTGTATTGATGCTCCTTTCCTGTCAGAGAGACACTGTGGGCTTGAGGGGAACCTCCACCAACAACCAATTATCCCATGTTTGCAGATTGTCCCCGAATGGACAGCGGCGAAACGCTTTGATGTGTGGAACACCTTCCCAGGAGGTGAGATAGTACGGAAGGTAAGGCAAATAGGGGTCAGGGATGGTGCAGATGGAAGAGAGGGCATAGGGAGGTGTGCATGGAGAAAATGAGTTAATGCTGGCAGTAGCAATGTCCTCATCCTCTTTTGTGGAAGATCATTTAGAGAGGCCGGGGCAGAGAGAGAAACCAACACAGTTAGAGGGACAATATCAGTGGCACATGGTAGAAAAACAGATTCTCCGCTCTAGCTGCTCTTCAATGTTTATGGACATTAAAGTAAATGTTACTAACTCTTAATTATCAATCATTCTCGCGCGGCTATACAAGTTGGCAATGCAGCTGAGTGCTGTTATCCTTCATTTTGGCTGCAATATGTGTTAGAGGACACTCTGTGCTATTCACTTCAGGGGCCAAATGTGTTGTCGGTCTTTCACCGACCACACATAAGCCGGTACCTGGTCTGAGGTCGATGAGTTAGTCATACATTCATCCAATCACCTTCCATTTTCCTTTAGGCTATCTGTTTTCCTCTCCTTCTGTTTGCAAAATGGTAACTATGGTGACAAAAGTCAAACATATTAGGTTTGAAAACAACAGCGGAGGCAAATTTCATGACAATTAGCTTTGTTTTTGCTTAACACACTCTGGATGTACATACAGGCAAAACAATTTAAAGTTTCATGATTATTTTTTCATACAAACTTTTCTAAAACATTTATAGTATCACTGAAATGCCAAATGATTAAGTTTATGTGAAGCCTAACTTATTCTGAAAATAAAATATTGCATGTCTAGCTAAGGCATGTCTTATCCCCACTGAGCCTTGTGAAAACTAGTGTTCACATGAAGTAATACTCATCCCAAAGACTATACTTTTGATTCTGATTTGATTATGATTTGGATCTCTATCAGATGTTACCAGTGCAACAGTTACTCTTCCTGGTGTCCATAGGAATAAATGATCCTAACATAAACCAGTTAATAAAGGCAATAAAATAAAACAATGCATACAATATAAGCAGTGTAAGCAGTACTGCAGCATATACATTGCAAACAAATGTCTATGACCTCCCGGTCTACAAATGCAATGTATATCAACCAGCTCTCTACTATGTTCTTGTGAAACATACGACATTACTACTGCTGTGGGCATACTCCCTCTTTTAGACTTAATTAAATAATGTGACATATCCAGAACTAAGTTGTAGATTTTCATCCAAATTGTCCAATCCTGGTGGAATATCTTCCTTAATTTGTGAAAGATGTTTCTTTATCTTATCCACATTGAAAAAGGATGTCCAGGATGTCCAAACCAGTTATAGTTTCTGGTTGAAAAGGCAGCGACCCGGGGAGCCTAATGTTACACCTCTATTGTGAAGTGTTCCTGTGGGACCTGAATGTATGTCGTACCAGGTATAAATGTGGACAGAGCTTTCTCTAAAACACATCATTTATGTTATTAAATGACACTCAACATGGTATGGTAAATGGATAATGGACTGTACTTTTTTTTAGTCTTCTGACCGCTCAAAGCTCTTTAACACTACATGTCATCAATCACCCATTCACACACTGATGACAGGGCTACCATGCTAGGTACCACCTGCCCATCAGGACTATCTAACATTCACACCCGTTCAAACACCGTAGGCACAAGCCTTGCTCGAGGACACATGGACATGGACTAGAGAAGCCGGGGATTGAACTGCCGATCCTCTGATTGAGGGACGACCTGCTCTGCCACTGAGCCACAGTCGCCCCCATGTGTCGCACAATGTAAATGGAAGTTATCCCGACATGATTGTTACTGCTGTAATAAAGACAAGAGATTAATTAAATAATTAAATTAAATACCTTGCATTGGAAGAAAAATATCCCCACAAAAAACCCTTTAAGGGTGAAAAAAAGGAAGAAACCTCAGGGAGACTAACAGAGGAGGGATCCTCCTCCAGGATGGGCAGAAGTGCAACAGATGTCATGTGAACAGAATAATAGTAATAGCAGTATGAGCACTAATATTAGCAGACAAATTATTACTACTACTACTAATAACAGCAGCAGTGGATATAATGTAATAAAATAATGATAGTATAAATGTGACTAATGTTGATATTAATAGTAGTTTAGCAGGGACACGTTGGCAGTATGCGCCACATAGCTTAACATGAGCTGCACTTCAAATCCCGTCCTGTTGGTTTGAAAAGTGTCTATAAAAACGTTGCTTTCTTCTTCAGCCACTATTGGTGACATAAGAGCATCGTCTTTCCATTGGCCAGAACTGCTCTGCCTAAAAATGAAATTGTGGAACAAATAAAAGATAGTTAAGGCTACTAAGAGGAATGTCATTTTGTTTTAATATTGTGTTGAATTTGGCGGCTCCTGTGGACAAATGCGGTAGGGTTTACTAGCACCAGATTTCCTTCAGAAAACCTCTCATTTTACTGCAGCAGGTTTTTGACAGTCTGCCCTACACAGTCCTGCTTCTGGTTCCCCAGTGCCTCCCAGCATTATGGCCTGGGCCTCCATCAGCGTTGCGTCTGCTTTGGCTTCCAGCAGAGAAGTGGTAGGATATGCATTTATTGTGAATTACTTACTCCTGTAATTTTAAAACATCAAACAACAACATCTTACAACACACCAAAGGTTAACAAAATGACATTGTGTGAGGTCTGCTATTTTATTTTTGGGGGCTGCGATACCCAAACTTGTGTGTACTGGTAGTAATGTTTGTAGGACAGTCTGTCCAGCTGTTCTAATGAATACAGTTTAGACTGATGGGAACAGCCAGTTCTGGTTTGTCTTCTGGTTTGTCCTCGTCTTAGGCAAGTCTGTTGGATGCTCTTGCTCTGTGAGTTGGGTGATATTCAGTCATCACATTGGCAGCAGTCTTTGCCTGCAGCACTCTAGACACTCAGTGGCTAGTGAGGACATTAGGCTTCCAGACTTGATGACAGAAGAAGATATTAGGTGTCCAGTAATGAGAACAAACCAAAGACAAATCTGGCAGCAGCTCTTGGAGCACTGGTCATTAGTTCAGGGGACTGTGGGCTCGTGATGGAGTGAGCGTTTGTGTGAGTTTCCCTCTGCTTGGTGCAGTAACAAGGCTATGGAAGCCTCTAAGGGACCAATTTCCTTCTGTTCTGTGGGCCATGGCGTGTCTTTTTGTTTAGAAGAAAGAAGAAAAGGAGGCTTGCGAAAGTTCCTCAAAGATCACTCTTGTTGTTTTCTCCTGTGAGACTTTAAGGCCAATAACAGAATGATAAGAGAAAATACTGTCAGGATTTTGTTCTGCTCCCACCAAGTGGACTGCTCCATATTTCACACTACAACAGAACCCCCCTCAAAAAACTGCTGTTTTCTGCCCTTTGGTCAGAGTTGAGAATTATTCTCGACCCTAACCTGGACAGAGGTGTTGAGCTGCAACAGAGAAGGTCTCATTATAGAAGTCCACCATATAACCCTGAGCCAGACAGCTCATTCGCCCTTCATTACTACAAGTGCTTGTGGATTCAGCAGGGAGATGTTCGGTGCCATGGGGGCCTCACAAACAGGATGTGACTGGCAAACAGAGAGCTCTAGGTCTGTTTCCGTATACTGTGGTGCAGTGTTGGTACCTCACCCCGCCCGCACAAAGAAGCATCATGTTTTGGTCAGTGTTACAATGTAACAGTTCACTAATATTGAATATTGAATCTTGCTTTTCCTAGTAATAGAGTTAAGAAACACAATACTTCACTACTGGAATAACTCAGGCCTGCTATGCTACTTTTATTTTTATAAATGGAGATATTTTCACAGATTTTGCATTCTTGTAACATAGATATAATATTTTATATCTATATATATATTGTGAAATGTAAGATCCATGCAGGTCAGATTGACTTTTCAATGACAACAAACCACAAAAGTCAAACTGTCGAAGCACCCGATGACAAACCTGCACATGACGAACTAGTGGCAAAAGAATCTTGTCCCATTACTACAACCTCAGTCTGAGATCCATATTCAACGAGGTGAGCAGGAAGTAACAGAGGGAAAGTGATGGAGGTGGTGGAAGAAACACGTCAAATTGCCATTTGTACACATCTCAGTTTCAATCACAATGAGGTCTTGATAGATTACTGTTTACATATAGTGAAATGAAATGTGTTTAAAGATGCAAAATACAGTCTGACCTGCTGATGTCAGACTGTGACTTTTAAATGGACAAAGAGACACTAATGCATCGTGCATCATTATGACAAACACGTTAATATTTCCTCTTGATATTCACTCAATAACTGAGTCCTACTTAGCTTCAAGTCTCCAACAAGCATGGCTATTTAATCTGGCATCAATCTGATTGGTTTATGGTGAACATTTAGCAGACTGTCATACTGTAACAGGCTACATTATTATCTGATGTAATTCATATTTATTTTTGTGAGGACCCAAACATGGCTATTCCTCTCATTGAGTTCAAGTCACTATAAACGCCGCTGTGTGTAACAGATCTTACCGGCCAAAAGAACAAAGGCACGCTGCTCTCTTTCTCTTATTCTCTTAGATCAGTGAGCACTGATCTATAATGTACAGACAGTATTAACAACTTTAACAGGGTGCTCTTTTTGAACAACTGTCTCCAACGTTCTCTGTCTCATGACATGCTACTCAGCATCATGTAATTGGTTTTAAGTTATGACTTACATTCAGATACCGATTTCACATCAGGCTACATCTTATATAAGTTATTGGTATTTTTAGGCTATTATTTGGAATGCGGTGCAGTAAAAAATGCCGGGTTCACTTATTCCAGGTTGGAATATGGAGGGAAAGAAAGCCTGACATTCAGACGTTGTCCTGTGTGAACGCAGACTAGTGAAGAATACAACTACTGTATATCTTTTCATTTCTGGGTGGCTTGGTTTCACAGAGAGAAAGTTAAAGTTATTTTGTGAATTATTGGATGGAGTGACGGAGAATGTCTGAGGTGTTGGGGAGAGAGTTCCAGAAGGACGGGCCAGCGATGGAGAAGATCCTGTCCCCCCAGGTCCGATGCTGGGACAGAGTAGGGGGGGTGAGGAGGTTGGCGTCGGTGGATCTGAGGTTGTGGTTGGGAGTGTGACGGTGCAGGAGGTCTAAAGGTATGAAGGGGCTAGATAGTGAAGGGCTTTGTATGTGATGAGGAGGATCTTGAACTGGATTCTTTGCTGTATGGAGAACCAGTGGAGGTTCTGAAGGACTGGGGCGATGTGGTCTCTGGTGCGGGAGTGGGAGAGCAAACTTATTTTGGTGGCTGAGCCGTACAGGATGACGTTGCAGTCGTACAGTCGAGAGGCAATGAAGGCGTGGATGAGTATAATATATATTATAATATATTATATATTATAATAATAATGATCAGCAGCTGAGGAGGAGAAGGAGGGGTGTAGAAGGGCGATGGTTTTGAGATGAAAGAAGGCGTTTTTAATGTGATTGACGTGGCGTTCAAAGGAGAGGGATAGATCAAAAATGATATCAATGTCACGAATATGTGTGGAAGCAGGAACAGTGGTGCCATCAATGCATGTCTGTGTTGCGTTGTGTTTCCAAAATGTCTCAGCTGTGTCTGCTCTTCATTATCTGTTACTAAGTGTCCCAAAAGAAAGAATACATTTCTTAGCGGAGTCAACATTATGTCTCTTGATTTGTTAGAATCTGTTCCAATATCCAGACAAAATAATGGACAGATAGTGAAAACACATTAAGATCAGATAAGATAATCCTTTATTAGCCCCACAGTGGGGAAATGTACATTATGTCAGAATATCAAGGAGTTGGAGAGCAGTAGAGCCACCTCCAGCCCTGTTCCTGTCACCCTGAACCCTTAACAAAATCCATAAACATTCTGCCCTGAAGGTTAACCAGTTCATCAAGGTATGAATTAAATATGCTTCAAACTATAAACTCTCTGGCTTCCTCTCCCGCTTCTGCCCAACCCTTCCCGCTTTGCCGTTTGCCACCTCAACCACTGCAGGAGTCCAGCGGGGTGGAAAATTGCATCTTGTCATTTAATTAAAAAAAAAAAACTTTGTTTTCACAGTATTAATCTTTCTGCTTTGCTCCACTTAAGATGAAAGCTCAGCAAAATGAAGCAGGCTGTATCTGTAATCTGCTATCTGTGGGGATGAGTTTGAGAAGACACAGAGAGATGAATAATGATCACCAGATTTCTTTTGCCTACATGTTACAGTTTGCTCCCTGGAGGAAGCTATAAATTACTCCTTCACAAGGCCTCAAGGTACTTTACTAAAATGCATTATTGTTAAGAAAATAAACTCCTTTGTTTCCACCAGGGGTACACTGTACCACTGTTACCATCAACCGTTTTAAGAACACAAGCTTTGTTTAACGAATTACAAAAGAATCTCGTCTTGATCTCGTCTTCAGTCGGGTTCATCAACAAAGTCCGGGACCCCCACTGACCCCAGGACGATCTCCTACCGGTCACTCCCCTCTATGTTTCTCACTTAAATACACTCGACACTTTTACATCACACCTACTGTACATCTCACTTGTTTATAGTCCTGTAATCTGTTGGTTTGTGCACTTTATTTTATATTTCACTTTATTTTATATTTCACTTTAGTTTATATTTTACTATAGAAGAGACGGGCGACAGACCGAGTAGTCGGAGAACAGTATGTGAGTAAGAGAAGTTATTTCACATGTGTTCTCCAAGAAGAGGAATGTGGACAGCTTAACCAGAACCTTTGTCCGTAATGGACAGACTCTGAAATGTCCATTCTTCCTACGGCCAGTTCAAAACCAGTCTTATGTGTTCAGAGATTGTGGAATGTGAAGCACCACTAGGAGACAAAGCACAACTCTTTTTAGCAAACGCACTGTAACAATCTCTTGCTACCCCGGTGGGTCTTGGGAGCACAATGCTGCTGTCTCAGAGTCGGGAAGCGTTCACAAATGTTCTGTATTGTTATATATATATAAACAGACTGGACTCGGCCGTGTGCTCTCCTGCCTTGCCCCTGAGCACACGCCACGAGGTGCTGCTCGTCGTGCTGCTCGTCTCACTGCTCGTCTCACTGCCCGTCTGTGGCTCATTCCTCACGCCTCCGTCACTACCAGGGTTTAAATACAACACAGTGAGGCACAATCGGGATGCGTTTCAGCTGGGCCTAATTAAGGCTCTGAACCCCTCCCCCACTCTGTCCCCTCTGCTGCTGAGCCCACACAGTGAGAGAGGTCCAGTGAGAGAGAAGGTCCTCACTAAAGGTCCAGAACATCTCAGTAGTGTCTAACTTGTTCTATGATTTAGTCCCAAATATATTGAAGTAGCCAACAGTTCTATTAACGTCTGGATGTCGTCAACAACTGACTGTCAAATGAAATAAAGAAAGTTAGAAATGAATAATATCTCAACAATATTTATTGTCAGATTTAAAATTTAACTGGATGAATTATAAATAATAATAATTAAACATATTCTAACCTTGTTTCAATTAAAATAAGAGATAACAACTTTAGCTAAAAGGTCTGTAATGGGATTCAAACTCTGGTCTGTCTCAGGAGGTTTCAAGTACTACACGCCCATCCACCACCGACCACCAACCTTGACAACCTCTCACAGGACTTGTCCTCTGATCTCCGTCAGCAGCACAGGTGATGAAGGGTAGTCAATGCTATGCACAAGCTAGAGGACCACACTGATCGCCAGTCATCCTGGTTGCTCCCCTGTAGCCTCATCAAAAGGAATGTATTTGATCCGGTCAGAAACTCCCTACCCAGTGTCTCACTAAATCAATCAATGTGTACGACCGACAGCAAAAGACACACGTTTCATGAAAACAGAATTAAGTGTCTGTAGATGGAGGAAGGTATCCATTCAAGCACAGGGCGGGGATCAGATGGGCTCAAGATTTCAACTAGGGAGTGTCGGGAAACGAGGGTTATACTTATTAACCTTTCTGTAATGGCTCATGAGCGGACTCTTTATTGATGACCTGGGTTATGAAGTCACAATGATTTCTCTCGGAAGCTGCAATGAAAGGTTAAACTATTTGCATTAATTGCTCTACCAGGTTGCTTATCAACAGGCCCTGAAGCTACGAAGAGAAGAGCAGAGACAGCAGACAGAGACAGAAGGAAGGATGAAGGTGGCCAGGCAGCTGATGCTGCTGTGAGCTGTGAACAAACTCTCTTTTTGATAGCGTCAAGCTTTCTAAAGGGACTATGAATAACTCAGGTGGTAGGCGCTGACCAAAGCAGTCTCAAACCTCAGAGGATTCGATTTTCTATGAATAAAATCACTGGGGGAATTGAAATCGGCAAATTCAATGCATTTGCACATAAATGTGCAGCTCTCAGTGCTCGAGACCACAGCAAAGCTGCTACTCTTTGTCTAATTACATGAAACACAAACAGCACTCGGGTATGTCTGTATGCACAAACCATGTCGGATCACACAGAACATTCTGCCATTGACAGAGTGAAGGGGTATTGAAAGCTAATTCTGAGATTGCGTGATCTGTTTCATGTCAAACGATTGAAATAAGTAGATGAGGTTCATTCAGCACTGCAGGGTTTTCCCATGCTTGCAACAGCACTGAAGGATGGCAATATGTATTCATTAGTGAGTTGTCCAACACGGTGATCCAGGGCTAGCTATTTCAGCTGAGCAGATTGCTCTGGAATGTAGTGTGGATGCTCTCCAGAGGGTGATTCATCATGACTCTGGAGACCCCCTGACCTTAATTCTCAGGTCAGACTTTACCCCCAGAGCATAATAATGTTGATGATTTTGAGGACCCAATAATAACCAATAATTATATTGAATAACATGTTGTGATGTTGTTAAGCATACTAAACTATCAATTTGGAACTCTGGTTGATACTTAAATTAATAACTATAACCCCAAATTACCGTATCAATAGCTAGTGTGTGTGTGAGCGAGAGAGACCAAGACGAAGTGGCCTTCTTGGTGTAAAATGGCGACGGAGACTGCATGGCCTACAAAAAGTACAAAGATGTCCTAATCAAAAACAAAGGTGGCCACCAGATCTCAGCAACATGGTCTCTTTGTCTCCTGAGTCACGAAGAAGAGCGTGATCCCAAACTGTCTGTGTTCAGGTTCTGATTGGAGGAAACCGGTCGTTCGTTCGTAGTGCTTGAGTTAGCAGCATGGCGCTGTCTTACTGGTTGCTCCTCGTGGCCTGAAAAGTCAGCTGGCAGCAGATGTGTGTGTGTGTGTGTGTGTGTGTGTGTGTGTGTGTGTGTGTGTGTGTGTGTTCTCCTAGTTGTGAACTAAGAAGCCTGGAGTCACCAAGCCTCAAGCAGAATTCAGCAGCGGGCTCCAGAGGTCTGGTTCGCTCACTTCTTTCAAACTCTTCACCTCCAGATTAGATTTTTTTCATGTTCAAACCTGTAGTCTTTAGTCCTGAAAGGACACGGACTCGTGTGTCATCCCTTCAGGATATTGTGTGTGTGTGTGTGTGTGTGTGTGTGTGTGTGTGTGTGTGTGTGTGTGTGTGTGTGTGTGTGTGGATTGTTTATCTGCTTCGTTGAACAAAGAGCTCAGTTGGACAAAGAGTTCATATCTGGTCCGGGCAAACACCAAACACCAAACACCAAGTCTGTTCTGAGCCTCTTTCAAGTTTGTCATCCCGGTTCACTGAACTATTTCATGTTCTACTTAGAGGAAGAATATCGCCACAGATGAGGCTGACATGGCCTCAACAGGCTGGTGCTCTGATACGACCTCCTCCAACCCTTCATGTGGGTCTTTCTATGTAGCGGCAGACGTCAAGAGAGAAATAATCTAATGAAATCAAGACAGAAAGACACAAGTGGAATTGATGATAAAGGACCAAAAAAGCAAAGATTACACATTTACTATTCAGGAATGTACCCCACACATTCATCATACAGGTTTTAGTTCATTGTGGCATTTTGTGCAATAACACTTTTATTATTTTGTAATGTCACATGTATTTAATTCATTCTGATCAAATGTGTATTATTATTATTTGAGAGAGATGTAGACTTAAAATCATCAATACAGCAGCTAATAAAATCAGCAAAACGCTGTATGTAAAATGACCGGACAGAAAGCTTTAATGATAATATGACAGGTCCACAAATAGCACACATATTGAGTCACTCCACGTCACCGTGACAGATCCAAATATTTGTTCCCCAGACATCTAGACATCACATGCACACAGCGCACACCCGCTTCAGGTCTTATAGATTCCTCCTTTCTTCAAGAGAGCCTCATCCATCCCACAATGTCATATTTATTTCAAGTCAAGTTCTACTTTCTTTAATAACGAGAATGTCCGTCAGCTGGGGCAGGAGCATTGGAGGAGCTGTGCACAGATCAACACGCTGCACAGGAGGACTGTATCCTCAGAAGAGAGATTTCAGGTGGAGCATTAAGATGGATAAGATGACGGTGCTACAATATGAGTTGTAATTACCAAAAACATCACTGGTAAAGTGTTACAATCGCTGAGCTTTGAGCAGATGTATGTGAATATATTCATCCGGTCTACAGACGCGAGTGTGTTTACAGCATCTCCTCTTCATCTCCTCTTCACCTCCTCTTCATCTGGTGAACAGCAGCGTGAGGTGAGGCAGAGGAATGTGTTCATTATTCCAGCTCCTGTTTACCACAGCAATAGTGCTTCCTCAGATGTAGTCATTGTGTTTATTCTCAGGACAAGGACCTCCTCCTCTCCTCCTCCTCCTCCTCCTCCTCCTCCTCCTCCTCTCAGGCTCACAGTGAGCTGGCTTCACAGAGACAGTGTTGTGCTGCGTTAACAGTGTTAACGTCTGCTTCTGATTGTTAACAAGCACAGTTGCTGGTTTGAAGTGTAAAACGACCTGGACATCATTACACTTGGAAGCAGGAGGTTGTTCTGTGGTGTTCCTGGGTTATCTCTCTCTGGAGCATCCATAGCAGCTACCCTCAACATGTGCTCACACATTCATTCCCTTTGAATCACTTTTAGTAATGATTTATGCCCCTAATTATCCAGAGGTTTTAATTAATCTTTCATTTGTTATTTTTTCCATTCATTCATTTATTTATTTGCATCATCAATTGCATAAATCAACTTCTTTTTTAGCCAAGTATTCATTCGTTGATGTTTATTTACTCAACTCTCCTCCATACTGTAGATTTTTTCATTTGTTTATTCATTCATACATTAATTTATTTGCATACATTTCTGCTCATTCATGCACTATTCACTATAAATCATGAGTATCATTCATTTATTTAGAAATAAGTTACTCAATTACCCATCGTTTTTATCGACTCAAACCCAGTGTTGTTCGTTAGGAAGACGCTCCGGCGTTAACCAGCTGCTGCTGTGGGGGGGGGGGGGGGGGGGGGGGTGATGATGTCAGCACTCCTGCGTGGGCGGCTGATTAGAGCTGAAGCGAGAGACGTCAAAGCAAATCAGATGTGAAATGTGGCATTATGCAGCCTTAATGGAGATTAAAAGCACTCCGTGTCGCCGCTGTCTTACCTGCGTTCACCTCCACTGTTTTCACGTCTGACCAACAAAACATTAAAAGCCTCCAACTGCAGCTCCACATCAAGGGTGTGCTCTGAAAGAGGGCAATTTCCCCGAGAACACCACAGGCTTTTAGACCTGGAACGTGAATGTGTGTGTGTGTGTGTGTGTGTGTGTGTGTGTGTGTGTGTGTGTGTGTGTGTGTGTGTGTGTGTGTGTGTGTGTGTGTGTGTGTGTTTGCTGTCAGGAGGCTCACTGTATTTGGTGAGCTGGGCTTCTAAGCAGACTGCTGGGTTCTGGGTTTGGTCAGAAGTGACCTGGACTCTGGTTTGAGTTTTAACTCCAGAATCGACGCTGAATCTCGATCTCGTTTTCTGGATGCCTGCTGTGTTTGTGAGTCTTTGTAAATAACAAGATGTGGGACTCCAGGAAGTTGTCGTCATTTTCTCCACAATATTGGATGATGAAATATAAATACATGTCTAATTTTATGAATATATATATCATATACACCCCCTCTACTTTTGCTTAGTTTGGTATTTTATTTTATTGGAGTTGCACTAATTAATCAACTTATTATTGAAATAGAAAGGAATTTTTGTCGGCAACTGATGCATTGCTCTACGGCAGGGGTATTCAATTAAAAATCAAAAAGGTCCAGAATGAGAAAATCTCCTCGTGCAAAAGTCCGGAACATTACAATAATATCTAACTTGCGCTATTTAGTGCCATATATATATATATGTATTTAAGAAGTCTAGTAGTAACAACTGTTAAATCAAATAAAGAAAGTACACATCAATTATATTTTAACAATTATTATTCTCAGTTTTCAAATTGAATTGGATGGATTATAAATAATACATAGAAATACATAAATACATGTTCTTCTCATTTCAAGTAAAATAAGGGCTGGATTAAAGAATAACTGACATAACTGAAAATCTTAAAAGGAAATGGTTCATAGTTACAAAATCATTTCACCTCAGGTTGACAGCAGACCACCTCAAGGTGTCACTCAGAGAGAACCAGGACATTCTGATGTAGCATTTCAAAATCAAAGCGTTTCAAAATCTCATGCATGAGCTAACTGAACATATGAGACACATTGGTTTTAAACTGGAAGAATGAACCTATACGAGTCTGAAGTCTGTAGTCTATAACCTTCCCTTCGTTCTCTTTCCTCTCTCAGCCTCGTGTGTCTACATCTCACTCCAGTCAGGAAACGTGTCAGAATACACATATTTGATTGACTGAGCTGCATCACATGATGTGATTTACAACACATGTAATTGGTCGGTTTGTTTCCTGGGCCACTGACCGAGTGCCGTAAAGGCTAGAAAAGCTGCGCCGGTTAAAATATAGGCGCTTCGTCAAAATGTAATAATTCTCAATTATCCATCGGTTTTAGGTCCAGGGTCCGGATACAATGGCGTCTGGGTCCGGATCCGGACCGCGGTCCGCCTATTAGTGACCCCTGCTCTACGGAATATACATTAGATCAGTGATTCTCAACTGGTGGGTCGCGGACCCGTTTTCGGTGGGTCGTGGGCCTTTGCCTGGAGAAAAAAAATAATAATTCTTGTGCTTTTATTTTGAAGGGGATTTTTTAAGTAGCAGAGTTATTCACAGTCTTTAACAGTATTTGGTGTTAATGCCTTGTAATGCTATTAGAAGAACACCCACAAAGGTTGTTTTCATGCTCATTGAGTGAAACACAAATACGACAGAGACTACATGAGAGATGGATTTATTACATTGAGGACAAAAGAGGACAAAGACCTCAGAGTGTTTTGTGCAGCGAGGTTCCCTCCACCACGGAGCAGACAGCCATGGGACAGACTATCACTAATGTAGCTACGGAGATAACAACCTTCACCGCCGTCATGCCCACAAACACAGCAAATGCTCTGCTGGGTGTTTTCAGCGGTGGATGAGAATGCACACGCCTGCCTGGGCCCCCTGTGCTCTCTGGGGTACCTTCTGGGTGCTGGTGCCCCACTCAGTGCACCTGGTGCCCTTTCTATATGTTCTGCCCTTGCCCTTCAGACAGCCAGTGGCGAGACAGCTCTTTGATCCACTGGACCTTCAGTTCCTCTGCATCGTATCTCCTTCAGAAGAGGGATTTAATGACCGGACCCCATGGCTAGCTCAACATTGGTGTAGGTATGATGTCTGTGTAAACTGTGAGGGGTAGATGTCAATCAGGACTGGGTGTAGCGGTGTGTGATGATTAGAGCTTTTCACTCCAGGATGCATTCAGAGACTAATCAGAATAATCACTTTAATGAGGCCTCTTTCCGAGCCATGCCACAGAGCACCGGGGAGACTTCCTGTGGGGTCCATCTTTATTCTGCCTAATGAGAAGAGAGGTGGATGAAACCCAGACGTGCCAAACAACTTTCAGGATTCCAGTGTGCTCGAAAACTCTCATCAAATAAAGACTCCAAGGTGGAACGAGAACCGGCTCTTTGAACAACATAACCACATATAATATAAATCAATTATTATTAATTAATCATATTTGCGCAGGTTTGCAAGTGGTGCTGATCATTGTCTGAACCTCAATGCATGCTGGGATCTTATGCTTTCTGTATGTCTGCTGAGACATGTGTCCCTGCACAGTCTCAATCTTGACAGTCAGATGGCACCAAAGTAAACACATTTAAATTCAATAGTGTCTTTTGCATTTCAATGTCAATTTGAGAACTTTTCTTTATTTTGTCGTCGTGATATAAAACCAGGGCTTTCTTGATCATCAAGTAGAAATGGAGTGGCTTCATTTGGAGTTGATTTGTGTTCAGCTGAGGAGTGGACTCCATCATTTACTCTCCTTTAGCTGAGAAAAAGATCTGTCTCTTAACCGTTAACTGCGTCACTATGTTCACCATCTAGCTGATAACTTTTTAAAATGTAGGGCTCGCTGCTGGAAACAAGGTTGATCACAGAGGAGAGCTACCATGACAACACTTTGCAACAGAACTCACGTAATGTAAATCTGCTGCTGCTTCAAGTTACTGCTGCTTCTTCCTATCATGACAACACAACGTCCTCTTTCTAACCCGGAGGAATGCTGAATAATACTTGCTCTAAGGCACCTGGTAGTGGATGTTGTACAGCATGTTCACAAACACCAGGGCTTCTTCACTACATCTAAATACTGTCTGTAGCAAACTGACCTGACTAGTTTATATAGAGTGAAAAAATAGAGTTAAAAAGTAGAGGGCTGTGGTTTACCACGACACAACACTTTAAAAATCATCTTTCAAGAAACGTCACCTTAATGCGTCGTCTCAGTGAGACTCATAGAGGCAGCAGTGGAAAGTATTTAAGAGAACGCTGAGAGCAGCTGGGTGCAAATTCATGAGGCTGAACCTCATAACCAACTCCAGTGTAAATCCTGCTGCGGCAGGAGTGGACAGTAAGAACATGTGACGACGTATGAAGTCCACCAGGGTCTGCTGGGGGGGGGGGGGGTAGTGAATGGATCAAACAAACACGTGACTTTCTGGTGTTCGTGTTCCACGTGAAAATAAAGACTTTAGTCAGTCTGTAGAGACACTCGGTAGAGACACTCAGTAGAGAAACTTGGTAGTGACGTGAGTCTTTAGTCTCTAAGTAGAGACACTCGGTAGAGACACTCGGTAGTGACGTGAGTCTTGAGACACTCAGTAGAGACACTCGGTAGAGACACTCAGTAGAGACTCTCGGTAGAGACACTCAGTAGTGACGTGAGTCTTTAGTCTCTAAGTAGAGACACTCGGTAGAGACACTCAGTAGAGACACTCGGTAGAGACACTCAGTAGTGACGTGAGTCTTTAGTCTCTAAGTAGAGACACTCGGTAGAGACACTCAGTAGAGACACTCGGTAGTGACGTGAGTCTTGAGACACTCGGTAGAGACACTCGGTAGAGACACTCGGTAGTGACGTGAGTCTTTAGTCTCTAAGTAGAGACACTCGGTAGAGACACTCAGTAGAGACACTCGGTAGAGACACTCAGTAGTGACGTGAGTCTTTAGTCACTCTGTAGAGACACTCAGTAGAGACACTCGGTAGAGACACTCAGTGGTGACGTGAGTCTTTAGTCTCTAAGTAGAGACACTCGGTAGAGACACTCAGTAGAGACACTCGGTAGTGACGTGAGTCTTGAGACACTCGGTAGAGACACTCTGTAGAGACACTCAGTAGAGACACTCAGTAGTGACGTGAGTCTTTAGTCTCTAAGTAGAGACACTCGGTAGAGACACTCAGTAGAGACACTCAGTAGTGACGTGAGTCTTTAGTCACTCGGTAGTGTTCTGGTCTGGCTCAAAACCATAACCAATGTCATGCAAACTCAGGCAAGGAGTTCACCAAACAAATACTTTAATAAACAAAAGGTCAGGACATTTCAAATGGGCAACAAAAAATTAGCATTCTCATAATGAATGCCAGTAGACAAAACGTGACGCCAGTTCAACTACTGCAGTCCTGCTGCAACACTGTGTGCAGCGCATCAGGTGAGTCAGGTGAGTCAGGAGAGTCAGGTGAGTCAGGTGAGTCAGGAGAGTCAGGTGAGTCAGGAGAGTCAGGAGAGTCAGGAGAGTCAGGAGAGTCAGGAGAGTCAGGTGAGTCAGGAGAGTCAGGAGAGTCAGGTGAGTCAGGAGAGTCAGGAGAGTCAGGTGAGTCAGGAGAGTCAGGTGAGAAGAAGGCAGCTCTCCCTCAGGAGGGTTAGGGTCTTATAGGGCCAAGGCAGTGAACAGCTGCCTCCAATCTCCTTGATGGCCTCACTCTGGAATCCAGGGACACACACACACACGCACACACACGCGCGCGCGCGCACACACACACGCGCGTCCCGGCAGAGGCCCTGGGGCCATCACAGTAGAGACACTCGGTAGAGACACTCGGTAGAGACACTCGGTAGAGACACTCGGTAGAGTCTTTAGTCTTTAGTAAATTGTTAGAGACGTGAGTCGCTAAAAAGTAAAGTTAATGTCAACCATGTCTTTACCTAAACTTAACTGAGAGGTTCTGTTGGCTAAACGTTCTGGTGAGATGGAACTTTATTTTGAAAGAACACTATGCACATGACCCGACACGTTGAACACTAAACACGTAATCAATTTGATAAAAGTCCCGTATGGAACATACATGTTTGGGTTGTATATTGTGTAACCCTAACCCGTGATGTTCGTTCCCCATGCTTTGAGGAGGATGAGGGGCAGACGCGGCCCTCTAATCACCCTGTGGCACACATCAATCATGTGTCCAGAGGACCTTGTGAGCCACAGAAAGGCAAACGAGAGGAAAATCCGTTTGACCTGTCCAGGACTAAATTAATTATCCAATTACTCCTTTCCGAGTGACTGTGCCGCCCAGATAACTTGGGAGCTATTTACAACAGACTGCCTCGCTAAGATAACGTAGGGCCAGTAGCCGTATAATCACTTCACATGGTAAACGATCAGCACGAAACTCCTGAGACTGCCAAAAACTCTGTAGACCTCAGAAAAGTCATCAGCATATTTTACTTTCTCTGTCAGTGACGGATGAAAGGGTAATGAACAAAAATACTCTAAAAAAAGACAAAGTGGAACTAAGACAAACCAGAGGTGTTGTAACTCAACAACATTCACACGCTCATTTTCTCTCCCGTCCATCTCCAGCCTGTGTTCAGCCAGTTGTTTCATTACTATTACAGCCATCCATTTTGTTTTTATCTCGCCCAAAGCCCTGAGGAGGAGGGGCAGGAGAAGTGTGGCTGTCTGAAGCCCAATTACCCCCTCGATCCACTCATCACGTCGGCAAGAGGAGCAGCTGTGTTTTAATCCGGAGTTTTCAACACAGCCAAGGACGCCCGGGCAGCACAGATTTATCTGACTTCTGGAACAATCTTGACGGATCAAAAGCGCTCGGCTAGATATCGCCACTCTGGACGGGACAATACGTCTCCCCTTGTTGTCCAGGAGTGAGCGTACTTCTCTGCAGAAAAGAAGAAAGGGAAGAGCTCCATACGTATTTTCGATGCTTGGAAACAAGTGTCAAAGGCTGCTGTCTGTTATCTTCCTCGGAGTCATTTTCTTACGTATGCTAATAAAACCCATGTCCTTGCTCCCTGTCTCCCTGTCTCCCTGCGTCTTTATTTCTTACTTTACTTTATCTCACTTTCAAAAGAAAAGTCTGCCTCAAAGGACATTTAAGTTGTGGAAGTTTCACGAAGAAAAGAATGGACTCTGCATGTTAAAGACAGAATGATGAAAGTTAAATAACAAGCAAACAGAATCAAATTCAAGCTGGACCTCTGCCAATCACAGGGGAGGAAGGACGTTTGGCCTCAGAGGTCTGAGCAGAATGTAAATGCTGCAAAGAAGGGAGCCGTGAGATCAATATGGCATGTCAGCGGCCTGCAGCCCTGAGGAAGACATCCAGAGGCTCCACACATGGGGGGTGGAGAAGTGTGGATGCACGAAACTGCAACACAGCTTACTCCACGAGTGGCAACATCAGAGCCAATGTCAACCAGAGGTGCACAGAGTTCAAACACAGAAACATAATTACTGTTCTGAACCGCCAACCCGCCGAACGCTCTCTGGCACTAATGTGTATTCATGACTGGCAAGCAAAAAGAGGCAAGGCCACACACACACACACACACACACACATTATAGAGTAGTTAATCTGCACTTTGATGGGTTGACCCTTTCATAGTGCTGTGAGGCAGGAAAAAAAAGCACAAGGAGGGTGACCCTGATCATAACCCTGACCTCTCCTTTGAGTCCAGAGGCAGGAGAAGAAGAGGATCCATGCATAAAAGAACAAGCCGAGGCGTTCGCTCCCCCTCCTTTGAGTCGAGGCTGCCACCTGGAGACACAGCTTCATCCACGCGTAGACAGACTTGGATGACTCCATAGGAAGGCTCAGCGAGGTGGTCCGGTGCTACTCTGTTGTTGACGTGGGGCGGCTAACCAGACGAAGTGAAACACTTCTCATAAAACATAAATCTCACCTCTGTGCCACTTGTCCTTGTAGAAAACGACCAATTTCAACGGCGGTTCTTACCGACCGTCAAACACCAGCGGATGTGTTCCGCCCTCTGGACCCGGGTCAGAAGAGAGTCCGTGGCTGCTTTTAGGATGAGGAGAGGAAAACAAGCCAAAGACAAGTATCTTGAGAGACAATAGGACAACACATGCTAAAGATGAGGTCCATAAGACAATATAGAAATGGGCCACAGGGAAAGACTTTACCAATTACTGCCATGATGTCCAGAGGACTGATCCTCCAAAGACACTAGTTAGAATAAAAACGAGCTGCAGCGCTCCTGTGAATATGTTCTGTTCTGTCTTTAACAGCTGAGTTTGTAAACTTTACTTTTACAACTTCTGCACAGAAAGAAGAGCGTCTCAGCTTCAGAGTGAAATGATACTGTTTCACTCAGACTTTTACTGCTTTGGTAAAGCATAAAGCTTTTTAGATCTTCTGCACGGGAATGACTTCGGCTCAACAGGACGAACGGGGTCAAATGAAGGCAGAGTGTGTATGAATGTAATGTAGTGTAATGTATTGTAATGTAATGTAATGTAATGTATTGTAATGTAGTGTAATGTAATGTAATGTATTGTAATGTAATGTATTGTAATGTAGTGTAATGTATTGTAATGTAGTGTAATGTAATGTATTGTAATGTAGTGTAATGTATTGTAATGTAGTGTAATGTAATGTAATGTAATGTATTGTAATGTAATGTATTGTAATGTAATGTAATGTATTGTAATGTAGTGTAATGTAGTGTATTGTAATGTAATGTATTGTAATGTAGTGTAATGTAATGTATTGTAATGTAATGTATTGTAATGTAGTGTAATGTAGTGTATTGTAATGTCGTGTAATGTAATGTAATGTAATGTAATGTAGTGTAATGTAATGTAGTGTATTGTAATGTCGTGTAATGTAATGTAATGTAGTGTAATGTAATGTAATGTATTGTAATGTATTGTAATGTAATGTAATGTAATGTAATGTAGTGTAATGTAATGTAGTGTAATGTATTGTAATGTATTGTAATGTAATGTAGTGTAATGTAATGTAATGTAGTGTAATGTATTGTAATGTAATGTATTGTAATGTAATGTAATGTAGTGTAGTGTAATGTAATGTAATGTAGTGTAATGTAATGTAGTGTAATGTAGTGTAATGTAATGTATTGTAATGTATTGTAATGTAATGTATTGTAATGTATTGTAATGTAATGTAATGTAATGTAATGTAGTGTAATGTAATGTAATGTATTGTAATGTCGTGTAATGTAATGTAATGTAGTGTAATGTAATGTAGTGTAATGTAATGTAATGTAATGTAATGTAGTGTAATGTAATGTAGTGTAATGTAGTGTAATGTAATGTATTGTAATGTAATGTAATGTAATGTAATGTAGTGTAATGTATTGTAATGTAATGTAATGTAGTGTAATGTATTGTAATGTAATGTAGTGTAGTGTAATGTAATGTAATGTAGTGTAATGTATTGTAATGTAATGTAGTGTAATGTAATGTAGTGTAGTGTAATGTAATGTAGTGTAATGTAATGTAATGTAATGTAGTGTAGTGTAGTGTAATGTAATGTAGTGTAATGTAATGTAATGTAGTGTAGTGTAATGTAATGTAGTGTAGTGTAGTGTAATGTAATGTAATGTAATGTAGTGTAGTGTAATGTAATGTAATGTAGTGTAGTGTAATGTAATGTAGTGTAATGTAATGTAATGTAATGTAGTGTAATGTAATGTAGTGTAGTGTAGTGTAGTGTAATGTAATGTAGTGTAATGTAATGTAATGTAGTGTAGTGTAATGTAATGTAATGTAATGTAATGTAATGTATTGTAATGTAATGTAGTGTAGTGTAATGTAATGTAGTGTAGTGTAGTGTAATGTAATGTAATGTAGTGTAATGTATTGTAATGTAATGTAATGTAATGTAATGTAGTGTAATGTAATGTAGTGTAATGTAATGTAGTGTAATGTATTGTAATGTAATGTAATGTAATGTAATGTAGTGTAATGTATTGTAATGTATTGTAATGTAATGTAGTGTATTGTAATGAATGACGCTGTTGGTTTGGAGAGCCTTCTCTGTCTGTGAACATACACAGCTCACACATTCAGTCAGACTGACAATGCTGTGTTGTGGTGTTGCCTGTTCCTCTTGTTGTCTTGGAGGGCTGAGACGCGCCCCCCCCCCCCCCCCCCCCCCCCCCCCGACCATCTCTGAGGCCGGCTGGCACAGTTTCGAGTGACTCAATGAGTGAAAGCAGCTCCTGCAGCGAGGATGCCAGAGCGCGTTATGGCTGCAGCCCCATCCAGGTAAGCAGCGCTGAAGGCTGCAGTCTGCTTCAATGAGGAGCACTCAAGGTGGGGGGGTCTGGAGAGGAGGGGGGTCTGGAGAGGGGGGGGTCTGGAGAGGGGGGGGGCGGTGAAGCTGATACCTGCATCTGCTGCAAACACCACCTGTGTGGAAAGTACAAACTGAACAACAAAGGGTTCAGTGGAGCTTAAAGAACGGATCTTAATGCTCAGAGCAAAGCTGAAGACGTCGTTTACTGCAGAATAAGGACCAGAACCGGTCAGACCAGAGACCGCATACAGACGTAGAATTAAAACAAAACCACCAGCAGATATGGAAGAACAGTAATGTGCATTATAACATAGAGAGGCATACATACATACATATACAAAGAGAAGTAAGGCAAAGCTATCCCTCCTCATGAAGTGAACGTTTCAACATGCGGATGGATAACCGAGGCTGTTGTTGTGAAGTGGAAGCGTAGTAGTGAGGCTGCAGCATCGTCTGTGTCACACGTTAAGAGACGAGCTCCGATCCGGACTTCATTCACTCCGATGGGAATAAACACGATGAGCGATTCTTTCATTCTTATCACCAGCCACAGAGATTCAGCTCACCTTCTGCCACTGAAACGGCTTTATTCAAACCCACAAATCTAAATAAAACTAAAAGTCCATCTACCATCTACCATCTGGCAAACAACTAAGCTAACTCATTTTCATAATATTAAAAATAATACAGTGTTGCTGTAAGCTAAGTAAATGTCTACTGTTAACAAAGTGAAATACAGTATGAACATATAACTTAATCTGCTTTAATCCAAACAGACAACATCAGCTGTCATGGGGGGGCTGACCATAGGGTCAAAGGTCATGGAACAGGAGTCAGTGGACAGAGAGGTCCAGGAGGACGATCACGTCTCACATTGTCCCTCTCAGTGTAAGACAGTAATTGTAGAACACTGTATGTAGCTCTTCACTGTGCATCGGCTCTGTCACCGTTCGGTGTTTCCCATCATGCACCCTGCAGCAGGCACATTTAAATCAGCTGGCAGTTTGCCGCTGACTTTCTTGGTGCATCTTATCCTCCTAAATGCTTACTAAGCTCCCGTGAACGCATGCACCCCTGCGTCTTTCACCAATAATCCAATCAAAGCTACCAAAGGGACAAGGTGAGTCCTCATCCCTCCCCAGTGGGGACTAACAATGTATGTAAATATGAAATAAAAAAGAGGAATGGACTCAGACTGCTGACACCAACAAACTGGTTTTTGACAAAGTGACTCCGTTTGATCAAGTCTGTCTTCAAACAACAGTCAGGTCCTTCGTCCACTGAAACAGGGTGAGCTTGCTGGTATCGGTCCTTCTGTCCACACTGACCCTCTACAGATCCTGTCCTAGAGTACGTTCAATGTAAGAGACGGGCACAGAATCCACAGACCGTGTTCTGTGCAGAAACACGTTCCAGGATGTGTCTGGTGAACTGGCTAGTAAAAGGGTTCAGCAGTCAGTTCATCATATTATAGATGGTTACAGTGTCTTTAGGACAGACAGGCTTTCTGGTGGAGAAGGGTGGACGGTTGTCTTCCTCCCTCTGTGTGAACAATGTCCTCGTCTCTGTCGGTCTGAAGAAAACATAAATACAATATGCAAATATAACTCAACCTGCTTTCATCCATCCACACGCCGTTGACTTCCCAAACATTTGGGGCAGTGCCATTTTCCCTCTCTCCCTTTGTGAATGCTATTATTCTCTCTCTCTCTCTCTCTCTCTCTCTCTCTCTCTAAATGTCTCCTTGTCTCTCCCTCCCTGTAAATGTTGAACCTGGAAGTTGCTGGACGTCCTCCAGGGTGTGGACATGTGTACTTGTCTGACTCTGCTACTGTTGGGTCACTGCCTTTGGGAAGTCTGCCACTAGGATGAAGGAGGAACAACGTACACAACACATGTCCAGCCTCATTGCTTTGTACCGTTGAAAGCAACGGGGACATATAGTATGAAGCAACGGGGACATACAGTATGAAGCAACGGGGACATACAGTATGAAGCAACAGGGACATACAGTATGAAGCAATGGGGACATACAGTATGAAGCAACGGGGACATACAGAACGTGTGCTATGACTGTGGCGTGAAGGAGACTTGGAGCATGTGAATGTGTGAGCTGTAAACTGAGGAGGAAAAGAGAAAGTCAGAAGATAGGAAATGTGTTCTGTGGAATGAAACAGGGTGCCGCAGTAAACGAAAGCAGCAGCCGGAGTGTGTTCTCCTGTGTGAGAGCTCTGGGTTGAACAGATATAATCAGCGTCTGTGGATGCAGAGGTAATAACTCCACAGGGGAGAAGCTGGAGAAGTGAATCTATCTCTGTCATGAAGACACGGAGCAATCAGCACATTCTCAGCCAGCAGATAAAGTAGCAAGAGTTTAGAGTTCAGGCTCAGGGAGCGGATCACCTGTGTGGGGTTTACAGCCAGAGAGGAGCTCATGGACTGTGTATGGTCACCAGAACTAAGCTGGTGGGGATCCAGCAGCAGACCCACCGGGCCAGTATACCACGTAGGTTCCAAACGGTATCAAAGTGGGCTCAAATGTCCTCAGGCCCCAGAAGGGCCCCTTTTGGTGTCTATTAGCCATTCTTGTTTTAGTCCTCTTTGTGTTCATCCTGACTTTTTACAAGACGATCAAGAGGAGTGAAGAGGAAGTTGTGTGGACCGACTGGTGGTCAGATGATTGGTGATCCTCATCCTCTAGCATCAGCACTTCTTGAGCCCATGTGGAGAAACCGAGCAGACAACACACCGCTTTTCATTCATTTCATCCTCATTGATCTAGGAACATTTGTACACTCTGTGCTGGCACACATTCATCAAGGATACCACCATCACACAAGCCTGCGTTTGGTCCCAGAGGATCACACCAGTTCAGGTAGAACCAGGCCAACACACCTTTCAAGCGGTCTGGATATTTGACTCGTAATTCTTCCATTTATTACTCCACCGAAAGCAAACCGAACCGCCCTGGTGAACACACCAGAGTTTATGTGACTCACATCAAACAGGTTAGGACCTGAGTCTTCACTGAGCTACACTGCTCTGTGTGTGGAGGTCAGTCAACAGGCTGAGCTGAGCAGAGACTTGGATTAGGAGACATTATGTGACTGTGAGAAGCTCTTGTTCAGGCGGTTTCCCAGAGATGAAGTTGTGTAAGTGAACCCTTAGTGAGAAGCTCTTATCTTCTCAGTCCCACAGAGATCGTTGGTGAAGACCCAGTCTCTGCGGCGCGGGTGTGATGGGAAGCCAGGTGCACAAAGGAAAGTTGTAACATTGAAAAACCTGCTGTTGAAGACCAAAGCATTGTTTTAATGGAATAAAGCACAAATACATGGGAGGGACTATATAAAATACAACCGAAGGTGGTTAAAGGAAAAGAGGCAGGAATACAACAATGTGTGGACACCAGCTCCACAAAGAGGGTGGTGTTTGTTGGGACTTCACCGTGTGGTTCAAACAAAAAGCACAAAACGATGATTGACGACGTTAAAGAAAGGCTTTTCTTTTTATTGCCAAGGCAATTTTTTGGAACAGACTGATCAGGAACAATATTTAAAGGTACACTGGAGAGCTTAGCAACAACACACAAGACAATCTGGCAGAGAACAAGTGCAAGTGAGGGAACCTAAGTAGTGAGGGCTAATGAGGGGATGGGCTGCAGGTGAGGTGGGCGTGGAGGACCAGGTGAGGGGAATGAGGGCTGATCGGGTCTGAAATGACAGGAGAGTTAATTAAACAAGCAGACAGGAGGAAAACAAACTATTCATGACACAAAACACTTGACTTCAAACTACAGCTTCAAACGTTTTAACTTCAAACTATGAACAATATATTAACTGTTAACAACAGTTTACAGTATACTTAAATAAATATAAATAAACTTCTGCTGAAATATGAGCATATTTGCCTTCTCAGGCAAAATACGACGCCTCTCCTGACTAGTTGCATGTCCTCTCAGATGGTGTGATGAGACCTGTACACACTGGGATGAACTAGTGAGGACAGATCCTCCCTGATGGGGAGAGGACTGAGGACAGCGGTCATCTCTCTGCATAAAATACATTTGAGGATATTTATTAGTCTTTTTGACGAATTGTCTTCATGGAACAGATTTTATACAAATATTGTTTTCACATCACTTTTTTTTTTACCTGAACCGTGGAGATTCCACAGTGGAAAAAGAACGCAGTCCCTTGACCACACATGTGGTCACAGACCTGTGGAGGTCCTCCACCTTCTCTTTTCTTAAATGAGCCTTCTTTATCAAGAGGAATGGCATCCAGTTGGCTTGTATCCAGGTTTTTATATCTGTGAGGCAGTTGGTGATGGTGGAGTGGGTGGTGGGGTGATGGATTTGGTGGAGATGTAGAGCTGGGTGTCGTCAGCGTAGCAGTAGAAGTGGAAACCATGGTGGTGGATGATGTCGTCAAGGAGGAGCAGGTAGAGGATGAAGAGGAGGGGACCGACTACTGAACCTTGGGGGACACCTTGAGAGACTGGGGCTGTGTCAGACTTGGATTTATTGATACTAATGAACTGTTCACGGTCAGAGGTGTGATTTGAACCAGGAGAAGGCTGTGCCAGTGACGTGGAAGGAGGACTCGAGATGGGAAAGGAGGATGGTGTGGTTGATGGTGTCGAAGGCTGCACTGAGGTCGAGCAGTACCAGGATGTTGAGGGAGTCAGTCAGTGACTCAGGGAGGCATGTCCTCCCTTAAGTTAAGCCTGAACGTTACAAGTCTATTTTATTTATAACCAGACGTTTTAAAATCAGGATTTGACAAACATAATATCAGCAACCTGAATATGGTTTCAAATGTTGAAGATTTCAGTTTGTAAACTTCAAAAAACATGACTTCAGCTAGAGGAAGTCAAATATTCCAACATTAAGTATTAGTCATGTTTCCTTCACATCTGAATATTCAGTTGCAATTAAGATGTTTTGCTTCCATAAGTGCTTCATCTGAAGTATGTATTTTTGACTCTGAAGAGTTTATGTAACAAAGCTTTGATAAGGCGTTGGGCCTGATGTTCTTTGCAGCGGTATTGATTCTAGTCTTCACTGGTCTGACACTAGAAGAGGACGCGAGGCGGAGGCTGCAGCCGGTGTAGTGCACCGTCAGGACAGAGCTGCAGCAGATGTTGGACTCACTGAATATTGGTCAGGGATCATTTAGCACCAGTAGACCTGCTGCTCTAAACTGGTGACCCAACACAGCGCTCACGCTGCGGACACATATGTTCACCCAGCAGAACTGCTTCTACCGCTCTTCTTCACTCTCTTCTTCACTCGCACAAACATGAGCAGATTGTCAAAATTACTTTTATTGGATAAAATCTCAAAGCACAACGTATTTGAATGGTAATATGAATCATTTGAGACCGTAGACATTTACAGAAATATCTAGAAAGGATCCATTTTAAACATTAACAGCAGTTTACAAAAGCATTTCAGGCGAGGTCCTCAAAACAACGCTGATGATGATATGAAATATTAACATGGACACTTCCTTTACAAGTGAAAGCAGGAATGTCATGGTCCTTCTCTACAAGAATAAAAACACATTTCAGCACATTTTTGTTGGCAAAATACAAATTAAAGACGTTTTTTAAAATGATTTCAGCTTTCGTCTTTTGGCACAGCGAGCCAACACTCATCATGTAGAGATCTATCGTCTGGCTCCTCGTGAAGGTCCACTGAACAGGAACAGGTAGACGTGACAACACAATACTGAATGTTACACAGTAAACCACATGCATGTGACGCTACAGGGAGGGAGGGGCGTGGTCTACAGCCACGTATACAAAAGCTCAGCATGAAGGTCCAACGGGTCCTCTTCAGATCCAGTACATTCAACTCCGGATCAAGAGAAACCCAGAACAATGGATCCTCGGCGTGCATTCTAAACTGTGCACTTTATTTTGGTAAAAATAAAAAATGTTACTTCTCTCCTGCAATGATAGCACCCACTATATATATACTGGTACTATATACTGGTACTATATACTGGTATTATATACTGGTACTATATACTGGTATTATATACCTGTATTATATACTGCTATAGGCCAGTGGGCATTATTTGGTATCTTAAATTGTATTTTCTATCAATGTCATAATTTGATTGGTCAAATATCTATATTTTAGAAATACTAAAGTTATGAATCCATCATTGAGTTGTGCAGTTAACTGGTCATTTAAACGTGTGTGTGTGTGTGTGTGTGTGTGTGTGTGTGTGTGTGTGTGTGTGTGTGTGTTGAAATAGATCCAGAGCAGAAACACTGACTAGCCTGTAAAGTACCCACCATGTGATACTATAATAATAAAAAATTAATAATTATTATTTGTAGCTTTGCATACAGACGTATGTGAACACAAGTCAACATACTTTAGTGGACTTTTGATCTTTCTAGTTTCAGAGTGAAACCAGATCCACCTCCCTGCAGCCTGACCCAGATGGATGCAGGTCTGTGGTCTGATGTGGTCTGGGATGACATGACCCACTATCACGCATCTCCTGCATGTGAAGCCGTCACCATATTGCGTCATACAGTGCAGTGATTTTACTGTAGTTTGTAGGTTTGGCTCATTTTGTTAAACAAAGTAAAAGATTTTGGTTTCTTGCGACACGGTATAAAAGAATCCAGGTCTCCTATTGAAATGAGATAGGACTGTTTAAATATGAAGACGACAGAAAATAAAATCTTAAAATAGATGTGTTCTGGTCCAGCAGTCTGCTGGTGCGTGGGCCTGATTCTGGCCCATTAGAGACAGAAGTGATACGATCGCTGTGATTGAAAGTGATGAATTCTACACCGGTCCTTAAACTAAATCCATATTCAACATCCAGTAAGCATGCATGAATATGATTTATTGTGATTCTTAGTTTTAAGTGGAGGATTCATGGTATGAATGCTGATTTTTTGCTTTTAATTTAACTTCTAATTTAGACGATTTTCAATTATTATTTGCATAAATTACCAGATACCAACGTCAGTCAAAGGAACAGAAGTTGAGGCACGGGTATGGAGGTCCAGAACCTGTGGTCTCCATTCAGTCAGTCCTCTCCAGCAGCTCATTCAGAACAATCTGGATTTTCCCTTTTTTTTGTCCAGCAAAAGCAGCGCACGGCTACAAAAGGTGCGTGAGGAGGAGGAGGGGGGGGGGTGTTGCACTCACAGCAGCAGGGCCCGGTGCTACGCCATGGTGTAGCCATAGCTCCCACAGTGCAGCGCTACCAGCAGCCGGTCTCTCAGGACCTCCTGGCTCGGGTATTCTGGGAGTTTCAGCATGTTGATGCTGAGGAGAGGAGACAAAGAAGAGTCACCGGCCGGTGTCATGACGACTCGTGGAGTTCTGATGTCTGGTACCGGTCCGAGACAAAGACCCGCTACAGTCCAGCAGCAAGAGACCGCTCCCTGCTTCCACACCGCCATCAGTGAACGGCACACCGAAGAGACACACTGCCCTCTAGTGACGAGGCCCTCATTAAGGCGTGCAGAGGGACTCGTCTGGGTCCGACTGTCTGCTCGCTCACTCACTCACTCACTCACTCACTCACTCACTCACTCACTCACTCACTCACTCACTCACTCATGTTGAGCGCATATTTTAAAGTACTGCTATATGAACAAAAGGTCAATAACATTTGGTTTGAATCACTTTAAACAGATCAGGTTCTTTTTATCAGCAGTATTCTTCACACAGTAGTTATAACACAGTTATAATGATTCTGATCATAGATATACTCTATCTTCATGTGTAATAGATGATATTTAAATATACAGCTTGAAAACTGTAAACCTCTCTACGTCATGTTTTTATGTTTGTTAAATTATCAGTAGTGATAACTAAATGATATTATTATACATATTACAAACAAAACACTTTAAAAACTCTACAAAAATAATTTAAATGAATCTTTGCTTTTTTGGTATTTTGGTCAGAAACCTATTCAATGCTGATTAGACTGTACTATGTGTGGTATTAGTTATAAATGTACGTTGGTACATAGAGGGTGATAAGAAGCTGTACTTAGAGGGACTTAGGACCCAGGGGAATGTAGGTGAAGCATGTGACCCTGGAGGGAGGCAGTAACGAACACATGGAGTTATGCTAATAAAGAGTTAAGAGCAGTTTGTTCTCACGTGCTTATATGTTTATTTAAAAACATGACGATATGTATTTTAATATTGTCACGTTTGACCAGGTTCTTGTGTTAAAGATGTCCGCTTCATAATAAATAAAGAACTGCTTTAATGCGTGATAAAATAATTGTCGGCGTTACTTAATTAATGCGATAACGCGTTAACTTGCCCAGCCCTAGTTTAAACTATAAACTACCATCTACTTGGGAAATTAAATCATTTAATTGAAATAATTGTCTTAGATGCCAATAATTGGACATTAATACCAAACTGCTTCTTATGTCCAGAAAGGCTGAAGGAGGTGGTGATTGTGAGGTGAGCAGCAGAAGGTCTCTGTGAGGAACAATGGCTCACTGTCAGCAGAGCAGCAACTACAAAGGCCAACTGGAATGTGTGGAAAGACTCATTACCAGGTACTAGAGGTAGGCAGTAGGTTGGAGGAGAACGGCACTGCAGCAACGGTGAACTTCTGTAGACCACTGCCCCCCATCAGGTAGGCAAAGCCACCATGAGGAACCCTGGAACTGATGAGAACGGTACCGTATTACAGATTCATAGACCGTCACACGTTTCTCTGTCTCCAGATCTTTAGTACAAATCAGAAAGACTAACCTTCCAGTGACGAACTGAAGCAGAAGAACCCGTTCCTCCTGGGACAGACTGTTCACCACCTCCCAGAACCACTGCAGAACAAACGCAGACCGGTTATGATTCTCATTGTGGGGTTGATCTTCTACCATGTTTGCATGCTGTAATGTTCACAAAGCGAGTCCATCTTTAGTAAAACAGAGAGCCAGTCTATCTTTAGTAAAACAGAGAGCGAGTCCATCTTTAGTAAAACAGAGAGCGAGTCCATCTTTAGTAAAACAGAGAGCGAGTCCATATTTAGTAAAACAGAGAGCGAGTCTATCTTTAGTAAAACAGAGAGCGAGTCCATCTTTAGTAAAACAGAGAGCGAGTCCATATTTAGTAAAACAGAGAGCGAGTCTATCTTTAGTAAAACAGAGAGCGAGTCCATCTTTAGTAAAACAAAGAGCGAGTCTATCTTTAGTAAAACAGAGAGCCAGTCTATCTTTAGTAAAACAGAGAGCGAGTCCATCTTTAGTAAAACAGAGAGCGAGTCTATCTTTAGTAAAACAGAGAGCCAGTCTATCTTTAGTAAAACAGAGAGCGAGTCTATCTTTAGTAAAACAGAGAGCGAGTCCATCTTTAGTAAAACAGAGAGCGAGTCCATATTTAGTAAAACAGAGAGCGAGTCCATCTTTAGTAAAACAGAGAGCGAGTCCATCTTTAGTAAAACAAAGAGCGAGTCTATCTTTAGTAAAACAGAGAGCCAGTCTATCTTTAGTAAAACAGAAAGTCTATCTTTAGTAAAACAAAGAGCGAGTCTATCTTTAGTAAAACAGAGAGCCAGTCCATCTTTAGTAAAACAGAGAGCCAGTCCATCTTTAGTAAAACAGAGAGCGAGTCCATCTTTAGTAAAACAGAGAGCGAGTCCATCTTTAGTAAAACAGAGAGCGAGTCCATATTTAGTAAAACAGAGAGCGAGTCCATCTTTAGTAAAACAGAGAGCGAGTCCATCTTTAGTAAAACAGAGAGCGAGTCCATCTTTAGTAAAACAGAGAGCGAGTCCATCTTTAGTAAAACAGAGAGCGAGTCCATCTTTAGTAAAACAGAGAGCGAGTCCATCTTTAGTAAAACAGAGAGCGAGTCCATGTTTAGTAAAACAAAGAGCGAGTCTATCTTTAGTAAAACAGAGAGCCAGTCTATCTTTAGTAAAACAGAGAGCGAGTCCATCTTTAGTAAAACAAAGAGCGAGTCTATCTTTAGTAAAACAGAGAGCCAGTCTATCTTTAGTAAAACAGAAAGTCTATCTTTAGTAAAACAGAGAGCCAGTCCATCTTTAGTAAAACAGAGAGCCAGTCCATCTTTAGTAAAACAGAGAGCGAGTCCATCTTTAGTAAAACAGAGAGCGAGTCTATCTTTAGTAAAACAGAGAGCCAGTCCATCTTTAGTAAAACAGAGAGCCAGTCCATCTTTAGTAAAACAGAGAGCGAGTCCATCTTTAGTAAAACAGAGAGCCAGTCTATCTTTAGTAAAACAGAGAGCGAGTCCATCTTTAGTAAAACAGAGAGCGAGTCTATCTTTAGTAAAACAAAGAGCGAGTCTATCTATAGTAAAACAGAGAGCGAGTCTATCTTTAGTAAAACAGAGAGCGAGTCTATCTTTAGTAAAACAGAGAGCCAGTCCATCTTTAGTAAAACAGAGAGCGAGTCCATCTTTAGTAAAACAGAGAGCGAGTCCATCTTTAGTAAAACAGAGAGCGAGTCTATCTTTAGTAAAACAGAGAGCGAGTCCATCTTTAGTAAAACAGAGAGCGAGTCTATCTTTAGTAAAACAGAGAGCGAGTCTATCTATAGTAAAACAGAGAGCGAGTCTATCTTTAGTAAAACAGAGAGCGAGTCTATCTTTAGTAAAACAGAGAGCGAGTCTATCTTTAGTTTGTTTCTTGGTAAATGTTTGAGTAAACATGAGTCACTGAGAGGAACTTTCAACCTGTTTTAAATGTAGAATGAAACAGGTATGGGATTCCAAATCCAGTTGTGACCTTAAGACCATTCTGGTATTTTACTGGTTTCCAAACTGTAGTGCTGCAAATCAATGAAGCAAATGTTCATGTTGAAGTGATCTCGTGAAAACAATGAAGTTTGAAGATCCTGCTTCAGATGTATCCCTCATGTATTCTATTTTTTTACGTTTAAAAGGTTAAAGGCTGTTTTCAACATCAACAACCGCCGTTCAAAACGCAAGACAAATGAGATATGATTTGATATGGTAATGATAAAGGAAACAAAGACATCCACGAGGAGCGCGACATGTTCTCCTGGTAGCGTCCCTCAGCTGTGCTGTCCTCATGGAGGGTCAGGAGCACTGTTACCATGAAGTAAACACCATTACAGCTTTCTTTTGACCATTTTTCTTTATACATCAATGTGAGCTACAGAGCTAACATGTTAGCATGTAGCTCCCTGCAATGTAAACACAGTGGCTATCAGTGTGGTTGTGGAAAATAGAAGATGTGAAAAAGTTATTTCTGGTAAAGAGACGATAAATAATGGGAGTTTACTGTCCAAGCTGGTGCTACGCTGCCATGTCTACACAGCTGAATGTGGAATTACTGATCTTTAGAAACGTTTTTACTCGTCAGACAGTTTCATGTATGAAATGACGATTATGTTTGAAACTAGGGGCAATATGACCGGAAATTGACATCTGGTGTTTTTCGTTTTTTAAATCCACGAAACAAGATTCTATCATCTTTCACTTTCTTGGCAATGTGAGGGAACATATATGAAGAGAGAAGAACATGTAGTAAAATGTAGCTCCATAGAATAGATCATTTCCATCTGTTTTGAGAGAGATAGCTGAACCCGTAATGTGATTCGTTCAGTCAGCAGTACTTGAGCGGTGTGGTGGGAAGCTTCATCAGACCCCTTCATCAAGCAATTTAAACATTCTGTAGACAATAGTGTCAACATGATGTCATCTATGAACAAATAAGTGTGTTGTGTTGCTTACAGTCAGTATTCACTACCTGGATTCAAAAAGGACAAAACACTTGTTAAAAACAAAGCTCTTCATTCATCGACTGACATAGAAATATACATTGAGTTCACATTATGCAAAAAGCAGTAAAGCCATAATTAGTCTTTAAACTGTGTGGATCATGAGCTCCATCAGTCAGGGCTTCTTGAAGACTGACGTTGTGTCGGATGCTGATGGAGCTCTCAGGTCAGAGGTCATCCTGAAGAGTCTGCTGGCTTCAGGAACACCTCATCAAACCACCTGTAAAACACAGCGTGACATTAACCCGTCATGTAGTAACATCAAGGTGTGTGACAGGAAGAAGGGTAGCGTTTACTACAACGTCCTCATCTTACATGTGTAGTTATGACAACAGTTACAAACAGTGTAAACATGATAAATACTTATAAAGTATAAGTATTAATGAGCATAAGACAACAGTGAAACGTTTCATGTTAAATGGTCTTAATCCGTCTCCATGGTGGGGAAGCACAGAGAGGTTTATTGACTCTACTGTTATTTTCTGCTCACTCGCTACGTTCATCGTTTTATATCCAAGAAGCACGTATAAGGAATCTGTCTCTGGATGGCTGCATAACAATAAACAACGCAAAAGTCTAGAGACATAACATGAATTAGGTTATTTTAACTTGTGTCAAAGGAGCAAGTTAGTGACTGGTGCTAACGAATCAAAGCTAACGTTGACGTAACTCAACCAAGCAACGGGTCGACTTTTCTTCTTCTTTCTCTTTCTTTGATCATTCATTTTTCACATGTTTCTACATTGTAATGAAAGCTGTATTCTCTTCTTGTTTTCAACCGACACAGTTAACCGGGTCACTTGATAAATGAATACACCGGTGTGGATCTGGCTTCATCTAAACCAAGCCAGCTTTTCACAAAAGACAACCTGCTCCTGTCTTTATTCAACTGGCTTCATACGAGACCTGATGTCCACACAGTCCGTCTTTGTATTACTATATTACTCCAGCCTGTGGACCTAACATCAAAGCTAGCTGCACTAGCAGCCCAGCGTGCTAACGTTAACAGGCAAACAGTGTTAAAAACACAGCAACTCAAATAACATTAAAATGGTCAAACTTACAGCTCCAGGTTTGAAGTCGAGTCTCAGACAGCCGGTCCAGATCCAACAGAGCTCCAGTTTGAGGTGACAAAATAATTTTCCTGTGAAGCTGAGGATGGTTCTACTGTTTCACCAGGGAACCCATATGACACAGGGAACCCATGTGACACAGGGAACCCGTATGACATAGGGAACCAAATGTCCACAATTCATGACTTTTTGTGGTCTGCTCATTGCTTCACAGGTTTTTTGAAGATGGAGCAGGAGACTAAGAGAGAGGCTGTTCTTTTGTGACACACATTTGTTTAAAAAGGATGAAAAGGTGCAGAAGAGGTGATCTTTAAAATCTTTAAACCGTGTGCAAACTGTCATGCTAAAGTCACATATAGCGGTAAAGATTGATTCCATGATATGCAGAGGAGCCTGAGGAAGGAGAGAGCAGGCGCCCTGATGTTCTACCTGCTGTCAGACTGACAACAGACCCACAAACTGAATCCCTGTCGTCATGAGCAGTTGTGATCGCTGATCTTTGTGAGGCATACATGTGTCGTTCTGGAGGAGTCAGTCCCACCTGGATGACTGGCTCCTGAGGGTCGTAGCCACTGGTGTACTCCGTGTTCCTGCACCAATCCTGCACATCGATCTCTGGCATCCCTGACAACAGGAGCTCCTGCGCGCGCACACACACACACACACACACACACACACACACACAGCATGAACAGAAACTCCTTATGCTTTAGACTCTAGGTACACATACAGTGCTGAAAGCAGCTGATTACAGTGAGAGTGAAGCAGCTGCAGGTTGCCCAGCGATGACAGCATGTCCAACACAACCAAGGTGAGATAATCATCATGCTACACTATTGATCCTCGCACAAACGAGGACACGAAATCTGCCGACACTGACGGAAAACAACCTTCTCATGCGGATGGAGAAGAGGGATGAGCTTCAAGGTGACCCCACCTACCCCCCTAACCAGACACGGCTAATCGATCCCTGCATCAGAGCCAAGCGGGCAGCCGGGGCAACAAGGAGAATGACAGGAGAAGACGAGGGATGAGAGGGAGAGGAGGAGGGAAGGCAGGAGAAGACGAGGGATGAGAGGGAGAGGAGGGAAGGCAGGAGAAGACGAGGGATGAGAGGGAGAGGAGGAGGGAAGGCAGGAGAAGACAAGGGATGAGAGGGAGAGGAGGAGGAAAGGCAGGAGAAGAAGAGGATGAGAGGGAGAGGAGGAGGAAAGACAGGAGAAGAAGAGGATGAGAGGGAGAGGAGGAGAAAAGGCAGGAGAAGATGAGGATGAGAGGGAGAGGAGGAGGAAAGGCAGGAGAAGAAGAGGATGAGGGAGAGGAGGAGAAAAGGCAGGAGAAAACGAGGGAGAGGAGGAGAGGAGGAGGAAAGGCAGGAGAAGATGGGGATGAGAGGGAGAGGAGGAGGAAAGGCAGGAGAAGACGAGGGAGAGGAGGAGAGGAGGAGGAAAGGCAGGAGAAGAAGAGGATGAGAGGGAGAGGAGGAGAAAAGGCAGGAGAAGACGAGGGAGAGGAGGAGAGGAGGAGGAAAGGCAGGAGAAGAAGAGGATGAGAGGGAGAGGAGGAGAAAAGGCAGGAGAAGATGAGGATGAGAGGGAGAGGAGGAGGAAAGGCAGGAAAAGAAGAGGATGAGAGGGAGAGGAGGAGAAAAGGCAGGAGAAGAGGGAGAGGAGGAGGAAAGGCAGGAGAAGACGAGGAAGAGGAGGATGAAAGGCAGGAGAAGACGAGGGAGAGGAGGAGGAAAGGCAGGAGAAAATGAGGGAGAGGAGGAGAGGAGGAGGAAAGGCAGGAGAAGATGGGGATGAGAGGGAGAGGAGGAGGAAAGGCAGGAGAAGACGAAGAGGTCAGATGGATGACTAACCAGTTCGTATTCGTCAAACAGCTGGATGAGCGAGGGCAGGATGAAGGTGTGGAATCCTTGCAGGAAGGCGTTGATCTGAGGCTGGATGGCTCGCGTCATCCTCAGCTCCGTAACCAGCTGGACGTACTCGGCCTGAGAGGACACACACAGATCAAACTCCCCGAGACACTCTGATGGACAAGAAACGGAGACAGAGCTCACGCGGGGTTATTCATCGGTCCTGCTGGACTGGAACCTGCTTTACAACACGGTGCCATCTGCAGGATCGCTGCAGTACTGCACTCTGTAATTGGGACTCTTCCTGGCAATTAGCTGGAAGAGAGCGATCAATCGCTCACAGGAGACCGAGGACGGATGAATGGACCAGAGGGGACCTTAAGCCCGTCATCAATGCCACGTTCAGCCACACAAGCGCTGAAGTCTCCACACCTGGTTTAATCATCAAGTCCACACATCCACCTGTGTTCTGAAACCTTTAGAGTGATCGGACTCTATCCAGTCATAAACATCATACCTGTAGAAACCTGTCCAAACTCTCAGACCAAGAACAGACAGAAAGCAACTATAATAAGATATTCTATCTGTAACACTTGACAGAGCCTAGTATTTTAAGGAAGCTGGTTTCAAACACCAAATATTGATGTATTTTTACACTTGACTCGCTGCTAAATACTCAACCCTACTGGCATCATTTAAAGGGATAGTTTTACATTTTAGAGAGGATTGTCATTCATGTCAGGTAAATATGAAGCTGGAGTCAAACTACTAAACTACTGAGCATAAAGACAGGAAACAGGGGGACGGTCTATCTAAAGGTACTGATGCTCACTATTTACTATCTGTGATCTTATAGATTCATAGGAAGACCAGAATAGAGATTAAATGCATAAATAATTCTATCAGTTGTATTCAGGACATCCATAACATTTATCAAACTTTTTTATTTACGATTCCCTAAAAGGCATTGAGAATAAAATCCTCCAAACTATCAGTCAGACTCCAGGTTACTCAGAGTAGTGACCTGGTCCCTGTATTCTAGACTTGAGTAGTGATACTTGATGCTGCAGAACAACTGAATCTGAATCAAACCAATAGTCAAATGTTCTGTGGAAACAGACTTAATTAGACTGAGAGCTGCAGCTGCTCAGTCTGGTGTTTGACCCCAACAAACACCTCACGACCCCCTCAGCATGACCAACATGTTCTCCTGGGCCGGTCAGACACTGACCTTGTTGTCCTGGGTGACCAGGATGCCGGTCCCTCCGGGTTTGAGCGGCACTTCCTCCATCGCCCCGAACACGTCCGTCTCTACGGAGAAGGTGAGCTCCAGACCCAGATCGCTGATGTCGTTGTCCAGGATCCACTGCAGGTTCTTCCCATACTCCGGATCAATGGACGACACGTCCTGGTAGTTCACCGGGATACCTGGTGGTACATTGTGATATGTCAACACTATTGATCACTCAGTCCTGGTTGTCCTCCAGTCTGAAGAGTCCAGTAAACTCAGAAGACTGCGCCTACGGAGCTTGACTGTTGGTTAGTGTCATCAGTGGAGCTCCTGCCATCAGTGTCTGAATGGTGAATGATGACATGTAGCGTTAAAGTGCTTCGAGTGGTTGTAGGACCAAGTACAGTCCATCTGCCCCTGAAAGGCCTGAATGGATGGACTGTCAGTGTTGCTGACTTGGCGACTCTCTTGCTAGATTCAGTATCTTTGGGGTCCAATGCTGCGAGCTACCTTCACTGGAAGGAGTTGGCCTCACTGGGCTGTGTTTAGGTTAGATCATTTTAAATGTGTTGAATACTATAGCATTCTACTTATCTAAAGATAACCAACCCTAGCTTTAATACTTCTTCTAATACTGGTTTTATTCTAGAACTTTCTGAGATTCTATCATGTATGGTCAGATATGATTGTTCTTATCCGTGGTGATTTAATGTTTACTGCCGACTTGATTGACCCGTCTTTTAATAATAATTGTCAAACTATCCTCGATTACATCAAAATGACTAAACTCTGGTGCTTACTTGACTGAACTGACTGAGTGAAATCGCTGGAATGAGTCTGTGGATGTAGAATAGAAACATCAGCTTCTCTGTACCAGCACTTATAATCCATTCTTTAATCCTCGTGTCCTAAAAGCTGAGGCTAGAATTATTTACCGTAGCATCGTGAACGTAGGCCGACCCGCACGCTCGTGTGACACATCTGGTTCTGCTAATTTCTTGCTGGCTATAATAATGGATATGTTGGCTGCAATTCATCACTGTTACCTTCTAGTGCATCAATGAGCGGAACCACCCATGGGCCGAGCCTGTGCCTGTGACGGATGCATTGACCTAGCGCTAGTAGCACCACATAAACGTTACTGTTATTTTCACAGGGCACAACCTTGGTCTGTGGTCTGTTCTACTTATAAACAGATTGTGCACTCTCATAGGGAACCTGTAGTTCTTTGAAGACATCTCCCCTATCGAGATGAGACGAGGAACACACAATGACGTCCTCTGGCTTCATGAGCGTAGCAGGGATTTAAAGAGTCAATGGAAGTGAGCTGAGCAAAAACTCAAGCCATCTCTTAATACCTTGAAGAGACGCATTTTGGCCAATCGGCACACAGTTAAACAGCTGGTACTCAGTGGTTGACCCTACTGCTAGCTAGCACATGGAAGCATCCAGCATTTCTTAAAGCTAATAGATGAGACTAGGCTCCATATCACACCTATGAGCTTTGCATCTGTCTCAAGGGTTAAAGACAAATGATGCCATAGACTATATATTACCAACCAGCACACTAGTCTGACACACGCGCGCGCACACACACACACACACACACACACACACACACACACACACACACACACACACACACACACACACACACACACACACACACACACACACACACACACACACACACACACACACACACGCCTGTGTTCTTTTACCCAGAATGTGTTTGTAGAAGGAGCGGGTGAAGTAGATGTTGACCAGCTGCCGGTGGTACAGAGCCAGACCCAGGACGTGACCTGCAAACTGGAAGTAGTTCAGATGGTCTGGGTTCACAGAGGAGTTACTGTTGGGCTGAAAAGTCGTACCTGTAGATCAAACACACAGTTATTCCACATGACGAAGTTCTGCTCGTCACGCTGAACGTTACCGCGGTAAGGAAAACAACACGTACCATCAGCTGACTGAGTGAACAGAGCATAGTCTGGGTTGATGATCTCATTGGACAGGATGTCAAACCACTCCCGAACCACGCCCTGGCCCTGTAACACACAGACGCGTTCAACACAGCTCACTGCTGTGGGTTTCATGAGACAGAAGTTCTGCTGCTCCATCAGCTCACAGCTGAAACGTATCATTACTGAGAACTCATGCAGGCTCATGTGGATTTAGAAACCCACCATCCCCTCCTCTCCATGGAAGCGAACAGCAATGCCCTGTTTGAGTTTCTCATTGCTGGACTTGGAAACCATCTCACAGCTGCTTCTGAATATGGTGTCTGTCAGTGAGATACAAAACATAATGAGTTTACTCAGAAGAAAGCATGAAGGAGGTGTGGAGAACTCTAAGGCACGTTAGCGATGCATTGAAATGTATTTCCACGAGACCAATGTTGTTCGCCAACATGCAAGTGTTTGTTTGTGGTAGACTGGCACCAACAACCGGCACACATCCACCTTTGCTCGTTCTGTGTGCATTTAATAAGCCAGGCAACATGACAGTGGAGAGTAAATGAAATCTTTGAATGGGTTTTGGTGCGACATCCTCACCCTCATACACTTCCTCCATTCACATATAGAGAGGAGCCTTTGTACCTCTGTGGATGAGCAGGATGTCGTTCTCGTTGACCGGACGATGAACCATGTCTGAATCTGGCTGGCCGGCCAGCAGATGCTCATAGAACCACTCACAGCGATCCTTGAAGGGCTGAGAGAGTAAAATACAACTTCATCCCACACTGCGCAGCACTTTCCTAAACTAATTACCACTTCGCTGTGTTTTCTACTCTCCGACTGTGGATTTTTCAGTCCCGACCGACGGCTCGGAAAGCCTTCAGTTCTGAAATGCTCGCCTGTAATACGGAGATGGGGCTGGGGTCTATTTGCATAATATATGCCTTTGTTCTCTAAGCGTTGGAGGGAGAATGAGGGATGAGCATGGAAGAGAGCGAAAGGCTTTTCCCCTGGGCCATACTGAGAGAGGAATCAGGAGATGAAATCAAATTCACCAGGTTAAAGTCTGTAATTAAAACAAGGGCCTACTCCCAGGCGAGTCATAATCCATGGGTAACGAGGCTCGAACGCCGCAGCTCAAATATGAATACTGAAGAGGAAGGGAGCGGCGCACAACTCGGAGCGGCACTTAAAATTTATGAAGCCATATAAATGGAACTTAAGACAAGTATTATCGCCATGGTTGTAACATTGTTAAATGATCCTGAAGTGAAGTTTCAAAGTCACTTTCCATTAAGTCCCAGAAGACACAAACATAAAGACACAGAGGGACATCAAAGTAGAGGATAAAGTATGAGGTTAAAATGTTGTGTATTTTACTCAGCTAATAAATGATGGCTGATTGTACAAGGTCAATAAAAATGGAGGGTTACCTCTCTCTGCTTGGAAAAGAGCTGAACATAAGGCGCCCGATGAATTGAAAAAGTTGATGTATCGGTCTATATTTTAAGTTAAGTTATCAGAGATGCATTATTATCAGCGTACATGTGGGCCGATAAGAAACAAGAAATTGCAGTAAAGAAGAAGAAGAAACTGGATTCTTAAGGCCAATACAGATTTCAATACTTATTTTTAATAGGTGCAAGTTACGAGATTGGGAGCATTTCGAACGGTGCTGACAGCTAACGGTGCTCACAGATAACAGTGCTCCCAGCTAACGGTGCTCAGAGCTAACGGTGCTAACAGCTAACGGTGCTCCCAGATAACAGCTAACGGTGCTCCAAGTTAACGGTGCTCCCAGCTAACAGCTAACAGTGCTCCCAGCTAACGGTGCTCCCAGCTAACAGCTAACGGTGCTCAGAGCTAACGGTGCTAACAGCTAACCGTGCTCCCAGCTAACACTGCGCCAAGTTAACGGTGCTCCCAGCTAACGGTGCTCCAAGTTAACGGTGCTCCCAGCTAGAAGCTAACGGTGCTCACAGATAACGGTGCTCCCAGCTCAAAATAGTGCCAATAATGGCTGAAGTGCTGACAGAGCTAACAGTGTTTACCAGAGGGTGGGTGCTACGCTTACATACAACACTGTCGGTCAGGATGGTGTTATCAGCTGCAACCGCTGTATGCGAGCAGTGTCTGTGAGTTATACAGTTGGGCACGCTCACATGCATTAACATGCACCAACAGCATGCACAGCTGACCAGGCTATGGAAACAAAGCAAGGAGAGGCTCTGATAACAACACAGAGGGAGGTAGACATGACTCCTCTATATCTTTACAGAGATAATATGATACGTCAAGTGTTACATAAGCAAATTAAAGAACAAACATTTTCAATTCTATACGTTGAAATGACTTTGTAAAGGATTGAGTGGGACATTTTGCAGTTGAAAAATGAACTTCACATTCAATGATGTATATTGCATCTTACTTTCATTTGAATGATTGATCGGTCCAGTATTATTATTATATTTTTATTATTGATTTTTCTTATTTGTTCATAACTAATTCCAACTAACTGGACCTATTGAAAAGGGTTAGCATTGAGGTTGTTTTGAGGAACCTTATGACGCGTTCAAGTTCTATATGGTAAGAATTAGTATTTGGTAAAAATTATGTGTTCAAATGTCATCTTGAAACTTTCTGGCGAGAAGGTTATAAATACATACAGTTATTTGAAGGAGATGTTTTAACAGCGCTATAAAAAAAGACATGTGTTCCTTTACGACACACTGGACAGTGTTCTGTGTGACAACCCTTAAAACGTCTTTAAAGGGGAAAGCATTGACCAGCAAAGAGACAAAGGTAGTAACTTTAGTGTGAACAGAAAGGGAAAGAAACAATTCATCACGTCTTACCTGGGCCTTGATAATGTGCATGAAGCGTGACATCAACTCTGGACACTCCAGCAGGAAGTGGAAGTGGTTAAAGATGATCTTTGGATTCCTGAAAAAGAGGAGACCAAGAGATGAACAGTGCGAGAGACAAGACGGGGCGAAGAGAGAGAACAAAGAGACGAAAGTAAAAATAAATGAAGAGGACAGAAGTTGCTGGATCAATAGCCAGTCTCTGGGTGCTCTGTGGAGCGGTGGAACATGGCAGAGGGCCACGTCGACTCACCTGGTTACAAAACACTTGAGCACCTCGTCATGCTTGCAGACAAACTCGATAAAGCGAGGGGATGTCATTCTGGGAGAGGAGAGAAAGAGAGGTAAAGAGTGAGGATGAAGTGATACAGGAGAAGAGACCGACAGCAACATCATCTCAGCAACAGCATGTTTTACAACTCCATTCATTTCTATGTGAAACGGCAAAATCTCAACTGAAAATGATGTTAGATCATAATAGAAGATATCATTTACTGATGAAACTAAGTACTGAAAGAGAAAGAGGGATACTTTGGAATAGCCATATATATATAGACCCCCCCCCCCTCATATTTAGTGGACTTTATTGTGCATTTGTTTGCAATCTATACGAGCATCACAAACATCATTCATTCATTCAATTCAAAGCCATGGTGTCATTATAATCACTCTGCCTGTTTTACACTGATTGTCCACTTGATGGCGCAGTAGAGCAAACTAGTACCAGCAGTGTAGTGGTAGTAGTATCAGCAATATAAGTTGTGGTTAAAGTAATATCAGCAGTAGTAGTATGTCAGAGGTAGTAGCAGCAGTAGTAGTAGTATGTCAGAGGTAGTAGCAGCAGTAGTAGTAGTATGTCAGAGGTAGTAGCAGTAGTAGTATGTCAGAGGTAGCAGAGGTAGTAGTAGTATGTCAGAGGTAGTAGCAGTAGTAGTATGTCAAAGGTAGCAGTGGCAGCAGTATTAGTTTAAGGTAGTTGTGGCTAGAATAGTAGTATGTCAGAAGTAGCACTGTAGTAGTACCAGCAGTATCAGTAGTAGTTGAAGCACTATGCAGTTTGTCTTTGAACACTGATTAGATAGCTGACAGATGAAGACTGAGCACAGACCCTTGAGGCATCTGACAGGAGCAGCACATGTAGAAGGCCTGAATCACAGCACTGAGCCGACTGGCCGTCATGGAGATGACGTCCTCCCCGTCGGCGTACGCCTCCGTCTCCATGACGACCTCGCGGTCCAGCAGGGAGGGCAGCTTCGTTTTGGAGCCGGAGTGGTCCACCTCCCGCTGCTTGAGGAGCAGAGAGGCTATCTCGCTGCTGGAGGAGGAGGAAGACGGGTTCTTCCTGGTCCTCTCCAGCTCTGTGGAGATGAGCACCAGCCACTCATCCAGGGAGTGCCACAGCAGCTCCAGTGGCTGCAGAGACACAGACAGGAGGTGAGAGCCACACAGGGTCAAAGAGAAAACCAACGGAGTCATCCATGAAAACACCAGGAGAGGAGTGACTCTGGCTTTCAGGAGGTCTGCAGGTTCTTACAACAAGGCTTCAATCGAGGCTTTAGCACGGTGTCTGGGCTGGAGCTAAGACTGACCTCTGTCCAAGTGAGTACAAGCCATGACAATGTTTAACCTAGATCAGGATGTTCAAGGACCTGAGGATACCCTGTCAGTCGCACCAGCATAGAGGTTTGCCTTTAATGAGTCGGTTCATCCCAACAATATATATTTTACTTATGTGCTGTATCTCAAAACAAAGTTGTATGTAGTTTTTATCTCCACTTAAATACAATGAATGTGAATGAAAGTGAGTTTGTCGAGCTCATAACAGTGATGACAACTGAAAACAGTCACATCTCCTTAGTCCTCGTTTCTCTGCAAAGTCCACATTGTCGGCTCTGTAGTTTAGAACAACCCCTGTATTTGTGTGGAGGCAGAAATCTGGAAGACAGGCGTCTCAAAACCAAATGAAACAGAACCGTCTGTGGTTGAATATGTACTTCTCTGTGACTAGAAAAGGAAGTCATACATGATTGGAATTTGTTTTGTTTTATGCCACAGCAGAATCTCGTTAAGTCCCACAACAATCATCATTCTTTTGATAGAAATGTTCTACATGAGCAGTACAAAGACTTCTGGTTGGGCAATATTGAAATAAACAGTATACTATGAAGCATGTCATACTTACAGAGACACTGCTGTACAGTCTCTACCCGGGTAGGTTAGTTATGTTAGATGAGCAGTGATGAAAATCATCGACTGCTTTATAACAATACTACATTTACAGAATGGTAGATTATTGGTATATATTTACCTTGTCGATAACAACATCATGATATACTGTATTGCAATAAAAGATTAGCACGGAAGACAATTGTATTCATATTGCCCAACCCTAACTCTGTCCAAACCCACCACAACACCACAGTGTTAATCATCTTCAGATGGACCATTAAGTGTGAGTAAATCATGGGTCAGAGGTTCATCACAGGTACACACCCAGCTACCTTCACAGCAGTAAGTAGGATTATGAGATTGCAGGGTTCCAGAGATCATGTTTCCCAAATTTAAACTGCAAATGATAAAAATGTCCATGGCTCACATCAAAGACAGCAGAACCTGTCCAGGGACATTCATCTTTTTGTACCGTCTTCACCTCCATCTGTCTCGCACACATCTGCAACCAATGGAGTCAATTCTTATTGGTGCTGCTTTAGTTGAAAGGACATACAGTCAAGTCAGTACGATCAAGATATACCATGTTATGATGCGTCACCAACCATCCACCAATGACACACAGAGTTACACTACTGTCCCAGTGCTGGTTTGGATACTACCACCAGGACTAACTAGAAGGACTAGAAGGACTAGAAGGACTAGGACTAACCCAAGCCAGACATGTTCAGAGCTTTACAGCTGCAGTGATCACTGACTGGGGGTCACTCGTAGTGACAAACCCACAAAGAGTCTGTTTATTTGTTTAACATAAACATTTTTGATAACGGTCACTTAAATGTGGTTCTTAAAGATTAGTGACAAATACATGTAGTGAGCAGGACATTCTACAAAAAATAAACATGTTAATGTTCTGACAAACTTAATGAACTCATTTCCTGTTACTTCATCGCCAACACAGACTGCATGCTGATTCTGATCTGTTTGTTATGAGCCAATGTTGGTGGATACGTTGACAGCCTCTCTCCTCATGAACAATATTCATGTCGCCTCACAGATATTTAACAACCACCGGATATTTGTGCTCATCGTATCGTTTTACTTCTCAATTGTTGTCACCTGTGGTTGATGAATTGTTCCCTGAATGGTCAATGACTAAATATGATTGGAAACACTTCTAGCCATGATATTCCTGTCTTTTGGATGTGCGTACTTTTCTGGTCAAACATCCCAGGATTAAGCGCTGACCGGATCATAACTTCCATTGGTGATCATACAGTTAAATTGAAATTGGTTGGTTTAATCTCACACTTCTGCAAATAACATAGAGCATACTTCCATTCCAGCAGCCTTCCCGGTGGTTCTTACAGCACCTGCGGATTACAATATACCGAATGGACAGATCCTACTTACCTTGAAGACCTGGCTGCGAGGCGTCTTGTTGCCATTGTAGCCCATGTCGTTGCCATTGTTGGGCGATGAAGGCCCCAGGCGGAACACATGGCAGAAAATACGGACGATTCTCAGCAGACTCTTCATTTGAGCTTCATAACTGCTGGACAAGCTGAGGACAGACAGAGGACAAACGAGGGACAATGTTCACAATGTTGAATACGGATCTTCTGAAGCTGCATTCTCTCTAGTGTCCACCAGGGGGCGACTCCTCTGGTTGTATAGAAGTCTAGTCTAAAGTGACTCTACTTCTCTCTTGATTTATTCCCTCAGTAAACATTGTAAACATGAGTTTATGGTCTCAATCTCTAGTTTACAGTCTTCTTCAATACAGCATGATGTTCATTTAGTACATTATGCTCCATTTAGAGTCAGACAGACCATAAAGCAGGGGATGATTTAGGGGCGGGGCTACTGTGATTGACAGGTGCCTACCACAGCGTTGTAGATTCTGGGTGTTTTTTCAGTTTATTTAGGTTCCTTGTAACATTTTGGCCAAATATAAATGACTTATTCCGGGTTCAGTTGTTCTTAGCTCCACCCTCTTGTGTCACTTCTGGTTCCAAAATACCAAGATGGCTACTGCCAAAAATTGAGAAGGCAACGGCCAAAATGCCGAACTCAAGGCAGGACTAGAAAGCAAATATGTAAATGAAATATGTACAATCATACCTGAGAAGCTTGTGTCCATTAGTGGTAGCTACTTCAGCAAGACTGGTCAAGATCCTCTGGTAGTGACTGTCACTCTGCTGAGAGACGTGCTCCAGAACCTGCCTGAGCTACACACACACACACACACAAGTCAACACAAGTGTACACACAGGGCTCAGCAAGGAACGCAGAGACAGGCCGGTTATACCATGTTCTCCTTCATTTCATCATTCTGTGTCATCTGGATGAGGGTCTGGAAAAGTCTGCCGTGGTGCTGGATGAGGATCTCGCAGGTCTCCCCATATCCACCCTGAACACACAGAAGGTGGGACAGTGACCACATGAACTGAACGACACAAAGAAGAAAACCTGTGAAGAGCAACAGGTGGTTTAAAACAACCCTCACCTGCACACAGAGATCCAGAGGAGTGACTCCGTTCTTGTCAGCGAGGTATTTGGCTCCTCGAGAGAGCAGGATCTGTGCCGTGTCTCTTTGTCCATGGCTACAGAATAACAGTGATGCACATATTCAACACAACGGCATGGACGGACGCACACATTAACAGTGTGAACGCTGAGAAAAGGCCTCACAAATGATGTTTCCCTTTGAAAGGTTACGTGACAAAAACAACATAAGAAATATACTGAAGCGCCCCCGGTGCCTTAAGAGAGGCTGAGAACACGCTCTGGATCTACGTCACAACGACATCACCTGCAGGCGAAGTAAAGGGGCGTGGCTCCAGAGACGTTGGGCAGGTTGATGTCGGCTCCACTGTCCAGAAGACACAGCACCGTCTGAGAAGACACAACATGTAACTCAGAAAACATTCCACTGGGATAAAAAGAAGAAAATACTGACGTCAACAACAACTTCAGGATTTACTGAGAGGACTTTGGTGTCTCATTGTGTAATTGCTAAATATTCAATAAAAGGCATATTTCAATGAATCCGGTTTATTACTCCTGAAAGCTCTGGAGGAGGCCCAGGCTTGGACAGCAGTTCCATCCTCAGCGTGAGAAGCTGCACCACCCTCCGCTGTGGCCGGTTCACGCTACGCGCAACCGAAAGCCTGCATCGTTACCACGGCGACGCGGTGAGTGTGCAGGTTCGGTGCATGGACAGTGATGCGTCGGCTAAGCACGGCGGGTGAGCGATTCCTGACACTACTGCGGTTTGGTTCCTGGAGTTGTGAGCGGACATGTTACCTACCTTGAGTCCGATGCTCTAACTAAACCTACAAACACACATCATGTCAATGAAACAGAGATCGGCTCACAGTTTTGTGTCCGTTCTGACAGGCGACATGTAGAGCCGTCTGCCCCATGGCGTCCTCCACGTCCACGTTGGACACGTGCTGGACCAGATCATGGAGGAGCTCCGTCCTCCCGTTCACTGCCAACCAGTGGATCTGCAGCAGAGGGTCACATGCACGATCACTACCCCGACTACAGGACTTACACGACCAGCATCACAGAGATCACAGGATTACAACGATCTGAAGACGATGAACAACAGCCAGAGGCTTCAAATCAACTCACAGCGGTCAGTCCCTCGTTGTTGCAGATGTTGACGTCAGCATTATACTCCAGTAGTTTGCCCATACACTTCTTCTGTCTGAGGCAACGAGTGAAGGCAAGTGTTAAGTAGCAGTGTTCTCACACATCTAACAGACTTTCTTTAAGGTCCATTGACTACATGCAAATAACATCTCGAAGTCTAACAAGCAGAATGAGAAGAGTCAGAGAAATGGATCCATTCAGGTACATTACCCTCTATGTGAACAGAATCAAGCAGCAGAAATGTGATGGATGTGAATGGATGACATAAGATCACAAAGCATGTGTTCACATCAACACCATACTGGTTGGAGGTTGTCTCAGATGGACACATATTACCGGAATAATCAGCGAGAGGCCAAGTGTAGGACACACACTAACCCCACCGGCAGCATTTCTAGAGGAGCGTTCAAGGTATCCAGCAGTGGTTTGTTCTTCCTCTACCTTCAGTGGCGCTATGGAGACGTTTTTTAATGAGTGGGTCCGGCTTTGTTTGTCTCGTGCACGTTCATGAAGATACACATGCTCACACGGGTTTCACAGGCGGAAGTAATGTGCCAAGAAAGACGACAATGTGGCACCAAAAGGCAGTGAAGAAGGCTGCACGATAGTAATCACAGATGTGTTATGCAAATGATTCATGAGGAAGGAAATTAATTCAACATGTTTGCTGGAGCTCGAGGATTCACACAATGTGTTCAAATCAAATTAGCAAACAACTAAAAAAGTGTTACTCTCTGGACCGAGCCCTAGAATAAAAACTGAACACGTAAGCAGAGTTTGAATGTAGCGCGAGGCTCGTACCCGTTCCTAGCAGCCAGGTGCAGAGGGGTGCAGCCTGAGATGTCCTGGTAGTTTGGGTTGGCTCCTCTCTTCAGCAGCAGAACCAGACACTCCACTGAGCCACAGCTGTACAGAGAGAACACAGAGCAACAGGCTACATTCAGACTGCAGGCTATCCCGTCTGCGTCTCAAATAACATATGTAAGACACTTTATATCAATGGGATTGGTGAGTCCATACATTAAAGGTTCAAGTTGAGTTCAAGTTCAGAGCAGGCCGGTGTACATTGTGATCATCCGTGCTGCAGTCACGACGGACTTCACTGTGCAGCGAGACGTGTGCCTATAAAAACTGAGCGAGACATTTCTCAGTTGAAAAATCAACTGAGAAATGTCTCTGGAGGACAAACTATGAAGAAGACACGGTTTCTAAGTGACCTCGGCCGACAGACACCAACATGTCTGCAATCAGCTGCTCCAGCTCGACTATGAACCCGTGTCATCACACACTACCTAAGGCCGCACCTCAAACCAACAGTTACCTCCAATCTACTCGCTCATCTCTGTTGACATTTTGATTTAATATGCTGGACAGGAAGGAGGGTCCCGGCAGAACGAAGTGAACCATATCTTACTTGGCAGCGATATGTAGTAGACTTCTCTTCACTCGTCCAAAGGCGTAGTTCACATCAAACTTGGAGTTGAGCAGCAACTCTGACACTGACCTTTTAGAGACAGGAAGGAACAAGTAAATAACGGACGTAAGAAGAAAGACTACGAACAAGAGCAGAAGCATAACACAATACATGCATTGTTAACGGAGCCCTGATGCTCACCTGTGCTGGTCAGCCATGACCATCGGCATGAGTGTGTACACTGCAGTCTCATTGTCTGTGGAAGGAGAAATAATGGACATAGTTATTACCTATGAAACTTGACAAATGTGTAATTCTTTCAAACAGACAATGTGTCTTACAGCAGCACACTTGGACCCTCACCAGTGTGCATTAAGAGCCAGCAGATCCACAGAGTACATCATCTCCACTCAGCCTTCATGCATTCTAAAAATAGCAACACCGACATCACAATGATGTCTGTTTGCTCAGCCTTCAACACAACGTCCTCATGAAACTGAGGGGCAAACGTAGCACTCTGGGCCTCAGTACCTTTACATATACTGTATATACACATACGTGTGTGTGTGTGTGTGTGTGTGTGTGTGTGTGTGTGTGAGTCAAAAGCTTCTAAAAGGTACAGTGAGCTGCAGCGCACTAACAGAAATGGATCAGAGGAATATTTGTAGCAAACATTAATTCATTTTATGGAACGATGTTATATTCACAAGATCAATTGATTAATAAACAGCCATGTAAGATGACATACCATTCCCACACAAACTACTGTTTGTTTACATCATCACAGTATTAAATCAGATATATCACACCAGTAATGTGCTTGTCATACTGCAGGTTATAAGGCAACATATTTGCAAACATTTGTTTCGTGATAAAAATCACAGTTAAGAGGATTTCAGTAGCACACTTCCACAGAGACAGCATACACAGGGCTAGAGCTAGCACACACAGGGCTAGCACACACAGAGCTGGCATATACAGGGCTAGCACACACAAGGCTAGCACACACAGGGCTGGCACACACAGAGCTGGCATATACAGGGCTAGCACACACAAGGCTAGCACACACAGGGCTGGCACACACAGGGCTGGCACACACAGGGCTGGCACACACAGGCCTGGCACACACAGGGCTGGCATATACAGGGCTAGCACACACAAGGCTAGCACACACAGGGCTGGCACACACAGGGCTAGCATACACAGGGCTAGCACACACAGGGCTATCATACACAGAGCTAGCATACACAGGGCTAGCACACACAGAGCTAGCACACACAGGTTTAGCATACACAGGGCTAGCATACACAGAGCTAGCGCTAGCACACACAGAGCTAGAAAACACCGGCTACAGAGCGCCTATCACTGCGGCTGACAGTGACTGTGACGAGGCGGGATGCTACATGACTGGACCTGCAGCCTGTACAACGGGTCATAGCGGCGGACAGTCCCAGTGTTTACACTGCCAGCTTCAACCACAGCCTCCCGGCATTCTGTGCGCTAACCTTCTGGGAGTTCCACGGTCCTGGCCCGGCGGAGGGAGCGTGTCAGCCGGCTGAGCTGTACGTTGAGCTGCTCCATCGCCCGTTCCATCATAGGGTGAACGCTCCACCGAGATGAGAACCGAGGAAACAAAGCCTCGCCCGGCGGATTTATTTGTTCCTAGTAGGGCTGTGTCGTTCCTGGGCGTCGTCCATGGGCGCTGGCAGGAGGGGACCCGTTTTCCTTAGACACTTCTACCACACTGCTTACGGCACAGCCTCACATACTTCCTGTTGTGATGACGTCATCGCGCTATGCAGTGTGGGTGTTGTGTTCGTGTAGGCCTTTTTCTTCTTCTTCGTCTGGTTTTACAGCCGTTGGCATCCATCCTATCGGTGCGTTACCGCCACCTCCTGCTCCGGAGTGTGGATCAGAGAATAGACTTACAACCTTAGCCTCTCATCACCGTTTCCTCTCTCCTATTCCTACTTCCTACCCTGGTACCTTTGATGCTCTTTTGAATATGATATAGATGTCTCCCTTTCTCCTCTGTCCCACCTGTTTGTCTAGGACTGTCTAGTTTGTTCCACCCATCGTAGTGCAACCAGCGCTGTCAGCATCTCAGCATCTCCACTGTGTAAACTACATTATGGGATGTTCTTCTGTATTGCTTTAGCTGGTGTTGCCTCCCCATATCCTGTCACTCCTGTCTCAGGTTTCTTAGCACCGTGTATAATCACTGTACTTTTTCATTACATGATATTCAAATGCACTTACCAAATCAACTATATCTTTTGACCTCTATATCAGGCATAGGGTTAGGGTCAGTGAGAGGACTCTTGTGTGGGTTTTTGTTCCTCTTCATCACAGAATAAAGCTGCTCTCACAGGTCTGTGCTTTCAAACATGCAGAGCGTTTGAGCAGCATGTAGGCGGAGTTGAGGCATCGTTTCTGGGCTGAAGCTTGGAGACTGTGCAGCGCCCACAGAGTCACACTTTGCCTTGAGAGCGTCATTACACCGGAGGTCCATCAGCTCCATCTGGATGTGCTCAGGTGCTCTTTCTACGTCAACTGAAAACGGATCAATGAGCAGTTCAAATTTAAATTTCTGAGCTGCAAAGTCGGCAAATCGCAGATAAACGTCACAAACAAGGACAACGATTCGTAAATGTTTTTTTAATTGAAGTAAAAGGCCCCTCTAAACAATTAAAAAGACAGCACACAATTATGAACAGTTGTGTTTGGTCTCATAAAAACAAACATCAGTGTAAAAGAACATCTGTTCAACAAGTCAAAAATCAAAACAGAGCTGACATGGCTTTGATTCTATAAAATTCCAGCGGAGCATTTTCTTCTCCACAACAGTTCCTTCACAGCACAGGGAGATGTCCAGGGTTAGCTTCGTGGAACGTTTCCGTCTGTGTGGACGGTTGTTGTGGGTAGACGTACCACATGACAACCCCCGAGGGATTGATGGAGAAGCTGAACTCTGTGGTGGCGTTCAACCCCGTCACTGTTGAGCCAGCAAACACATTGTAGGCCTAAAAGCAAGAGAAGAACATATCAAAGACTGAAGAGGACAAGGTCAGCACATTTGATGATTTTAGCCAAATTTCAACAAATCAATTTTGAACTACTATAGATTTATAAAGAGTACTTTATTATTACTGGTGGGGAATTTAAACGTTAGAGCAGCTTGAAGTAAAAAAGACAAATTCAAAACTATCTATTCAATTCAATTTATAATGTATAACCCAAAATCACAAATTCTCCTCCGAGGGCTTTACAATCTGTACACATGTGACATCCTCTGTCCCGGGACCCTCACATCAGAACAGGAACAACTCCCCCAAAAAAAACCTTTAACAGGGAGAAAAGAGGAAGAGACCATAGAGAGAGCAACAGAGGAGGATCCTCTATCACAGGGGTCACCAACAGACGGACCGACCCAGACGCTGTCCAATCCGGACTCGGACGTATAACTGATGGATAATTGAAAATTCTACATTTTGGCGGAGCGCTTCTATTTTAACCTGCGCAGCTTTTCCAGCATTTACGGCACTTGTTCAGCGGTCCAGGAAACACACCGACCAATTGAATATGTGTATTCTGAAAGGCATCGTGAGTCGAGAGACAGGATACACAAGGTCGGACATAGCAGGTGAACAAACCTCATAGTTGCCAGCATCGTATTTGAGTTTAGCCAGAGAGGTGTGGTAGACGTAGGGCATGTCTGTCCGTCGGCTCAGGAACACGAGGGCGCTGGCTGAACGAGACAGAGGCCTCCAGAAAACCTCAATACGAGTCTTCTCCTGTGCAACAACACACACAGTCACACACACATCAACACAAATATGAGCCGTTCTTCACAACGCTGAACTGTGACTCCCTGCTGACGATCACATTTGTGTATTATTGTCTGTTACTTCCTTGTTAGTTCACTGTAACTAAACGTATGTCTCAATAGCGATAAAGACCTGTAACAGGCGTCTTCCCTGGATTCCCATGGAGTCCTGGTTGATGGCAATGGCCACCTTGTTTTGCAGGATGGCCCTCGCACTGCTGTCCAGGTTTCGGAGGTCATTGGACATGATGAGAGGCGCAGCCATTACAGCCCACAGAGCCATCTGAGAGCGAGCCTGGTCCACACTCAGACCAAAGTTTCCAATGATGAGCTGAGGACAGATATCACAAGTACGGAGGCGATGAATACACAGTAAGACTCTCTTCTAGACGGCATTGTCCAGGACGTCACCAGCAATGATCTAGCTGGTATGACAGAGCGGCTCGATGCCATCCACTAATATGTTCTAATATGAGAATGTTGAAATCTAACATGAACACAAACAAATCAAATACAAAAATACCAGTGAAGAAAACGTCTTTACTGTGGTTTGGAATCGGGTAACCTTGGATGACAAGGTTGACTCTTGAGACACAACAGTCAGGGTTCTGAAGCCTCTATGTGTAAAGTCTGTGTAAAGTCTTATGGTACAGGATCAATAACAAAGACCCATCCATCATACCATGTCAGGGTCGTTCCACCGTCCGGGCCCCGCCGCCGGCTGCAGATCATCCTGGTTGTTGGAGAACCACTCAATGATGCCTTGCACACTGTCCCATGAGTCCTGGATATCGTAGTAATTCCTCCACAGGTGACAGATATCACCCAGAAAAGAGTAGTTCACCTGGTAGGACCAAGGAAACAAGGACACAGACTTTAAGGCTGCGAACAAAGACTTTATGGACCTTTTCAGCAGGTCGGTAAAGCTGTGGTGACCACAGTGGGATTTAAGAAAATAACAATACTGGCATTAATAATCCAAGTCCCAGTGACTCATCAGCCGGTGAGAGGATGACACTCACGTTAGGGGGAAGGCCTCCAATATAGGCGGGCCAACTACAGGAGTAGGCCATCGGTCTGCCTGTAGCATTCAAAGCCTTGGACATCAGAGGGTAACCTGCGCCACACATGAACACACTTGATACAGCTCGTCCACCACCTCGCGTGGCTTGTTGTACTTCAGAATTCTAGGTTTTCAATGACTTCATTCAATGCATTCAGTTGGTCAGTATCTTTTACCCAGCATTTGTTCTGCAGGATTTGAGTTGCAGCCATCAAACTTCAGATAGTCTACCCCCCAACTAGCAAAGGTCTGGGCGTCGACCTCGATCTTATCCAGTGTGGTGCCAGGGAGTCCCATGCATGTGTGGGTGCCCATGTCTGCATAGATGCCCAGCTTCAAGCCCCGGTCATGGATATACCGTGCCAGTTTTGCAATGCCCCCTGGGAACCTAGAGGGAAACAAGCACAAACTGTTACTCTACAAGGAGCCGATTCAGACTCGACCCTGACTATTGAGATGTTTCAGTCAAACAGGCCCCATCGGTACTTAAAGGGAAAGTTCCCCGTCTTTTATGTGGATGTCCAATCAGCGCTGATGGTGCTTGTGGATCACTGAAGAAATTAACCCCCCCCCCTGACGGAGGAAGCTGACCACTCCTGCTGCAGAGCTGTACCGGCGCTGCCTACACGTACCAGGATGCATTGCTCTCGAGCGGAGATTTTGCTACTTCTGACAAACAAACAACTACCAACCACAACTTCCTTAGAAGACGGAGGTTTATTTTGAAAGGACATCAATGTGACGAGCTAAACACCAGAGGGCTACAAAGAGCTCATGGTAGGAAGCTTTTCATTGACCGGGCTGCGTTAAAGGACGCACTGCTGTGAGAATGTGTTGCAAATGAATGAACGTTAACGGAACAGAAAGTGAGACAAGTAGAGCCACCTGGAGGGGTCAGGTTGTAACCTCCCGTGGTCGTCTCTCTTCGGGGACATCCAGCAGTCGTCTATGATCACGTACTCGTAGCCCAGCTCCTTCCAGCCGTCTTCTGCCAGTCGGTCGGCTGCGTCTCTGAACAGGTCCTCGCTGTGGACGGAGGACAGAGGGAAGGAAGGCGGCTCGTCAGCCGTGCGTGAAACACATGGATATACTTTTAAAGTCCAATGTTCTGCATCCTTTAACTAGCTCATGGTGGTGTCCTGCTCTGACACAGTCTCCTCTCTGTCCTCCAGTAACTATCGTGTTCTCCTTCTTTAAATCACTCCCTTCTCTCGTCAGGGATTAAACCTTCAATAGCTTTGCTCACAATATCCAGGAAGTTGTAATCACAGACCTGATGCAGTTCTCCGGGTCGTCTTTACAGTCGACGTCACAGCGGAAGCGTTCCCAGGCCATCCATCCCATCGGGGGGGTCTTCAGTAACCCGTTGTCCAGGCCAACGGTCAGTGAGATCAGGCCAAGCAGCCGAGTCACTGCTAGAGGCCCCATGTCTAAAACGAAGAAATGTGCAAATTAAAAACATGTACATGCACAGGCAGACACACCATGTGTTACTCTTCCCACGGTGCTGAAGATCTACTGTTTGATAGATGGCAGTTTATTTTACACTTCTGATTCCAGCATTAGTGTGCTTTACCCAGAACAGCTCAAACACTCTCCGCCCAAGCCTCCATCACTTCTCCATTTGACCAATACCACTGTCCTGGAGGGACAGGGCCTTCTCCAATGCTGCACCTTTTAAAGCCCTATTCAAAATGCATGTTTTATTATTATTATTATTATTATTATTATTATTATAACTCCCTTATGATGCTTCTAGCTCAAGCGAGTACATTGTCTCTGTAAGTCTTTTATAGAAGGTGAAGCCTCTTCAGTTTGCTCTTCAGTTAGTGAGTCAGGCTAACACAAGTTAGACACGTTAGTTTGAGGTCAACACGACAGCTGCTAGTTTGTCAGTTGTCTAGTTTGTTCTAGGTGTTCACAGCACTGTTAGCAGCCACTTCCAAATAACTTCACTCTACAAGGAAGCTCCACACACAGGGCATCCTGAAACCTGTGTGAGGTCACGCTCCCTGCACACTGTGTGTGTGGTTGAACTCTGAGACATGCATGCTGGGAAGCAGGTAGTATTCAACTGAAGTGATCGTAACTCAGGTTAATATGTTACTGAAGTGATGTGGAAATAAAGACTTGAATGTAAAGGTGCTTCATTTGATATTCAACAGCTTTCAGCATGGCGCTACATGGGCTGACAGTGCTGACAGAGGCTGGGTTCTAAGGTCAGAGGTCAATGGTAACCGCAGAGCGGAGGTACCAACATGCACTAAATGGAACACAGCCGGCCAGCTATGTCAGCAAACCAAGGAGGAGCTGTGATGAGAACATGAGAGAGACTTCATTACTCCTCCGTATCTTTACACAGGTCACAGCTGTTGGATGAGACATTAATGCTCTGAATGTCGTATAAATAACCTGTGAGTTGATTTTGAAGTGTTCTTAAACAACATTTAGATCACCACAGGAAACACAAAGAGGAAATGACTTAATAAGCAGCTTTTCAATAAGATGACACCATACGTTTTGTTTCCTTATTACTACATGACGAGTGTGATATCTTGGCCAGAGAAGAAATGTTACCGAAGCAGCTGAGCTCTGAGGTCCTGTTGAGCTAAACACACACCAGTAACAACGTGACAGCGTCTACTCAACATTCATACAATACTGAAAAGCTATGAATATGACGGTCTCCTACCGTTTACCTAAAGCTTCAGCTTGATGTTCTGTCAGTGCAGGCACATGACCGCCTTCTTCTTCCTGGATCTTCCCCTGAGCTGCAGCGTCTCTCTCTTCCTGTTAAGGTAAGCTGAGGTCATGTGACTGGCTGCTCTGTGTCATGTGATAAAACAGGAAACAGGCTGAAGTGGTCTACTGGTGACATGTGGTGTTGCATATTGTTTTTGTACATTTGTTTTTCGTGGGTTTTTTCTCATATCTTTGCAGTATGATGACGGTGCTGCATTAATATCAGAGGTACTAATGATTAGAGACTAATCATATAAGAAATGAACACATAGCGACCATATTGACCGTGCGTTTAGTTAACAGAAACGGAGAAGTCGTTGCATTGGGAACATGTGAAGAGAAATTGTTGTGTGGCTGATGATGAAGTTATTAATTTCTCTCTGATCAAACGGCTCCAGGGACACAGAGCATGAATTCCTTCTTTTCCTCACCGGTAGCTGGAGGTTCACACGTCTGGTGCTTCACCCTGACAAACCGGTGTGGTAAGATTCTGCCAGCTTCTGGGGGGCTGTGTGAGCGAGGAGGACTTTGAGTTGTTGTGGGACGGGGGGCCAGTGGAGGCGGATGATGTGCCGTCAAGATATCCATCCCTCTTAGGCCGATCTCAACATGGCTGCTTGATATGCAGCTAATGTGAAAAGTCATTTGGCTGTCGATAGACTTGAGCCTGATTCACTGAATAACGAACGATTCTCAGGCTTGAGGAAAAGGTTCAGTGGAACAGAAACCGACTCAGAAGTGCAAATCATGCAAAGCTTTTTCTTTATTCATGTGCTGTGAGATTAGAGACGGATATAATAATGCCATCGGCCTCTGAATACATACAGACATGTACAAATACAAAACACGAAGATATTCACCCTCCAGGTCATCAAGCCATCAAAACAAACACCTTATGTGTGTTTTCTAAACTGTGGTAGGAAGAAGAGCCACACTGACCCAGGATGAACGTACATGTCTACACACCCAGAACCCCCCCCCAGCCTCAATATAACGACATTTATGAATTTACAACCCTTATCTGAACTTTATCTCATTTCAGTCTCATTCCTTCTTTCAAGCTGTTTCTAAAGCGTTTGAACTGCTCCACTGCACTTGGACTTGACATGTGGGTGTATTTGGTTCAATCCCTACGGCTGATTGGTGGAGGGTGTTTGGTTCACCTTTGCAGTTACATGCATGGATGTTATCTCACTAAGCTGGTCTGATCTGCAGACCTGATGGGCTAAAAGACTGGATTTGGATTTTGGAATTGAACTGTTCATGAAGTGAAGGATTCTACAAGATTTGAATACAATGATTGGTACATAAAATAAAACATAGGTAAATATGAAGCAGGTCAAAAACGGCTGGAGAATAGCTTTGAATGAGTCTGGTGTATTCTTTATTTATTTTTTATCTGTCTCTCAATACTTTGTGACTTTAAAGGCACTCAGTAAAAGTTTCATTGTGGAAATATTAAACAGCTGCTCACTGCGGGTTGTGACGTTACTCAAACAGCAGGTATGTGGGACTGAGTCAAAAAGTCACTGATGTGTTTCACTGGTTGGAGCTCTGTGTCACAGAGGAAGCAGCTACATCAGGCTTTGATACACTCAGTAGGACACGACATAGGATTTGTGATTGTAAGACAGATATTGAATACAACTTCTCCTTTAAAGTAGAGTCAGCAGGCAACTATGCAAACGACACACTGGTCGTAGCGCGTTGACAGCATGGTTCACAGTCGGCCTGTAGGCTCTCAACACGCGCTGTTAAAACGGGTTGGTCATAGCAAAGACGTAGGCCACAGGCACCTGCAGGCCGATGTTGACGATATGCCATTTTCCCATCGCTAGTGCTCCAATCACCAACCCTGCTCCTGTTCCCAGAGTTCCTGGCCACGAGGACCACCTTCCAGCCACAGCTGCCGCTGCACCCACAGACACCCCCGCTGCCCCCACCACCCCCAGCAACGCCCCCGCTTTTCCCCCGTCTCCCAGCACAGGGGCTAAGAGCTCCACCCCGGTCAGTAAGCCCCCCGCCACTAAAGCTGCCCCAACTATGACTTTCACCTCTCCAGCTGCTCGCCTCACCAGCGGACCCCCCACTGCAGCCCCCAAACCCAACGCGCATAATTTTGCCGCAAAAAAAGCTGCGTTCAAAGCCTCCAGAGAGGACTGGCGGTTAATTCGAGCGCCGACGTGTTCTCTGGACTGACTCTGCCCCGCTGCTCGCATCTTCATGGCATTGGTCAGGACCATCTGACCGGCATGTAGGGTGAGCATGGCGATGACGAAGGTAGCGAGCATCCCCATGCATCCTATCAACATCCAGAACTTAAAGTCCGAAGATTTCAGGAGCAAATAGGCTATCACTGCAACCAAAGCCACGAGAACTATGAACACAGCCTGGTGGCCTCCATAACCAAACACCCCAAACCCAGATGTTACGATGGCAACCACTGTCATTGGAATCCCTGAGAAAGCCAAGAAGTCCACATATTTGACCACCACTGTGTTGATCCAGTCTTGCATGGTTCTTTGCTCCATCTCTGCCTCTTCACTCTCCATCTTCCTCCTCTCTATCTCTCCTCTGTGCCTTCGCTCAGTGACCCGTGTGGTCATGTCCTCCATCCCGCTGCCTCCCTTCTCCAGCGTCAGGATTCTCTGCTCTATCTGCAGAGCCACCTTCTGCCTGTGCTGCATCTCTGCAGTCTCTGTGTGTTTCCTCTTACTGTCCCAGTCTGTAGATCCCAGAGTGCAACAGGCCTCTCCCTGCTTCCAGAGGACCTTGAATACAAAGTGCAGGGGCGGTTTGAGCACGGCGAATATGCTCAGCGCCCACAGAAGGCCCACCATGCCATAATTCTTCACAATCCATTCGATAGAGAGCCCGAGCGTGGCTCCGCTGACGGTGGTCCCGATGGCCCCGGCGAGTCCTGCCGATGCCCACAAGCTAACGGAGTCTGTGTGGGAGGCACCACAGCTCTGCGTGCCCACAAACACTGAGGCCACGGCTGCTGCCAGAATCACACCGGCTACCACTGAAGTCATGGCCGTGGTCAGTGCTGTGGCTCCAATAAGGGTCCCCAGCCCCAGAGCACCCACGGTCCTCACTTCATCCACCACTGGCTTCAGCGGACCGGCTGCAGTCATCAGCGACAGGCTCTCGTCCACTGGGTCCTCTGTGGCTCCCAGGATGCAGCCTCCCACCGCTCCCAGTGCAAACCCCACCGCGGCCTCCATTAAAGGGCTCCTGGCTCCTGAAACATGAGGAGCACGACAGCATTCAGCTCTGAGGAGTGACTCCATGTGATGTAGTAGATAGATAGAGCTTATTTTGATAACTTGTAGCAGGGTGCATTGTTAGTCGCTTATCTACTTAATATTTCATGTTTTTTTACTATTTCCTCGACACGCCTGCAGAGACTCCCGACAGACTGGTTGGTCAGGTTTAGCCGGCAGAGACAGCATGCTGCCCTGATGTCTATCTGTTCACACTCTGCACGTGAGTGCAACTGAAAACAGGGAGCGCTGCACCGGGTCAAGGAACTCGGTGCCTTTCAAGGGTTAGGAAAGTATTCAAGCAACGCATCAAACACAATGCGTGTCCAGCTTACTGTCAGAGGACGCTCTAGGTTTTAGTACTTGTATTACTTCTGAATGACCAACAGGTTTCTACTCAACAGGTCTTCATCAGGGTATAACGTGTGATGAGGGCAGTGTCATCAATAGGTCATGTGACAGTATGCCCCGCTTAAGAGACAGAGCAGGGAAATATCATAAGGAAAGTCATTGAAAATGATTTGTATGCATGTAGAAATAAAAGCACTCGAAGCAGAAGCAGGGTGTTAAGCTCAGTTTACAGAGGCATGCAATGTGTAGTCATGAAGACGTAGAGTTAGTCAGTGGACTTGTCTTTACCCGGTTTAGTGCGTGTCATGTTGTCCTGAGGTGGGCGGTAGACTGGCGGATCCTCTTCCCCTGGAGCTTTGTCAGGCTCTCTCCAGACCTGTTTCCTAAGTGAGTCGACTGAACCCTGTGAGCCAGAAGATGTCTGGAAGTGTATGTGACAGCAGCCCACACAGGACACGCCCACTATTGGGTTCCTTCCTCCAGGTGATCCTGTATGGAGGACTAAAGCCACCATCACAATGCAGAGTGAAAGAGTAGAAAATAGAGGTAAACATGACAGCCTTAGTTCATCTGAATATGAATACATACGCACAGAAATATATAAAGATAGAAAAAAATATTATCTAAATGATTTTTTGGAGAAATTAGTTTTTTGTGTTAATTTTTAATAACTTTAATCTATCTCTTAATCCATATGTTAATGAGCTGACAATCACTTTAGAACAATAAGCATGCCTATAAAATAAATTCAGACAAGCGATTTATATGAGTAAATGTAAATGAATCAATACATAAACGAGTTTATACGGAATGGCATTTCATTCAATATTAAATATATAAATACATAAATACATACGCCTATGAAACAAATATGGCTGTGAAATAAATCCTGAAAAAAAATAAATGTTAATGTTTAAATTAGTCAATCTCGTTCAATAAATAAATACATGTTTATTATTTAAAAAAGGACAAATGTTTTATTTATTTTTCATTAGAATGTGATTTCCTAAAGCCATATGCATTCCCTCTTATTCATTATTATCTGTTGTGTTGGCTGTGGAGTCATTTAACTCCGCCCACAGACTCAACGTTTACAGTTACTATTGGTTACTGTCAGCTGATCCGTGACATCACCAGGGACAGCTGTGGTGTTCTCTCTCATGTCTTCACCTCCGATCTCTGACCAGAGCCTGGAGACGTGTAGTGGAGTGTTCCTCTTCTCTCAGCTGCTCTGGAACATGTGAGAAAGGACCGGCAAACCAACAAAGGTCCAATCAGTGTTTGTTTGTTTACGTATGTATCACTGGACTTCAAATCTCAAAGTCATCCAACGATCCATCCAACGATCCATCCAACAATCCATCCAACGATCCATCCAACAATCCATCCAACGATCCATCCAACGATCCATCCAACGATCCATCCAACGATCCATCCAACAATCCATCCAACGATCCATCCAACAATCCATCCAACGATCCATCCAACAATCCATCCAACGATCCATCCAACGATCCATCCAACGATCCATCCAACGATCCTTACACATCTTACACAGAAGCACGGCACCATACCTGCTTTCTTTATTGCAGATTGTCTCACCATTAGATGTTTGATATTGTTATAAAGGCTGTATGAAGTATAATGTGGACCGCATTGATATTCTGAGTTATAGATAGATGGATGTGTGTGTGTGTGTGTGTGTGTGTGTAGGGCAGTTCAACAGCAGCATTAATAAGTCCAGATGTGTCCGTCGAGGTGAAGGATGATTTAAATGTGTTTGCATTTGGAAGACTTCACTTGTGATGCATTTCTTCTTCTGTGGTGATGTCCTGAGGGTTAGGCAGAGGGAGGGAGGGTAACTTCAAGTTATTATTATTAATATTACAAACACTCACCACAATAACAAGTCTAAAACATAGAGGTCGTTTCAACAATATGCACAGAGATGATGCACATGCTTCAATGTAGACAAACAAGCTTTGTGTACCTCGTGGTCTGCTCCATCACCTGGTAGAAAGGAGTTTCCCTCAGCACACCACACAGCTACACTCTACGTCCCAGAGTACCACTGCTCCTGTCTTATTATCAGGAGACGTGCACGTGTTTCATGATGAGTCTGCTCCATTTTCAACTGTCTGTCGAGTGTGAACAACTCGAGTCCCAGAAGACCGAAGCCACCAGAGCAGAAGATGAGCTCAGCTCATGGGGAGCTTGAACCACTCTGTGAAAAAGGTTGTTTTTTCTCTCAGATTACGGTCGCAGTTTTCAACAAGTTGTTTGATGCAATACAGTTGGTGATGTAGTTTAATCAAAGTCGTGTGTGTGTTCACAGAGTTGTTGCTGTTGGCTCTGAGGTGTGTGTGTGTGTGTGTGTGTGTGTGTGTGTGTGTGTGTGTGTGTGTGTGTGTGTGTGTGTGTGTGTGTGTCCTCTCAGTCTCTCACTCTCACGTCCTGAGGTTCAGAGGTGAACGCATCGGGATTACACTCCGTCACAGCAGGTGGCGGTAACGCGCCTCAACGCCGCACCACCACCACCGCAGCAGCAGCAGCAGAGACGGAACCTGTTGTCGCTGGACTCTCCGGACACGTTTCAGTGTAACTCCACGATGGCAGCGCTGATGAAAACACGCGTGCAGAGTTCTGGTGAGTTGTTCTACTCGGTTCACTATTGTTGCCTCTGTAGAGCACGACACAGATAGTGGTCACCTACCGGTAAAGGTGACGTATTCTAGCTAGCTGACGTCACTGTGGCGGTAGACGTTAATATGCTCCGCAGCTAGCAGCTAGCAGTTAGCTTAGCACTAGCCCTGTAGTCAGCTAACGCTCGCTAGCTTGAACTAAAGCTGGACGGTGTTCTGAACACTCACTGTAGGGGAGAACCCACCTGTACCGGGATGAAGAACGGTACCGATAGACTGTCCAATCAGTGCCGATGGTCAATGTAGTCCACTGAAGAACTACACCCCCAGTGCTGCTGCACTCACCGAGAAGCCTGGTTCAACACTACATTTAAAGTAACAGCTTAAAGTGGCAACTGCAGGAAGGACAGCTGGATTCATAATGTGTGACTGTAGTGATGTGTGACTGTAGTGATGTGTGTATTCTGTTACTATAACAACAGACAGAATGAGCTCCTATTAAGCTGTTGTGTTTGTGTTTGTCAGGAGACGATGCACAGCCTCAGGGTGAGGACCAGAGGGATTCTGAAGGAGGGAGCAGCGATGAAGAGTCAGACGATGGAGCGAGTGATGGAGATGGGGAAGGGGGGAGTAATGAGGAGGAGGGGGAGGGAGAAGGAGGGAGTGATGAGGAGGAGGGAGGGAGTGATGAGGAGGGAGATGGTGAAGGAGGGAGTGATGAAGAGGAGGAGGGGGATGACAGTAACCCCAACGCTGGGTGGGCTGAGGCCATGGCGAAGGTCCTGGGAAAGAAAACCCCCGAGAGCAAAACCAGCATCCTGGTGAAGAACAAAGAGCTGGACAAGATGAAGGAGAGAGAGAGGGAGGAGCAGCTGGAGAGAAAGAAGCAGGTAAGGGCACAGGGAGGAGGAGTCTGTCTGTCTTCAATCACAGGAACAACCTAAACCATTCACCGGGAAATCTAACCGGTAGAGAGGAAAAGTCACAGATAATAATCAATCTAAGAGTCCAGTATGATCAGAATCCTCCGGGGGTTTTGTGGGACGTTGTCCAGCATGAACACTTCTTTGTGTCCATCAGGTCGACAAGAAGCGGGCGTGGGAGATGATGTGCAGAGAGAAGGCTGACGTAGTGAAGGACCGCGACACTGAGAGAGCTCTGCAGAGGGTTGCTACCAGGTGACTGCTTCTTCCTGCGATGCTTTGTGTGAACGTTCTCAACGCGCTTCGTTCCTCATCCCGGTGTGCTTCTGTTCAGAGGGGTGGTGCAGCTGTTCAACGCTGTGAGGAAACACCAGAAAACCATCGACCTCAAGGTGAAGGAAGTCGGCGGCTCGGAGAGGAAGAAGGCCAAGTTTCTGTCGTCCGTCTCTAAGAAAGACTTCATCGACGTGCTGAGGAGGACGGAGGGAGGCAGCGAAGCCGGCAGCAGGACTGAAGACACCGCCGTAAGTTCACAGAGGGAGCACACCGTCCATCGGCCCTCTAGGGGGATGAACGGAATGATCTCAGGCCAGATGTTGGGCATGTTTCACAGCTGCTGCAGAGGAGTTGTGTCACTGTGATCTATGACTCATCATGCATGTTGTACACCGAACCAGTGAGACAAACAAACACACACTCTTCATCGCTCTAACAAGCTGTGATTTCACCGAGTCACCTCATGGTGTCACTGTTGTCTCATGAAAGCATCATGAGCAGAGCTGAACCCTAAGCTGTGTGTGTGTGTGTGTGTGTGTGTGTGTGTGTGTGTGTGTGTGTGTGTGTGTGTGTGTGTGTGTGTGTGTGTGTGTGTGTGTGTGTGTGTGTGTGTGTGTGTGTGTGTGTGTGTGTGTGTGTGTGCGCGTGTGCGCGCGCGTGCAGGCTGCAGCAGAGGAGCGGTCCTCCTGGAGTGTCCTCTCAGATGACTTCATGATGGGAGCCACCATGAAGGACTGGGACAAAGACAGTGACCGAGAGGAGGAGGACACCGTCCATGCAGACTGAAGGGACTGTGACTCCTTCAGGGACATTCTGGGGAACAGGAACTGCAGAGAACAGTTGAACCTCAGGACGTGTGGAACTGCTTAAATCCAGTAGCAAGCCCCGCCCCTTTGCCGCTCTGTGAGACGGACCATGTGGAAACAGGATGACAGATGTCGGCTCTGGGGGAGCTTGGAGGAGCTCCTCCATCATACTATTGTATCATTGTAAACTCTGTAAATATGAACGTTTTGAATAAAGAACCAATTGATGGAAGGCGTCAGTGTCTCCGTGGTGTCTCTGTCCATGTGGACGTCACAGTTTAGAGGTGGGATGTGTTCATGGTCAACATATGGCATGTTAGGGTGGTGTTAACATCCACTTGAAAAGCTCTAAACAGTGTTTATATTCCACACAGGCGTTCCTTGATCGGGCTTTGAAACCTCATGAGATGAACGTGTTGAACACGGCCTGTAGATGTCTCTGTGTGACGAGTCACACAGAGATGGACAGAAGACCAGACGTATCATCCTGTGGACACACACACACACACACACACACACGAGTTATGGTTGGCTTGGCTTGGCTCCCATCACCAGCCATTACATGTAATGGAACAACAAATACAGCATATTACAGTTAAACGCTCTGGAACAGGTAAGCAGACCTTCTGTCAGTTACTGTAGTAAAACCCAAGATTTGTTAGACTCAGGAGACATGATCCTGTGTGCGGTAAAGACTCGTGGACGTAACGCACATCTGATGATCTGATGTACAACACGTCGTGTCTGCTGGACCTCGATGGAAGACGTCATGAGGTCAAGGACAGATGTGAAGGAGAATCCATGAGGATTTAGGAAAAGACAACGGCGGTGCTCTGAGAATCCGACTCCACTTCCACTAAACTACGTCATGATGATGATGATGAGACGGCGGTTACTATTGTGGTGAAAGTGCAATATTACACAGATGGCAAACAAAAAGGCATCGTACCCTAACCCCGTGCATTCTCTCTGACACTGACAATTCCCTCATTGTGCAACATCAATATCAATGTTTCCTATGTGCAATAATGAAAATTCAACTGTTCAGTTATATTTAGGTGTTCCTCAGACCTCAGGCTCCAGGTCTTAATCCGTTTGGGTCACAAGTTTGAAACTGATGCATTAGACTACAACGTTCAGACTGAAACCCTCAGCAGACCTCGCGGCCTCATGGTCTCCTCTGTGTCACTGTAACAGTCTATCTGGATCATGCTTTTACTCTCATGCTGTGTTCTTTATTGTAATGATACAGTGACCTCACGAGCACACTTGCAGTGACAGTATACCTAAAGTGCGCTCTTCAAACACAGCACACGTGTGACGAAACCACGGTGTGTATGCAGGCAGCATTACGGAACCACAACGGCTCAGTCTGTACACAACAAACACGTGTGACATTCTGCAGCGGAGCAGAGCAGGCTTCAACACCAGCTGAGAAATGGAACTGGTGTCTGATGTGACGCAGAGAGGAACTCGACAGAGACCGTGCGCGGACCGGCTTTAGGACCCTGCGTAAACACATAACGCAGCAGGGACCGACGGGCCATTAGCCGCTGCAGCGCTGTCCCAATGGGCACAGTGAGCGCTCCTATTCACAACAAACCGCCTGAGAACGAGGATTTCAAGGTTCCCCTTCTCCGACAGCGAAGACTGCAGACCAGAGGGGGAGCGCGTGGAACTTTCGTCCCGTGTTAATCTCCTCTAAAGCGGCCGCTGCTGTCCGCTTGGCACGAGCCGTCCCCCAACTAGATGGGTTGAGGGAGACGCGTAAAAGCGCTATGCAGTCGCACCGGAGCCAAACTCCGAGCCGTTAGTGAGCTGCTCGTGGAGGAGGACTCCCTCGTTGTGAAATCACAACTTCGTATGGATTTCTCATTCCAGCGCGTCAGGAAACCTTGAAACAGGTCCCACGTAGCGTCCCCGCTGAACTCCGGGACCGCGGTGGAGTTCGGATGATTACAGAGCGACTGTGAACGCGATGGAGGTGAGCTCGGTCCGGTCTTCAGCTGCCCCGTTTCCATCCAGACGTCTGCTGCACCGACACCACCAGCGCTAGTCAGGCTGCTCCTTCTGTCCGCACCGTTGAATGGATTTTCAGGTACACTTTACTGAAACTGGGGAATTTGAACCACACGCTCTACAAATAGCCGTTCGGGGCCACTTGGCTCGTGGTCATACATGAGTTTGGGCTCAGAAATGAGTTTGCCTGGCGGGGTTTAAATCGCTTCGGTGGGTATTTCCGTGGATCGTTTGTTTTATTTGCTGTTGGAAGCCGTCGGAAGAGAAGATGAACCTGTGCGTCGTCAGTCTGCTGCTCACTCTGGATCTAGCCGCCGTGGCGCTCAGTCTGTCCACGTGCAGCACGCTGGACATGGAGCAGTTCAAGAAGAAGCGCATCGAGGCCATCCGAGGGCAGATCCTGAGCAAGCTGAAGCTCTCCAGTCCCCCGGAGGACTTCCCCGAGCCCGAGGACGTGTCTCGGGACATCGTGGCCATTTACAACAGCACCCGCGACCTGCTGCAGGAGAAGGCGAACGAGCGCGCGGCGACGTGCGAGCGGCAGCGGAGCGAGGAGGAGTACTACGCCAAGGAGGTGCACAAGGTCGACATGCAGCCCTTCTACCCGGCAGAGAGTAAGCGTCAGTGTGTCTGCGCGTGTGCGTGTGTGCGTGCGTGTGACCCCACTGAAGTTACTTGAGTGACAAGTTGAAACACCTGTGATTGTTTTGGAGCATTCTTGTGGATGAGCGCGTGTCCTCCTCTAGCTCTCTGACGTCACTGCTCCAGTAGGACCAAGGAGTGATCTCTGTGTGCCCCTCTAGTTCACCCGTACTCATGGTACGGGTTACTGTCGACCTGTGGATCACCTAGAGACCTGGTTCTGACAGTACCGGTGCGTCTCTAGATGTAGTTCTGGTTATGTGAGCAGTTAGACACCTTCCACTCAATGAAGAATGGCTCCCTTGTGTCCTCATGGGAGTCATTCAGAGTTATAGGTCCACACTCGCCCAGCTAAAGTCAGGCTGTTTAGGACTCACCTCAGACCGTCTCCTTCTCCGATTAAATCCTCTCGGTGGAAATCCTCCTGAATCTGCAGAGACACATGAACTCATGTTTACAATGTTTACTGAGGTGATAAATCAAGAGAGAAGTAGAGGCATTTTCTCATAGACTTCTATTCAAGCAGAGGAGTCGCCCCCTGGTGGACACTAGAGAGAATGCAGCTTTCAGACTCTTCACTTATCAACATGCAGTTTGCAGAGGAAGCCAGGTTTGAGTTATAACCCTTCAAGCGGAAGGCTTGGGTTCTCTTCTCTGCTGCTCTGTAGCTGACCCTGACCTTTGACCTCCCATGTGGAGAATATTGATTTCTCCTTCAGCGGATCAAAGAGACATCAGAAGAGAGGCATGGCTGTAGAAACTAAATAATCATATTAAATGAAACTGCAGAGCTATTAACCTCAATATGGCTTTCCCATTCCCATCAGAAATGTGAGCACATGAGCTGAAGCAAAAATAAATTAGCCGGACATTTTGTATGCCCTGAGGTGTATTTTGCATTAAATGTTATCCTTGGCCCTGCCTCTTGTGTAAATACCTTGAATATGAATAGATGTGGCCCGACGCCAAGTGCAGTCAGCAAAGCATTTACAGGGTATAAATAATACTGAGTCAACACGCAGGGAGGAAAGATTCCCATTCATGTGAACTGGTGACACTGGCCAGGTCCTCACATCTGGAGGCCGATGCTGACAGGAGGGAGATCAAGCAGTGAGCCCCTCAGCTGATAGGCTCTGTTTATTTAGTATCAGCCTTGTTTGGTTGGGTGCCAGGAAATCCTCAGAGGCAGCAATGTGGGGCACATGGGCCTGAAAGCCTCACAAAGAGGCTGGGCAGCGGAATGAGGTAGGCGAGGGGTGAGGGGTGAGGGGGTGGAGACACTGTGCCTGGTCTCACAGTGGTTTATTTAAACTCAGTTAGCTATGGGGCTTTTTGTGAATCCCCTGCCTGCCACTCACAGCATGGAAAGTTCCAGCAGGAGAGATGCTACGTTGGTGGCTAATAACTTTTAAGGTGTGTTTGGAAATTGATCACAGGAACTGGACAAACACGGGTATTTACCAGGCAGGAAGGGTCTAATGAGAAATGGTAAACATTGCATCACGGGAAATGTAGGAACCTGCATTTTTTTAGGCTGACTATAAGTCAAGATATTTTGACCAATCTTGTTTTTATCAAACGCTTGTGAGTCCACAACTTTATGGAGGTGAAGCTCTAAATCTTCTTGATCTTTGATCATGTGGTTCTCCTGAAGAATTACACTCACTGTCCATCAGTGAGACACAAGTTACCAGATAATATCATAAATATACATACATACAAACAATAGAGTAATAAAGACAAACATATAAACTGTATTAACAATAGAGTAATAACTATAAACACATTAACAATAGAGTAATAACTATAAACACATTAACAATAGAGTAATAACTATGAACATTAACAATAGAGTAATAACTATAAACACATTAACAATAGAGTAATAACTATGAACATTAACAATAGAGTAATAACTATAAACACATTAACAATAGAGTAATAACTATAAACATTAACAATAGAGTAATAACTATAAACACATTAACAATAGAGTAATAACTATGAACATTAACAATAGAGTAATAACTATAAACATTAACACTAGAGTAATAACTATAAACATTAACAATAGAGTAATAACTATAAACACATTAACAATAGAGTAATAACTATGAACATTAACAATAGAGTAATAACTATAAACATTAACACTAGAGTAATAACTATAAACATTAACAATAGAGTAATAACTATAAACATTAACAATAGAGTATTAACTATAAACATTAACAATAGAGTATTAACTATAAACACATTAACAATAGAGTAATGACTATAAACACGCATTAACAATAGAGTAATAACTATAAACACATTGACAATAGAGTAATAACTATGAACATTAACAATAGAGTAATAACTATAAACACATTAACAATAGAGTAATAACTATGAACATTAACAATAGAGTAATAACTATAAACATTAACAATAGAGTAATAACTATAAACACATTAACAATAGAGTAATAACTATGAACATTAACAATAGAGTAATAACTATAAACATTAACACTAGAGTAATAACTATAAACATTAACAGTAGAGTATTAACTATAAACATTAACAATAGAGTAATAACTATAAACACATTAACAATAGAGTAATGACTATAAACACGCATTAACAATAGAGTAATAACTATAAACACATTGACAATAGAGTAATAACTATGCACATTAACAATAGAGTAATAACTATAAACATTAACAATAGAGTAATAACTATGAACATTAACAATAGAGTAATAACTATAAACACATTAACAATAAAGTAATAACTATAAACATTAACACTAGAGTAATAACTATAAACATTAACAATAGAGTAATAACTATAAACATTAACAATAGAGTATTAACTATAAACATTAACAATAGAGTATTAACTATAAACACATTAACAATAGAGTAATGACTATAAACACGCATTAACAATAGAGTAATAACTATAAACACATTGACAATAGAGTAATAACTATGAACATTAACAATAGAGTAATAACTATAAACACATTAACAATAGAGTAATAACTATGAACATTAACAATAGAGTAATAACTATAAACACATTAACAATAGAGTAATAACTATAAACATTAACAATAGAGTAATAACTATAAACACATTAACAATAGAGTAATAACTATGAACATTAACAATAGAGTAATAACTATAAACATTAACACTAGAGTAATAACTGTAAACATTAACAATAGAGTAATAACTATAAACACATTAACAATAGAGTAATAACTATGAACATTAACAATAGAGTAATAACTATAAACATTAACACTAGAGTAATAACTATAAACATTAACAATAGAGTAATAACTATAAACATTAACAATAGAGTATTAACTATAAACATTAACAATAGAGTATTAACTATAAACACATTAACAATAGAGTAATGACTATAAACACATTAACAATAGAGTAATGACTATAAACACGCATTAACAATAGAGTAATAACTATAAACACATTGACAATAGAGTAATAACTATGCACATTAACAATAGAGTAATAACTATAAACATTAACAATAGAGTAATAACTATGAACATTAACAATAGAGTAATAACTATAAACACATTAACAATAAAGTAATAACTATAAACATTAACACTAGAGTAATAACTATAAACATTAACAATAGAGTAATAACTATAAACATTAACAATAGAGTATTAACTATAAACATTAACAATAGAGTATTAACTATAAACACATTAACAATAGAGTAATGACTATAAACACGCATTAACAATAGAGTAATAACTATAAACACATTGACAATAGAGTAATAACTATGAACATTAACAATAGAGTAATAACTATAAACACATTAACAATAGAGTAATAACTATGAACATTAACAATAGAGTAATAACTATAAACATTAACAATAGAGTAATAACTATAAACACATTAACAATAGAATAATAACTATGAACATTAACAATAGAGTAATAACTATAAACATTAACACTAGAGTAATAACTATAAACATTAACAGTAGAGTATTAACTATAAACATTAACAATAGAGTAATAACTATAAACATTAACAATAGAGTAATGACTATAAACACGCATTAACAATAGAGTAATAACTATAAACACATTGACAATAGAGTAATAACTATGCACATTAACAATAGAGTAATAACTATAAACATTAACAATAGAGTAATAACTATGAACATTAACAATAGAGTAATAACTATAAACACATTAACAATAAAGTAATAACTATAAACATTAACAATAGAGTATTAACTATAAACATTAACAATAGAGTATTAACTATTAACACATTAACAATAGAGTAATAACTATAAACACATTAACAATAAAGTAATAACTATAAACATTAACAATAGAGTAATAACTATGCACATTAACAATAGAGTATTAACTATAAACATTAACAATAGAGTATTAACTATAAACATTAACAATAGAGTAATAACTATAAACACATTAACAATAGAGTAATAACTATGAACATTAACAATAGAGTAATAACTATGCACATTAACAATAGAGTATTAACTATAAACATTAACAATAGAGTATTAACTATAAACATTAACAATAGAGTCATAACTATAAACACATTAGCAATAGAGTAATAACTATGAACTTTAACAATAGGGTAATAACCATAAACACATTAACAATAGAGTAATAACTATAAACACATTAACAATAGAGTAATAACTATGAACATTAACAATAGAGTAATAACTATAAACACATTGTTTTCATGTGTTTTCTTACCACATCTTGTTTTCATCACACTTTACTTTAATATCAGCTTTTCTCCATTGCTGTTTTTCCTTTCCGGGGTTGCTCAAAGTAGAACACTAATCTCACTGTTCCAAAACATGCAGATTTTTCTGATATTTACACTTCAAACTCTTCAATTTCACTTTAAAATGTGCTGCTTTGCAGGGACTCCTAGACAGAAAGCAGTGATGCTAGTGTTTACTAGTGAACTGCTCCTTGTACATGTATGAATGTATGTAAAGACTCTGCAGTGGGGGCTGCCTGACACAGTGCCTCTCTGTTGGAGTGGACAGGATGCCCGTATGTCTCTGGAGTGCTATAGAGTTCCAGCTTCCTCCACAGCAGCCTGTGGACATGCTGACCCCCCACTGCTGCCTCTGCTCTCACTGGATGTCTACACAAGTGACTGCTTTCCTACTTATATTTACATTTCAAAAGGGTGTGTATTTTTGTATAATTGAAAAGACAACAACCATGTTGTGTCATGTACTGAGACAACTGACGTTTTGTGTTCATAGGGTGTAAGCTCCTACATGACAAGGTTTATAACTATTGCTATCCGCAATATATCATCTGGGGATTGTTGAATAATTCAGTTGGGGTGACTGTGGCTCAGTGGTAGAGCAGGGTCGTCCCTCACTCAGAGGATCGGCAGTTCGATCCCCGGCTCCGCTAGTCCGTGTCCATGTGTCCTCAGGCAAGACACTTTACCCCAATCTGCTATGAACGGGTGTGAATGTTAGATAGTCCTGATGAGCAGCTGGCACCTTGCATGGTAGTCCCTGTCATCAGAGTATGAATGGGTGTGAATGGGTGAATGATGACATGTAGTGCTTTAAGTTTGATCAGTTCAATGAAATGACAGCTTCTTTCCTGTCTCCTTCTTCCTCTCTGTCACGCTGAAATGCACAAACAGTGTTTGCAAAGCTTCATGTGTGTTTCTGTGCTGCTGCCTGCTGCATGATGTCAACACAAAGGTTTCCAACCTGTTGCCTCTGCACTGTGCTCTGCCGTCCATCACGTGTAGAGGGCCTCAACAAGTGTGACACTTTGGAAGTAAACTTCTTTGTTTGTTCATTAACCTTCCAGGCAGCATTAGCTGCATATTAACAGAACCATAGGAACACAGGAATACTTCTCATTGTTTCTGCACATCAACAGTGACAGGAAGTCTTCGGTTTGTGCAGCGTGTGTTGGGTGGCATGTTTATTTCAAAGTGTGCTTCAAACTACACAGATATTGTTGACTTCATCACACACACACACACACACACACACACACACACACACAATGAGCGGTTGAGTTGTGTTGTTCCTGTGGTGTGTACCAGTGTGATGGCCCCACACACTCCCACTGCTCATCTGAGAAAACCTGCTTTTTCTCAGCCAATGTTTGTCTGTAATGATAGCTGGCATTTGATTCACACTGCTGTGTAAATCAAATACACACACACACAGAGAGAGAGACACACACACACACACACACACACACACGGAGACACACGTGTACATCACAGCACAAGTCCTGCATCAGACGGAGTGCCCACGGCCGTAAATATCCCGTTTCAAACGGCATTCAAAGAAAGTTTCAGGGAGTGAATGTGGTGCTTATTTACAAACCACACGTTGCTCTCTGCTTTTATTCAGTGAGCTGAATTCAAAGGCAGTAATTAGCTCCCCATCAGCTAACAATTCACCACACAAGACACGTTGAACCTGCTATTTACCAGCATTTGTGTTGGCAAAAAAACCCAGTAAAAGGTAATTCTAACACTTTAGTCTGCAGCATGAACCAGAGATGAACTACGGACATCATGAACAAATGAGGGGAAGTGAAACAATAGATGTTCTTGAGCAGTGAACAGAGCGGATCATCTGGAGGCAGAGAGCTGTTGTCTCTCAGGTACCAGCAGCGTGGAGAGACATTCCTGTGGTGTATAAATGGCTGAGGGGGGCAGGACAGAACGTTTCAGATGTGCCTCTTATCAGACTTTTAAAGTGTCTGCAGGAAGAACGTGTCACTTTAGTAATAGGAAGCAGAACGACTCTCCATTCACAGAGAGAGTTGACGGCATGGGCCTGAGCATGTGGACTGCATGGGCAACCTGAGTACTGGATCTCAATATGTTCAAGCTGTGCCGTTATATACAATATATCTGGATATCTTAATATTGTCTCTAAAATAAGAAAACTGTTTGATGCGCATGATCATACCAACGTGATCATTCTAGTGCTCATCTGATTACAGGAAACACAACTATGTGACTTTTCAGTGGGCTTTAAAACTCCACATCAGAATGTGAATGAGTGACAGTCTGAGGTGGTCTGTGGAAGCAGAACGTTCCTCTGAAGTCAAGACACTTCACCCCACACTGCTCCTGTGGGCTGATGGGCAGGTGGCACCTTGCATGGTACTCCCTGTGTATTCATCAGGGTGTGAATGGGTGAATGGTGACACGTAGTGTTAACGAGCTTTGAGTGGTCGAGAGACGGGAAAGGTGCTGGATGGAGGGAAGGAAGTAAGGAAGATCTGGTCTATCATTCAGTCCACTGGCACCACATCACACCAAAGCAGTTCAGAGTGCTTCAGATAACAATACATAGATTTACATATAGAAAGTAGTGCTGGGCAACTTAACGCGTTATTACCACGTTAACGCATTCATTAGTTAACGCCAACAATTATTTTATCGCATTAACGCAGTTTTTTTTAATACAATCCACACTGTTGATGTCAGTAAATCACCAAACCAACGGTGGAGGAGTCTTCATCACTACGTTGATGCAGCGTGTGGAGGAGTCCTCATCACTACGTTGATGCAGCGTGTGGAGGAGTCTTCATCACTACGTTGATGCAGCGTGTGGAGGAGTCTTCATCACTACGTTGATGCAGCGTGTGGAGGAGTCTTCATCACTACGTTGATGAAGCGTGTGGAGGAGTCTTCATCACTACGTTGATGCAGCTTGTGGAGAAGTAAAGATAAACTAAAGACAAGCTAACAGACGCCACAGAGAAGTGGAGAGATACAAACTGCAGGACGACTAGTGTTGAGAAGACGTTGGTCTGAGGAACGTTCTCAGGATCATGAATTACGTCACGTAGGAGCCTCCCTCCAGACGCACCGTCACCAGAAGAACACACAAGTCGTACGAAGAGGAGAGTCGCTCTCACCGGAGACTACCGGACATCGCCGGGTAAGCGTCGTCACCTCTGAGTTACGGTGCATTATGTTGATGAACAGTGGGAGCTGCGTTCACATGCTCTGACTGTATGAAGACAGAAGACACACATTTTGATGAAACGTGTGGAACATTGTATTCATGTTGTACAGCAGTGGAACGTTTAAATAAAGTCACACACTGAGCACAGATAGTAGAAATATAACTGATACTGTGTGAAGAATACTGCTGTTAAAAAGAACCTGATCTGTTTAAAGTGATTCAAACCAAATGTTATTGTTCATATAGTAGTACTTTAACATAAAAGTGAGCAATACACTACTTTTGAATTCATTGTTGAACTTTGTGCATAACAATGAGATTAATCATGATTAAAAATGGTAATCGTTGCCCAGCACTAATAAAAATACATTCATACAAACACACAGGCCCAGTGAACAAGCGGAGAAGGTTTTGAAGCTAAAGGAAGCTGCTGTGAGATCAGCAGAATGAGACATGATGGATGGTGGTTTTCAGGCGGTCTTGCTGTTATTGCTGCGTTGCTGTAAACAGACTGCACGGTCACTAACCAACATCTTTCACTTGTGCAAAGCGCCAGCGTTCAGCTGTGATGACTGAAGCGTCCGTCAGCTGAGAGCCGGAGCTCACGGCTGCTTGTTGTTGTTGAGGGACCGCTCTCTGTTCACTTACGCAAGAGCTGGACGCCGCTGCCTTCTGCAGCGCTCAGCCGCTGTGGCCAGCAGCGTTGCGTAACAGCTCCTCCAGCTCTTTCTCTATTGTTTACAGCAACGGCACAAGTCCCGTGTAAGATGAGAGTCTGAACAGGCTCCCATGCTGGATGCTTCAGCCTGGAGTTACGCAACAGGTTGGTGGAGCCGAGCCGGCTGGAGCTCCGGTCACTGAGGTGTGTGTCTTTCACTGAGTGATGACGCAATGTCTTCTCTGCTGCCACTCACCGCAGTGTGTGTGTGTGTGTGTGTGTGTGTGTGTGTGTGTGTGTGTGTGTGTGTGTGTGTGTGTGCCGTGCTGCTACACAGCGACAGTGGAAGTGAGCCATCCTGTGTCATGCTTGCTGGGACGGCCAAGTGGAAAACAAACTTCTACAGGAAACGGTCCTGCAGAGCCAGAGGTGGAGGTCCCAGACACTGGCCCGGTCTCTAGTAGCTGTCTTCCATCATTTCAGACACACTGGACGTCCACTAAAAATGCTTGTGTCCTTGGAAATGTAGTGAACTTTAATGAGGATTTGCTCTGTTGTTGTTTTTGTTGTTATAAATACCTGTCACATGAGATGAACCGTAATCTGATTTCAATATCTTCTGACTGTCAGAAGGTTGTGTTGGTGCAGATGATCAGAGCAGTGACATTAGTATCTCAGTTGTGTTTCTGGATCCTCCATCTTCCATCCATAGTGCACCGGGTCAATGTAAATGTGGATCTCTACCGTTGCCTCTGTTCATCTCATGCCTACATAATGCCCTCACAGAGCAGAAGATCTGCTGTGGAGCTGAGAGGCCTTCAAAGCTCTGGGTATTTTTAGTTCTCAGGGATTATGAGCAGAGTTGTTTTCAATTGACTGTTGGCAGGTGAGAGTCTGCTCACATTCCCCCTCTGGAGATCCTTCTCTTTCCTCTCTCGCTCAGGCTCTCCTCTTGTTCTCAGGCTCTTCTTCTGTCCCTCCTCCCTTCTGTCCCTCCTCCTGTCCCTCCTCCTTTCTCTCCTTCTGTCTCTCCTCCTGTCCCTCCTCCTGTCCCTCCTCTTGTCTCTCCTCCTGTCCCTCATCTTGTCTCTCCTCCTGTCCCTCCTCCTGTCCCTCCTCCTGTCTCTCCTCCTGTTCCCCGTCCTCTTGCTGTGTCCTTCACTTCCTCTTGGCTGCAGTGTGTGTGTAGCCGTCTGCTCCTATCTGCTGCGCTCTTCATCATTCTTTCATTCCTCTTCCTCTGCTTCATCACCATTACTCTCTCAGTTTTCCATAAATCAGCTCCATAAGCCGAACAACAAACTGATCCGCAGTCACTGCGAGAGATTCTTTGTCCTTCAACTGTGAAAACATTTAGATAACATCATATTCCTCATGCTGTCACTGCTGCCTTAGGGCCTGACTTTGACAATCCCTTAGTTAGTTTCAGAATCTCTCCAAACACGGTCCTCTTATTATGCAGCTGCCACCATCCAGATCAGAGAAGATACAAGAAGAGATACAAGAAGAGACAAATATCGACAGCTCATCAGATTTGCTTTCAAACATGACTTTGCACTCACAGCACAGAGCTTCACAAGCAGCTGCCAGTGGTGTCAGGGCCTCTCAGGCGGCACACAGGCCAAAGGTTTTGGCAGTGGATGGGCGGAGGGGAAGACCTGCAGCTGAAAGTATGAACAAGTATGTTAGCTTAGCATAGCACCGACTGATCATAGCTCCATTGAGAAAACAAGTATTTTAAAAGTTATTTGTTTGTCATCTTGCGGAGAAAACTAACAAAACAAATATGTAAAGATGGTTGTATAAGCACTATAAACTGTAGGAAGTGAGCGTCTGTACGTGTTGTTGGTATCATGTCTGGACAGCAGTTTGGCTGAAGTATTGTCGCCCCATCAAGACATAAGGGGACCTCTAGTGGGACCTCTAGTCCCGTGGTTCAATCACAGGTGTGACTTCCTGTCTGTAGCAGGACCGTGTCCTTCAGAGGTGGGTTGTCGTTCATACTGTTGCTCCACCACTTCCTCTTCCTGTCATGGGGGATTGTTAAAGAATGATCAGAGGTTGGTAGCTGTCTGTAGAGTTTAAGTTAATTAATGTAAATGTGTTAATTGGATTATATCACTAATTATTTTGGGAGGTTGAATTGGGTTGAAAATAATGTTGACTTTTAGATATTTCAAAGATAAGATCTTTGAAGTCAATAAACTGGTTGTTGTTGAAAATATGATGAAAGTGTGTGATACCCATGTCTAGTCCGTCTAGGGATTTGTCTTGTTGTAGAGTTTGATTTTTGCTTTTTCTTTTCCAGTTCAAATGTAGATTTATAGCATTTATCTGTTGGCATGATAGGCAGCTTTGAAAAGAAGTATTCGTCCTATGAGTGAGAGAGGTATATTAATCCTGTTTTTAACAATGGAGTGTAGTTATGATGGAACAACTCTGACAGCCTTGGGGAAATGTCAATACTCAAGTATCTCATATTAACGGTGTGAAATGGGAGTGATGAGTCGTGTTCTGCGGAATCCCAGGCATCTTCTGAAAGTGGGAGAATTGTGGACTTGTTCCAGTTTATAATTTAATTAGAGATTTTGGAGAAAATGTTGATGAGCTTAACGGTTTCTTCTAGTGAGGGTAAGGGATCCTGTAACATTAAAATATCATCTGCATAGAGTCTAATTTTGTGTTGAAGTTTTGTAGTATGAACTCCTTTAATGGCATTGTAATGAAGGAGTGAGGGCATCCTTGCCTGGTGCCCCTTTTGAAGTGTGAAACTCGTAGATGTGATTCTATTTGTGGTGACTGGGGCTCTGGGTGAGGTGTATAGTGTTCTTGTCCATCGGATGAACGACGCCCCAAAGCCAAATTTGTGCAGAGTGCTTGATAAAAAAGTCCAGTTACTTGAATGATTGAATGGTTTTCTGAATCTAATGATACAATTATTGTCTTGATTTGAGTTTGTTGTGGGAGGTTAATATGATTCAATAGTCTTCTTACATTATCTGGAGCATGTCTTTTCTTAATGAAACCTGTCTGGGTGTATTCGGTTGAAATGACGGTTTCCAATGTGATGGCTAGAGCTTTTGTAATGATCTTTAAGTCTGTGTTTATTATTGACAGAGGGTGGTAACTAGAAAGTTGAGTTAGATCTGTATGTGGTTTAACTGATAGAACAGATGTCATGTGCGAGAGAATTTAGGATGCACTTTGTATTTCTGATGTTAGTCTGTGAAATACTGGAAAAATAGTAAAATAAGTGCTTATAGAATTCTACTTACAAACATTAATATAAAATATTGTTTTGGGTAGTTGTGTCTATTACATTTTTTCACATTCAAGAATTGTTTTTTTTATAATTCCATCTAATTGGAATTTGGTAATTTGTAGCTCACTTTTTATTTATTCATTGGGATTTTTGGGATATGGTGGTATAAGATACCTTGGTTAGAATTGATTACTGAATGGAGACTGAATGGAGACTCTAGATGATCATCCTCAACTGTCGTCAAGACCCAAATTGTTGATGTATTGTTTTAATAATTCTCAAGAGTGCCAGTTTCTTATATTGCCAGCTGTGCTTGACCGATCAACTGCAGGATTAATTACTTTATTAAAGTACTTGCCAATCTTGATATTTGTCAGTTGTTCTTGAAAAACCTGTAACAACGACAGATGGATCGTGGCTGTTGGGACATTATTTTGGCGATTGTGATTTATTTGTCACAGATGGATGCAGTGATTATAATATGTCTTCCTTCATAGTCTGCAGTTGTTGAGTGGCGAGTTAGAGGGATTCTATTGTTTAATAAAATAGACACCACTCTGTCTGCTGCTGTACATTGACATAGCTGAGAGAATGCGAGGAGAGTCATTCAAAATAAGATGAGAGGAAGTATTGATCGTTCTGATGCTGATGGTATGTTTAGAGGAGCCACGGGGTTCTCTTTGTGTTTCAGAGGAGTTGTTTGTCAATCTAAAGTGTTCCCAGCACCAGGTAAGCTCGCTTGTTATTTTTCAGGATCCATTACAGTACTTAGCAGCGTTTATTTATTTAGGCTGAAATGAGTTCCTTTTAGTTCCTCTCCTTTGCTTTTGATCAGTTATTTCTTTATAAAATGTTCAGACTTTGCAAGGATCGGTCGGGGTCCTCTGGTCGACGGTGTACCGATGCGGTGAAGTCGATGGAAGGTTATGTTTGCTTCTGTGTCTGCTGGGAGTTTCATTCTTTGGTCTTTGAATGGGTTATCGGGTGAAGTTTCAGGAATGCCGGAGAAAATGAGATAATCTTGCATGCTTCTAGCCTGCAGGTCCAAGATAGTTTCTTTCATGGCTTTGTTTTCTCTGGTGAAGATTTCCATGTGTTACGGATGACTGTAGCCAGTTGTTTACTCTTTTGATGGATATGATGTGATTGTGGGCAAATTCCAGGCTAGACTTGAGGTCTTTTATTTCTTCACCAAGTGAAAGGAGGATGTCAAGTTTTTTATTTATGATGTAGAGAACACTAACCTCCATATCGGTTGTTATTAAATCCTCTGTGTCCGTGGATGAGTCCTGTTTCTTTCTTTTGGCGGAGTTGGTGAATGAACTGCTGCTGTTGGAGTCCATAGTGTCCTGTTGGGAGTAGTAGTAGTAATGATCGCTGAATGCTTCCAAGTCGGATAAGTCCTGCACTGTGAGAATAATCCGTTCTGCATAAGACGTGCTGGAGAGAGAAAGAAAGAAGGAAAAAGATGTCCTGTGGTTTTGGTTTTGTTTAATGTGGTTTCCTCTGGGCTCATCTGGCTGCCTACAGCTGGAGATGGGGCGTTGCCATGTTCAATCTCACCTCCGTTGCTCGGTTCTTGCTATACTCACGCCGCCATGATACTCATGTGAACGCACCTGAAATCCTGAAGATAAGTTTGTACTCTCATGATGAGCTGTAAATCCTGAAAAGAATCTTTGATGAATACAAGTAAATGGGATGCAGGTTTAAAAACAGAATCAGAATCAGCTTTATTGGCCATGTAGTGTACGCCTACATGGAATTTGGCTGCGGTTTCCACTCCGCTCTCAGTGTACAAACACTATTTTACAATAAACAAGAAAAAATATATAAAGAATAAAAAAGGGCAGCAAAAAAGTAGAACAGATGTAGGTATAAACATTTAACAGCTAATACAATATAAGTATAAATATATATCCCAAACAAATGTGTGTATATATATATATATATATATATATATATATATATATATATATATATATACACACACACACACACATGTGAACATAAACCTATAAACAACAATGGCAATGGAATTGAGGCGATAGTAGTGCAGTATGACTTATTTATGACAGATTTTTGACATCTGTTTACAAAGGCTGGTTTAGACAGTTGCATGCCTAATATATGCATTTTTGCACTCGGTATCCGGACTCACACGGACTCATAACACAAGTGTTTCAACAGTAGGATTTTGGTGGAAAGACATGTGTTTAAAAAAAGAAAAGAAAAAAACACTATAGATGACTAACAAGGATAACATTTAGATATTTTGATGGTTTACAGACTTCAGACCGGTTGAAACGATTTTTGAGATGGTGGAAAAAAAGTACTTAGTCTGGATCCCGATGCTATAATCAAACAACAAAGGAATCTGTATCTGCCAATATGGATCATCAATGATCGACAATTAGTATCGACCAGGGATTTGTAAAAGTAATATTTGCTTCCTTTTTTTTTTTCTGCTGATCTGATCTGAGGTCCGATCCGTCGCACCACTAGCTGCCATCATGTGTTACATCATCACTGAAGATCAATGAACCCATCCCAGAAGCAGCCACGGCATTACCTTCACCGTGTTTCACAGATGAGTTTGTGTGTTTGGGATCATGAGCAGATTCTTTCTTTCTCCACACATTAGCCTTTCCATCACTTTGGTAAAGGCTAATCTTTGCGTCACCAGTCCATCAAACTTTGTCTCAGAACTTTTGAGCCTCATCTCGGCACTTTTTTGGCAAATTTGCTATTCCTATTAGCTTCCTTATTGCTGATGAGTGGTTTGCATCTTCTTGCTCCCGAAGTCTTCAGTGAACGATGGGTTGTGATGCCTTCAGCTCTCTGGAGGTTGTTGTTGAAGGGCTTTTCTTTACAACCCTCACAATGTTTCTGTCATCAACTGCTGATGTTTTCCATTGTCAACTGGTTCGCCGTCTGTTGCTCCGTACACCAGTGGTTTCTTTCTTCTTCAGGACATTCCAAATGGTTGTACTGGCTATGACATATGTGTTGCAATGGCTCTGATTGATTTTCCATCTTCTCTCAGCTTCAGAATTGTTTGCTTTTCTCCCATAGACGGCTCTCTGGTCTTCGCGTTGGTTACACCTTTTGAACTGTAAATGCAGTCTGCACAGAAACCCAAAGCTGGATCTGTGAGTAGACGTTCATAGCTATTTACTGTTTAAATAATTACTGTAACAGGACACACCTGAGCAACAACAACCAACAACAAAAGGTTCCATCTTCTAAGTTGTTTATCAGATGTAAATGTTTTCAATGTACAGAAAAATAACGCAATCGACCTCGCTGTTCCAATAGTTTCTATAGATGACATAACTATGAACCAGTTCTAACCAGTTGATTGGAGCAGTACACTTGACCCCATTGACCACAATGTTCTGTTGCATCCTCTTGTGTATAATGTTGGCATTACGGCTTATGTGCTTCTGTGCTTTCATTGATTGTTATGTTGTCTTCTGTAGCACACCCCAAGGTTCTGTTTTAGGACCACTGCTGTTTTCACTGTACATGGTGTCACTGGAACACTGAAAGAACATTTCCACGCGTATGACGAGATGTATAGTTATATAGACTAATGTTCTGAACTACAGAGCTCCTCCACCGAGTAAAGAGCATCTGTCCAACACCACCCTCAGCCTTCATGTCAGTGTTATTATTCTGAACTCAACAGTCACAAAGAAACATATAGAAAGTGAAAGCATGAACACCTTTGATTGTGTCGTCCCTGTCCAGGTCTGACTCCAAACTGCTACTTGTTATTACAAAACTCTCCATGTGTCAGAACCCCCTTACCTTACACATGTACCTCCAGATCACAGGTCTGATTTGATAGAATTTACTAATCACGATGTTCTCTTCTTTAACTTTTGTGTAAGTGATGTTTCGCTCTAAATTAGCGTACTTACTCTCTTCTGTCCCGCTCACTTCTGTGCATGACTTACAGAAGTGAGAAATACTCAAAAGTAGGTCAAATAGTTTTCCCATAAGTCAGTCCCAGCATTTCAATCCTGCAGACCAATATGTAGTCCGTGTTTCCATTCTCAAATGGTAGAAGTGATTCTGAGGTAGTAAACAGTTGCATCCGGTAATAAATCTGGCTTCTGGGGAATTTGCACAAACAGAAATATCTCCTCATAAAATCTATACAACTTAATGTTTGGTTTGATGAAATCTACATGTTTGCAGTAAAGGTCCCCATGGTAACTGAAATTTTTAAAATATGACACAAAAGACCTAATAATATCACCATATGTGTGTGCGGAGAAAAAGATGATGATGATGATGATGATGTGGGTGCCAGGGCTGAAGAGACACATGCACATGTGGATTTCTTCATGCCAGTACATCTGGAAATGCAGTCACAGCTGAATTCCTAACAGCTTGGGATCACAGCGTAATTATTTCACAGCAAATGTTTTCATTTATGTATTCCCACACTTTGAATCTGTTATTGTTCCGCTCATGGATAGAGCTGAATAATATGGCTGCCACCTGTTCAGGTCACGAGAGAGAACAGAGGTTTGGAAACTGAAATTGGAAATGGTAAAAAAAAAGTATTGAGGCTGCCTGAATCCTCACGAGCCGACTTCAAATGAAACCGTTTTAGCTCAAACTGTTTTTTCCTGTCCTCCAGGTCAGATGTTTAACCACTGCAGGTGTCCTGCTCAGCCCCGGCCAAGCCTATAATGACCCTTTCATGTTGCAACCTCCAACTCCCTGACAGTGTGTAAAGTTGCCCCGTTAAGTCTAGTCCAGCCGCAGCTGAATCATCAGAAACCATCGAGCCCGGCTCCGTGTGGAAAGACAGGAGTTTGGTCAGCTGCAGCCTGTAACTGACACATGCACAGCTCAGCTGAGGTCAGGGGCTGCTGGTGGGGGGGCTTGACCCCCGCACCTCAAACCTGCTGAATCAACAAAGACTTGAGTTATGACCCTGAGACATTTAGTGCATATCTACAACTGGCTGAAGTGATGCATTCACTTCACATTCAGAGGGAGAGACTTCTGTCAGACAGCAACAGACACTGGACACATTGGTTTTACATTATATGACCCTCTGCACATAGGCCCAGACTGCATTGACATGACATACATAAAAAGCTGTGGGAAGGTATTAAATATGAAACCAAATGCCTGGAAGCACTCTTGCTCTGCCCATTTTATCCAGGCTCCTTTGGGTTCAGACTTATGTTAGTCGTATACCAGCATGCAGTTTGCTTCAACCAGCAACGATGGCAATGGCAGGCACAGCCATGGTGGAGGTTGGTTGCTTGGCACGGTGAGGATGTTGCTCAACCTGAGTTTCGGTTGCCAATAGCTCTTGTGATGGTTTCGCACTCAGCCCATAATCTCTCCAGAACATTCGGATTGTTTGTATTCCTGTGTACGGCTGAGTTGCATGTGTGTTAACTTCTTTGGGGGTCTTTTGTAAGTTGCTTCAGGTACAGTGAGTTAGAGTAGTAACATGTCTAAACTCCATCATGTATTATGCTTTATTACAGCTGTTTGGGGCCCTTTCAGTTGGGGCCACAGACCCAGGTTGTGTAGCTCACCTCACAGTAAAGTCTGCCTGGTGTTTGTGACTGAACTACAGAGTGTCATGGCAGCTGTGTTGCTGAGGACCAAAGGAAGCTCAGTGATGAGAGTGAAGTGGTTCAGTTGTTCATGAAAATAATGTCTCAGTTTATACTACTTGTCTTATTGATACTACTTAATAGCTATGGCAACGGTGGCGCATGCAGATGCAGGTTTCAGATTCTGACACTCTTTCCTGCCCTGCAGTAACCACTTTGTTCCAGCTATTACCCTTCACCTGATCTGCCACACCTCCACATCGTATCCCACTTCTCCATTAACCTTGCAATATACGGTGTATATACATATATACATATATATATATATATATATCAGCCCATTTCCATTCATTCTCCACCAGGTCTTTGGATGTGCTTGCTACTTAGCGTTCTGGCCCTTTGCTCGATCCCTGACTGGAGAAGTCTTCTCTTACTAGCGGACCTGTTTCTGACCTCAGTCTGTTGAGACCACCGGTTCAACTGAACTTTGATCTAAACCTGATCTGTGAGTCATGCTTCTGGGCCCCAACCTAGTTATACTGAGTTGTTCCAGTCTATGATGTCCTTCCAGAACATATCCAGAAGGATGAATAGTTTAATATAACGTAATTGTGTTTACTAGAAATGACCCCAGTTCGAGAATATTTAAGAATGACCAGTCTAATCATAGGTTTTCTGCAGCCTAATGGTGTTTTTGCATTGCATTTCATATGGAAAAGATGTCGTCATGACAGATTAGCCAGAAGTCCGGCACTCAGAGTGGTACTAACTCTGTCATTGCAGAGCGGAAGAGAACCGTGAAGCCAGTGGTTTCTGCTGACAAAGCCACCAGTCATAGCGCCAGGGGAGGAGGAGGAGAGCAGCCAAGTACAGCACTCTCAGCCCTCTCCCCCCAGGAAGGAAGCCTGCGTGTGATGGACCCTCACACAGGGTTCCTATAAATTCCAAGGAAGTCTTTTCACGGTAGTCGGTGTTACACGGTGTTCAGACTTACCCCGATACATTTATTGCCTACCAACCCAAAAGGTTTCTCAGTAGTAGTGGTAAACTGAATGTGTCTGCTGCTACTGCAGAGTAGCAGGAGTCAGTTCTCACTTATCAAGTGACGATAATACTATGGCAGAGAATTTGGTGCGAAAAGAGCCTCTTTGGCAACATTTGGAATTTTAACCCAATGGTAAAAGAGGACCAGGGGGGCAGCGTCTGGAAACACAGATCGCTGCCACTCTGCTTATAATCTTTATAAATATGCATTCGTATGAGGAATCTGTAGCAACGGGACTAGATTTTGGTGTCTGGTTTCTGTTTGTAGTCTAAGTTGTATTGACCAATCATGTCAGAGCAGGCTTTGGTTGCATACTGGTAAACATTCCGTGTGGAGAGTAAAAGAGATGGAACGCATCGACCCAAATGTACTCTGGGAACCCTGAAGTTAGCAACATCTCCGGCTCAGGCTCTGTGAAGCTGCTATTCTCATTTTAGTGATTTAGACCCCAAGTGTTGGCACCGCTTTGTTAATTAGTCGGAAAATGTCCTCACTGTGGCATCTCTACTCCAAGCTGCTGTAGCCAGGAACATGCTCGAGGTTTTATTTCTCGAAATGGATGGGCCCCCGCTTGCTTCCGGAGCTCTGTTTAAACTGCTCATGGGGGATTTCTGTCTATTGTACTGTCAATGTCCTGTGAAGGATTCCTAGATGGCCTACAAAAAACACATTAGATCATGAAACCCTACTGGAGAATTGTTTTCCAATGGAACTTACACAGCTAACACAACCATATACCAACGTCCCCTATTTTATTTCATTTAATATATTTAGCTCATGAATGTGCGGGCCAAGCTCAGCACAGATGTGTGACTTATTGTTTACAAGATGCTCATACACTGCTTGTGTTCCACGGTGACCATCTGTCATTGAATGGTAGTCATAGCAACACATCTCATCAGGTCCCAAACCAACTAGCTGCTAACACACAAATGTAGGACACTAATTGCCACTCTAGAATACTTTCTATCAGGGGTTTAAGTTTAAAATAGGGTCACAAGAATATTAACAGTAGGCTGTATGAAACCAGGAAACTAAACCTGCCATATACTAACTTTAATAGTTGCCTGTTTTCTTTTGAATCATTGGATGACCAACAGACGACAATACTCGTAGTCTGTGTACTTCTTCAACTGTGCTTTTGAGGTAATGGGAGCGAAGAGTAATGAATCAGGGCCCCGTGTGACATCAGCCTTTCTCTCTGTGAGAGGAGCTGCATGAAAGAGCAGCATCCATGTCGCTGTGTGTGTGTGTGTGTGTGTGTGTGTGTGTGTGTGTGTGTGTGTGTGTGTGTGTGTGTGTGTGTGGTGATATGACATCACTGGCCTCGCTCCTGTCTCAGTCCCGTCAATGTGCTGAAGCAGTGCGCACACACAAACACACTCACAGACAGACCACAGCGGCGCCAGTTGTGGTGGATCCTTTTCATGTCAACTTTGGAGACATCAGTGGTAATGTGGGCTGACTCTGCAGGCAGTCAAGCAGTGATTTGCTTACGGCCCACACTGTCACCAACCTCTGGAATTTTCCTGCAGATCTCCTTTTACTAGAATAATAACTGCATTTCAACTGGCAGTCCACTTACTGCACTGTCTGTGAGCATTCAAATGTATGCTGAGCATTATCTGTGGATACATGCAGGCTGTTCTCACCCAGCGTTCCTAGCTTTACCTACCCACAAGTATGTGGGGTAATTCGTAGGTATCCCATGAGGTCAAATTGTAAGTAATCATGAACCAGACCACAAACGAATAGATCACACAAAAAACGCACCAAATATGAGGAAAAACGTATCTTAAGATATCATATGACTGCTGTTAATAAGTGGTAAAGCGTTGCCTGTGTGTTTAGCACAGAGCCTGACATGGTTAGCCTAGCATAGCATAAAGACTGGAAGCGGGTGGAAACAGCTTTCTGTGTGAACAACCTAGAGCGACTCCATGAATGCCTTTCCAGTAGACTGCCTGGAAGTGTGTTGTTTTACCCTCACAGAGCTCTGGGAGAGGCACTGCGATGCGATGGGGGGAGGCTACGATGGCAGGCTTATCAGCTTGGAGTGAACCGGTAGAAACACTTGAGTCGCTGGTCATGAACAACGACTCACTGTTTGCCTGAAGCACACTGAGGCTGTCAGGCCCTGCTGTGAGATCAGTGCAGCTCCAACGTGGTGGAGGTTCCTCCCCGATCAGCCAGTAGACCTGGTTCATATATTCAGACCCCTGTTGTTTGTCAGACTACACCGATTATCTGTCTCATTCTACCTGAAGGAGCTGCTCACTTTCAGTGCAGAGTGATCATTTTTCTATTGAGCATCAAATGTTGGGATAGCCTTCAAAAAGCGCTCTGAGCTCTGCTAGTGGACGTCCATCAGGGCTCGTGGATGTTGAGTGTGCGTCTGCCATCCACAGCATGTGTCAGCGTGGCCTCTGCTCAATGCATCCAGTGTTGTGTTAAAGCACAGCGGACTCATTCATGAGGCTCCCAGCAGTTTGTGTAAACAGTTCGCCTTCAGCTGGTCCTCCAGAGCTGGAAGTGTGACTTTCTCCGAAACAGGACAGAGCATTGTTGGTCTTGGCTCATCTGCCTCAGCTACTCACACTGCATACTGTTCAATGCCGGCCAATGAGCAGCAGCCATGAAACACATTGATGTGTGTTTGTTTGATCAAAGCATCGCTGTAGAGTTCATTCAGGTCACAAGCTCGTCATAGAGCAGCACAGCACGTATAGCTTGGGATGAGGTTTAGTGCCGAGGGCCCTGCTCCTCCGTGTGCTGAGGTTCTTCTTGATCTGCTTGTGGAAACAACATTCACACAGCGGGTCCTGTTGACTGTAGTTCAAGGTGGATTGAATTCACGGATGATTCTATTTGACTTTTGGCAACATTTCAAATGTGGAGGTGTTGATGAACTTGCAGGCTTGGGGAGGAACGGATTATACGGAACGGCTTTATGTAATTAGGATACAGATAAAAAGGAACTGTAATCTGTCTGTGTGGACACCACACACTGCCAGTCGCAGAAGGTCAGTGCTGTCAGGTAGAAGAAGGCCGTGTGGCAAAAATATGCCTTTACTGGGTGTGAATTTCACCATTATGCTCTATGGAAAGCAGAAAAGGGGAACAACATAGTACAAATTTAGTGTGTGTGTGTGTGTGTGTGTGTGTGTGTGTGTGTGTGTGTGTAAAGGTTAGTTAGTTAGGTGATGGTGGGCATGGGGCACTGCCATCAGTGTATGAATGGGTGTGAATGGGTGAATAATGACAAGTAGTGTGAAAGCGCTTTGAGTGGTCGGAAAGACTAGAAAAGAGCTGTACAAGTACAAGTACATTTACCATTTGAACTTTCCATCTCATCAAGTTCTGTCCTTTTGCTGTGAAAAGATGGTTTGTAGGAAACGAGGGAACCACTTCAAATTTCTGATCCAGCAAACATGCTAGAGGACAAAGGTTCATTCATAACGTTGGCATGCATATTATATTATTAATAACTTACAGAATCCTTGCTTTAGTGCCAGGTAGTATTCTGTTTCATATGGTATGCCGGTATTTTTCCCTTGCAATATTAATTTTCATATACCACCATACTGGAAAATGGCCGTAAAGAGCGCTGCAGCCAAGAACCCTTCAGTTGCATTGACTAACTGCACACCCGTCTCACCTATGGTTGGATCTTTGTTGGACAACATTTGATAATGAGTTTACATTTACAACTTTTCAATGCCGAACGGCATGCTGGGTAATGTTATAGCGGACAGCATAACAGTCTGAACAGCTCGGAGAGGCTCCGTCACTACGACACCTTCAAGAACAGAGAAGAGAAGTGGAGGATGAAGAAAGAGAAACCGGAGATGCTCGAGAAGAACTCGTGTCCTAGAGAGGAGCTCTGTTTCTGGTTTGAAATCATTCTAAGTAGCCACTGTTGTTTCCAGCGGAGCTAACATTAGCCACGTCCGTCACCTCAATACAGAACGTGTTGGACCCGAGGCCGTCAGTAGCGCCAGTGAAACGGCGAAGTCAAAGGTCAGACATCGATCGAAGAGACGTTTGCACGAGACGCTGCACATGACGGGAAGAGGAAGTGGTGGAGCAACAGCATGAACGAGAATCCACCTCTGAAGGACACGGTCCTGCTACAGACAGGAAGTCACACCCGTGATTGAACCACGGGACTAGAGGTCCCACTAGAGGTCCCCTTATGTCTTGATGGGGCGACAATACTTCAGCCAAACTGCCATCCAGACATTATACCAACAACGCCCACTTTCTACAGTTCATAGTGCTTATACAACCATCTTTAGATATTTGCTCTTATTGTGATTTCTTCATATATTGTATCATATTGTGTAAACCCTATAGTAATTAACGCCTTCAGTTTTAACTAACTGTGGCTCAGTGGAGAGCAGGGTCGTCCTTCAATCCAATGTAAAGTCCACCGTCCACCTTCCTCTAGGTTAGACCAGGACCTGTCCAGGGTGGACCCTCTGGCTAGATGTGTGTTGGGATCGGCTCCAGTCTCCCATGACTCTGAACAGGATGAGTTCAGGGAAATTGGCTAGAGAAATACTTCTTGGTCTTTGGAAGATTTGGGGTTGCTCCAACTCTAACAACTTATGGGTGGAGCAATGGTGGTGCAACATCTCAACAAAGGACACTGTCCTCACAGTGGAGTTGCCTGGTTTGTACATTGTTGTTACTTTGAGCAGAACCAGGAGATTCATAAATGTGGTGACGACACGCGCTAACAAACCAGATGCTATGTAGATATAGACACTGCTGGAGTTGTTGGGCAATAATGGACAAATCTACTGGTGTAAACCGTAGTGCCTGATGATAAATAAAAACCCCGTTTGGAAATACATGGAGGGACATAGACTCTCCAGAGACAGACATGTTGAAAGACGACAGCAGACGAGGTATTTCACAGGTGGCTGCGATCATCTTGAGAGCTGGCTGGACAAACAGGCAGAAGCTGAAGCAGACAGTGAGGCTTCATTCTTCTGCTGCACGGTTTCTGTCTAGTCACCTATGAATTGAATCATATGTTACCAGGGTGATAAAAGTCTGCTCACATGTCAGCCATTCATAGGGACGGCAGCGTGAACGTATAACATGTAGGAGAGCTGCATGTTATACGTTCATGATAACCTGTCACCTGACAGCATTACAACATACACGCACTGCTGGAAGCACCACAACGTACTCTTTCTAACGTCCATCAAGAAAACTTCAGATCTCGTCTCATAATCATCATAATCAACAGACGTTGTGTTGATTACTATCTGCTCATTCATGGCAGCATGACATTAATTAGCTATCGGCTAATACAATAAGTAATAAAAACAGTGGTATAAATAGTTTTAATCTTAATATTCAGACTTTTGACTATGGAGGATGGAATCTGCCAAAACAAATTTACAAAAAAAGGAAATAAATGTAGGCATTAATGAACTGATACATTGTGACTTACATTGATATTTTAGTTTTTCTTTGTCTATTTACCTTTGTATTAATTCCTGTATTTCTGATGTAGCATTTCAAAATTAAAGCCCTTCAAAATCTCATGCATGAGCTAATTTGCAATTTGTGTAATTTTAGATTAGATTTTAGAGGAAATGGTGCATAGTTACAAAATCATTTCCCCTCAGGTTAACAGCAGACCACCTCAAGGTGTCACTCAGACAGAACCAGGACATTCTGATGTAGCATTTCAAAATCAAAGCCCTTCAAAATCGCATGCATGAGCTAACTTCAAATCACATTCATGAGACAATTTGTGAGTCGAAGTTTGCTCATGCATGCGATGCATGAGATTTTGAAGGGCTTTCATTTTGAAATGCTACATCAGAATGTCCTGGTTCTGCTATCAACCTGAAGTGAATTTTGTAACTATGCACCATTTCCTCTTAATAATCGTCACTCTGAACATATGAGACACACTGGTTTTAAACTGTCCGTGGGAAGAATTAACCTATAAGAGTCTGTTCATTGTTGGTTAAGGACTCTGGTCTCTCTGGTCTCTCTGACCACTTTTCTCTTTTTGGAGAACGTCATGTGAAACAACTTCTCTGACTCACGTAATTATTCACCTCCTCTTCGTTCTCTTTCCTCTCTCAGCCTCGTGTGCCTACATCTCACTCGAGTCAGGAAACGTGTCAGAATACACATATTTGATTGACTGAGCTGCATCACATGATGTGATTTACAACACATGTAATTGGTCGGTTTGTTTCCTGGACCACTGACCGAGTGCCGTAAAGGCTAGAAAAGCTGCGCCGGTTAAAATATAGGCGCTCCGTCAAAATGTAATAATTCTCAATTATCCATCGGTTTTAGGTCCAGGGTCCGGATACAACGGCGTCTGGGTCCGGATCCAGACCGCGGTCCGCCTATTAGTGACCCCTGCTATACATCATTGAAAGTGTTCTGTCAAAACATAACAATACAGGATAGTAAGCTGGACAGGCTGGAAATGAAAGACGATAAATAAAGAAATCAATCAGAGCCAGTTGGGGGTAACAGAGTGAGGAGGAAGGTACCTACTCATCCTACTCATCCTCTGTTTACCAGATGTGAGAAGCTGAACTACAGGATGTCTCTGAATACAAACAATGTACACAGGGATTATCCTGTAGGCGGTCGACTTGCTCAATTCTTATTCTTACTACAGCTTCTCTTTAGTTTTATGACAAGGGAGTATTCACACTGCCTTCATGTGGTGTGTAGTTTTCATATTTTGCTGAACTGGACAGTTTTCCACTCTTGTGGTCAATAATAAAGTTGTGTTCTGTTTTATGTTGTGGGGAAAATGCTTCCTACGGTTTTAAACAGCGTGACTGTGCCAGTCTGAAAGCAACATAGGGAAAGGTCTGAAATATGTCTGTCTCACTGTTACTGTCCGGTGGTTACTGTCTCTGTCTCTTAATACTTATTTATATCGCCATTACGGTTGGTAATCAGATACAGTATCATCAAAGCAGTAGACAGAACTGGCCATATTCAACTACATTTAAAGAATGTTGGCCTCTGTCAGCTGGTCCCAATCCGAGTGTCTGGCTGGTTGAGTATACTCTCCCTAAACAAACCACAGTGTCTCGCTAATCCTGGGCTTCTGCCTTACGTTACAGCCATCAATTTAAGACCTCCGGGCCTCCTAATTCACTGTGCTGTGGGACGCTGTCAAACACCCCACCGCACACATGGTTTCCAGTATTACACTGTACATTTGTGTGTGTTCAGCAGCGTCTGTCAGACATGGCAACACGTGTGGCTGTCAGTGGTGTGCGTGTCTCCCTGGTCCTGTGTAAGCGAACGTCAAACACTTCCACACACATGGTTTTCAGTAGTGTATGAGGGGATTGTGCTGCTGCTACTGTGCGTGGCTGCTGTCGTCCTGAAGGAGTGCGTGTAGCTGTGGGTGTCAGGGCGTCTGATGCTTGATGCCTGTAGGAATATCAAACATTCAAACTGATCTATAAAGGAACACTCTAGGGAGTTTTGTCCTATGAGAGCAGTTGTATAATGTGGCTCTGGAGAATCATGGTCAAATCTGACAATGGTGCAGAGTGCAAAGGGTGATGCAATAAGTGATTAATGAGGCAGGTTGCTCTATGTACATGAATGGACATGATCGTGATCATTTCTACGCTATTGACATATCGTACGTTATATGGACATGACCATACTCTAATAATAATCAGCATTAGAAGAAGAATACCCTTGATTTCCGAAGGAACTCTCTGCCACATAAGAAGTTTATAGCCGCACACCTGAGTTTAGCTAAGGACTCGAAGGACCACGTCGACTATTAAAAGTCCATCTCACAGTAAGGGCTTACTTGGTGTCTGGGCAGGTCATTGTGTGTTTATTACCTTCTTTGTGTTTTGCTTAAGTTATTGTGTGTATTACACACCATTATACTGTGTATTTCATACTGCTGCAACCGTGTTGTGTTAGATCAGTCACTGCAAGTGAAGTTGGTATTTTTTATTTTATCCGTTCAAAGATCAGAACTTAGACGAATCTAAGTTGGTCAGTCGTGTTGCTGTGTGACAGAGTAACACTTTTTGTATTTGACTGAGGATCTGTTTCCTTTCTTTTTCTTTTTCCTCCTCTTTGACAAACCCACATACACACACACACACACACACACACACACACACACACACACACTCTCTCTCACCACAGATTTTGTTGGTTTTAAATAGCGTGCTCATAAATGTATTGTTTTGTTGTTAGTTAGTTTTATTTATTAGTTGACTTGATCAATGTTATTAGAACTTAATAAACTCTGTTATACTTTAGAGAGCAGCTGTCTGTGATTACTTTGTGCATGTGTATTGTGATAACAGCTGATATGTGGTTTGTGCTCGTAATTCAAACCTTCACTTTCACTCTGAATGTGTAATAGTACTTTGACTGTTGACATTGTGAGTGAATATTAATTATGAGACTTAATTTATAGTTTGTTATTGGTCCCTGCTCTCAGGGTGGTGCCCCGTTATTATTAATAATTGTTAATAATCTTACTGACATTAATAATTCTATTGATGTCAATAATTTGGTTTATATATGCTGATAACTCAAACACGCTCCTTTTCATTCACAACAGTGGGTGGAGTCCTGCTGCTCCATTGACCCGACCACACTGAGCCTGACCTGCTAATTAGTTCAATCAGGAGACAAGTCAGATGAAGAAAAGATAAATGTTTATTAATAACAGATGATATGTGGTGATAAAGTCTTCAGAGTCTTTGTCTTGGACTCCACAGGGAGATTTGTAATGGAGGGGCGTCTAAGCAGCCGAAGATAAACCCCCCCATGGAGTCCAGACGCTGGTGGTGGTGGTGGTGGTGCTGATGAGCAGCAAGATGATAGGCTAACCATGTCATTATGTCGTTGTGTTATTGGATAGAAGAGACCAGCTGATCTAAACAGCTGATATGATTGACAGCCCCAAACAATGACAGCAAGGAAGTAATGAGTGAGCATGTGTGAGAAGTGAATGACAGATGTTTGAGAAATAAACTACGGCTTATTCAGAGTATTCACTTCCTGTCTGAACTTATGCTGGAGCTTCATTTAGTTATCGCAGCAACCTACTTCTTTATAACCTTGGCTGCCACAGCCAAACCAGTTATTACACAACTGAAATAGGTAGAGCCATAGCCTAGCTCTGCTGGGGTCAAAAGACAAGCAGTAGACACCCTGCACACCACAATCCCCGGTTCCTCAAGGAGCACAGAGGAACATGTAGCTGTATCATGCACAGAGGGGAGGTCAGTTGCAAGACTACCGACAGACATCACTAGGCCTGCATTGTTCCAGCGAGCACAGACCCTAAAATAAAAGAGCCCAACATGTCCGAGAGATAGAACCTGCATCATGAATGGATCAACCATGCTGCCACCTTCTATGTCCTCGAAACTAATTTAGTTCATACTGTATCTGAGCTGAGGTCAGTGCAAGCTGCAAAGGTCAAGGGACCCCTGTGAATATGGTCGTGCCAGTCACTCCCTCGCCTACATTTCGAGTGTTATTTGGCCTTCTTTACGACAAGCTAGCATGGTTGGTACCAATGGATAGATCTACACAAATATACTAAATCAGCTATTCGTTCTTCTTTTTTGTAGATGTCATTTCTCCTACACACTTCAACCCATACTTCAGGCGGCTGACGTTTGATGTGTCTTCCATGGAAAAGAACGCCTCCAACCTGGTGAAGGCTGAACTTCGGATCTTCCGTCTTCAAAACCATGGGGCCCGAGTGTCCGAGCAGCGCATCGAACTCTACCAGGTACACACACGTTAGGTACACACACGTTAGGTACACACACACTAGGTACACACACGCTAGGTACACACACGTTAGGTACACACACGCTAGGTACACACACGTTAGGTACACACACGCTGGGTACACACACGTTAGGTACACACGCTAGGTACACACACGCTAGGTACACACACGTTACTGCTTTTAATAATCATCACGATCTCTGAACACATGAGACATACTGGTTTTAAACTGAACATGCTACCAGACATACTGGTTTTGAACTGCCTTTATGACAGTTATATATTATGTTCATTATTTAGAATATTTTTTTTTCTTTAATTTAGCTCTCCATGAATTGATCGCTGGAGCAAACGTGTTTGTGACATGCTACGTGAAGACTGTTGTTGCTCTTTACATTTTAAGGGTCTGACAGTTGGCTATGCTTGTCCAGGTTTATGACAATAGAAACACTTCCTTTCCTCTTTCTTTGAACTTGGTAACGTATGCTGACTAGCCTGCAAAGTTGAGTTATAACAAGGTTTCTCTGCAGAGGTGGATGGAAAAGCAGTCTCGTGATTTAACACATATTCATCAGCAAATACAGCGGCAGAACAGAGTGAACTTACTTTTTTGCTCAGTCAGATACACCTCAATGCGATCAGGCAAACATTTCTTAAATTCCTCCAACAATATTAACCCCCCAGATAATCAAAATCATTTGCCCTACATGTGGTGCTCCACTTATCAAACAGTGTTCCCTTTTCCCCGGTGAACTCAATACCAGTCTGATTTGGGGCTTTTATGAGATTCCTAAATTTTTGGCGGAAAGGTCAGGGACTAATTCATATGTGCGCAAAATTGTGGCTTTAACACAGTCGATTTTAGGCTGTCCTCCAAAGAAAGCGCAGAGTCAGCTTCTTGGGCCTAACCATGAATTTACACTGCAGCAAAAGTGGCCAGACTTCAGACGACCACGGCAGAGCAGAGACGATGTGTTCCAGAGACGATGCGTTCAAATCAGGCGGCAACCTCCAGTTCTGCCGAGTACAGCCAAGGCAGAAGTGTGTTAAAAGTTGCATTCTCTCTAGTGTCCACCAGGGGGCGACTCCTCTGGTTGTATAGAAGTCTAGTCTAAAATGACTCTACTTCTCTCTTGATTTATTCCCTCAGTAAACATTGTAAACATGAGTTTATGGTCTCAATCTCTAGTTTACAGTCTTCTTCAATACAGCATGATGTTCATTTAGTACATTATTATATATAATTATTATTCCATTTAGAGTCAAATAGAGTTTTGTGATTGACAGTTCGCTACCAAAGCCGTAGACAGTGTCTCTACGTCACTCCTTCGCAGTCCAAATATGGTCACTTCTGTCCACTGGTTGGAAGTGAAAAAGCCGTAAACCAAGATGGAGAAGGCCAAAGCGCTGAAATCAAGGTTTCAAAACAACAGTCCACAAACCAATGGCTAACGTCACGACAACTACGTCCACTTCTTATATACAGTCGGATACAACTCCCGGCATGCTGAAAGTTGTGAAGAGCATCACCTACCAAAAGGAAAAGCCCTGGCCCTAGTGTTTGACAGGCAGTAGATCCTAGAAAGGGCTGTGCCACTATGAGCACCAGAGATGAACACATACATAGAAAAAGAATACACCCGTTCACAAGGGTTCGGGGGTCATTGTTCAGTGATCGGTCTGCAGCAGCATGTTCCCACGCTACAGGAGATGACAGCTGGGCTAAACACAGCTCCAAACACAGAGATGTTCACCTTTAAATGTGTGAGGGAGGAAGGGACAGGCTGGTACAAAGAGGGAGAACCGGTAACATGAACATTCATCACATTCCCTTCTTCACATCTATACATAGCAACACCTGCTAGAACCGTTTGAAACATTTCTGCCTCTGTGGTGTTTGTAGGCTGCTGTAATAAATACCCTGTAGATGATTCTATACATTGTACATTCAAATGACTCCTGGGACTCAATGGTGAACTGCACATCATTTTCTTCCTTCTGAGCTTCCATCTCATATAATCCAGGATGAGGTAAAAGTGATCAAGTAAAACGAACTCTCCTTCGTCCACCAATCAATCATGAAACAAAATCCGCCTTCTTTCATCTGAAAAACATGTGATGCTGTCATGGAAAGAAGTTCAGACCGGGTCAGTTGATGATAAACTACTGCTCGCCGACTTTATTCTTATTCTATCCTTAATACCTGTTGGTGTCCTGATGATCTTTGAAGAACTCACTGGAATCAGACAGAGTTCGATGCCATAGACTTTATTCTTCAAGCAAAGAACACAACCCGAGTCATTCTTTGGAAAGTGACTGATCTATTCTGTTCTTACATAGTCTTATATAGTGTGGCTGACATCGCTTTTGTCCTCCTTTTTCCTTAGAAATCCCAGGTGTGTCTCTTTACTGTCATGTGGGTGTGAGTTATGTTCGTATGGTTTCTAATGTGTGTATTACATGTACCAATGTGTCATAGTCAGCTTTATCTTTCTAGTGGGAGTTGAAAGCCTTTTCCTGAAGCCACCTAGCATAACGTGACTCTTTTGTATCACAGCTGTCCTTCGCTTGTCTTCATGACAGCCTTACCATACACCTGCTACGCCTCCTCAGGAGTGTTTTCTACAAGAGACTTTGTGTTGGGTTACATTTTTTGGTTTAACAGTGTGATGTTGATTTTCTTAGTTCTGTTTAAATATGCTCAAACAAAAAAGAAAAAAGCATGCAAATAAAAATGAAAATCTAAGACGTACAATGGTGCAGAAGCACAAAGGTCTTTAAAGGACAATGAGGGTTACAAAGTGACAGTCACCCAAAGGGGTCAAACAGTACAATAATCGAGAGCTCTGATTTTCTATTCTCTATAGTGTGTGTCTGAGCTTCAGTGTCTTCTCTGTCAGGTTTCCCACACCAGTCTTAACAGGAGATCTCAATGAAAGCAGCAGGGATTGTGTTTTACACATTAGGCAGCAATGGGCCAACATAAACACATGGTTCTGAAGGACAGAATAACAGAGGTCTGTCCAGCATCTGGTTACACTCTCGCTGCTCCTCCCAGACCAGAACCAGAGAGAAAAGAGCTAGCTGCTCGACCTCAACCCACTGCCCTCCAAAGCTACTGTGGCTGCTTGTGTGTCTACTATGTTGATGTATTGTGTATTATGTTATGACTGCTGTGCATGCATTTGCTAAACCATAGACTGTTATCCATACTTCACTCAGCAGCCGATATGTGGGTGTGAAACACTACAGTAGCATTAAGTGAGTTAAAAGAGAGCCTTCCATCATTGATATCTGCTTCCATTCGGGCTGTGGTATCTCCATTTGGTTAGATATGCGCATCTACTGCTGCCTGTATCCAAAACTGAGGATTGTACTACGAATCAGGATGAGGGTTAGCGAGGTTACTTCAGGGTTAACTCTGGGTTTTTAAGTCCTACGACGAAGTTTCACTTCTTGCCGGGATAGATCACCATGGTTATTTACGCTGAACACCTTGTCCTGCTGTCTGGATTATGCTGGGCATGTGACACACATCAACGAACACATCCTCAGTGCTTCATGGCTACAGGACCACTAATACTGCGTTCACACAAATCACGTAATTCACGCCGCGTTACTCGCCGGGGACCATTTGTGTTCATTCTCGTGGCCTGGAACCGTTCAACTGTCTGCCATCAACCATGGAAAAGATAACCTCTATTTCTGCTTAGAACGTGTTGTGGAAGTCCCAGATATCCTGGGAAACTAAACGCCGTCTTGTCTGGGTTCATAACATCGTCCGGAGGAGCTCCGTGGATTTTATTGAGCTGTATTCACTGTGTCTGTTTACTACAGCTGTATGAACCCCAAATAAACCGATTTTATGTGATTAAACTGCAATAAACGGACAAAAAGGGATGCCGAAATAACTACGTAATGATGCCAATTTGTAAAAAGTCCGGTAGTCTCCGGTGAGAGACGGCCGGTGCACGTTGTAACGCCGTCGCTTTTGTAGTCCTCTCCTTTTCATACAACTTGTGTGTTGTTCTTGTGATGAATACACGATTTGTATGAAAGTGATTTTTTTGTATGAAAGTTATTTTTTTGCATGAAAGAGATGTTTTTGTATGAAAGTGATTTTTCCCAATGCCGAGCTTCTGAACCAAATACGAGACTGAGACTATGGTGTTATTATGGAAGATGTGTTTGAGATGTGTGACACCTTTACTAGTCCATGATGAAACATTTAGTGTTTTTCTGTTCATTAAGAAGTCGGGATTGTTCCAGATGGGACTGTGTTTAGTAGGTGAGATTGTTCTGTTATTTGGTAGAATTTCCTCCAGGCTGTCAGAGTTGTAGCTATTGTCGGCTTTTTGAATCATGGATAGCGTGTGTATGAATGATAAGTCTGAAATATGGATGTCTTTACACAATAATTGTTCTGTCTGTCCAGGAGTTGTCAGATTGATTGAGATTTGTCCATTTGTGAATGTATTGGAGTTGATGAGCAATGAAGTAATGGAGAAAGTTTGGTGCTTCCAGACCTCGGGTTTTTGATTTTTGTAAAGTGGTTATTAGTGGTTACTAGTATAATTGAAGGTTGTCCTCTACTGTTTTGAGAAATGGGTTAAAGTTTAGATGGACTAACTCGGACAGCCTGGGGTAAATGTTGATCCTAAATGGGTGGTGTTTGGACTGCCACATCCAAGCTGTTAGGACTGAGTGGGAGAATGGTGGAGTTAGACCAGTTGATCGTGAAGATTAGAGATGGTGTTTATTAGGCTGATGGTTTCAGGTAATGAAGACGAGGGATTTTGTAGGTATAGTAGAATGTCATCTGCATAAAGGCTAATCTTGTGGTGCATATTTTTTGTTTCTATTCCTGTGATATTTATTTTTTGATGGATGGCTGTTGAATATGGCAAATAAAGATGGAGAGAGTGGGCAACCTTGCCTAGTGCCACTGTGTAAAGTGAAGCGTTGTGATATTAATCTCTTGGTGGTGATCGTGGCCGTTGGTGATGTGTACAAAAACCTCACCCAGTGGATAAATGATTCACCATGTAGAAAAAAAATTCCCAGTTTACCTTATCAAATGCCTTTTCTGCATCTAATGAGACTATGGCTGTTGGTGAATTTGTATGAGATGTGTATTGGATTATGTTAAATAGTCTGCGTAGGTTATTAAGTGAGTGTTTTCCTTTAATAAAGCCAGTTTGGTCTGAGTGGATGATAGCTTGAGTTACAGTTTTGATTCGTGATGCTAGGGCTTTGCTAATGATTTTAGTGTCAGTGTTGATGAGAGATAGGGGACGATATGATGGCGGTGTGGGGTCTTTATTGGGTTTTAATAAAAGAGAGATTGCAGCAGTGTTCATGTTAATTGGAGGTTTGGATTTTTGTTTAATTTCAGCAGTTGATCTGTAGAAGAGTGGGGCTAAAATATTCCAAAAGTGTTTATAGAACTAAGCAGGGAAGACATCAGGTCCTGGTGATTTATTGTTCGGCATGAGTTTGTCAAAATCACAATCATTTTGACATTGTGTTGTGGGATTATTTGCGTTGATGTTCTCTAGTTCTGTAATCTTTTCTTCTAAGTAGGTTCCTGTTCGTTGTCTTTCTTTTTCTTGTATGTGGAATATGATATTTTTTCTCTCAATACCGCTTTACCTGTTTCCCAAAGTAGTGATGGTGATATTGGTCACTCATCCTAACATCTACTAAATCAATTGTTGCAAAAAACATTCACACCGTGTCTCCTACCAACAGTCCCTATATGTGTCCTTTAACCATGACGACAAACCGAAACAAAGTAGTTAAGTTGCCTAACCCTAATCAACCCTAACCACAGAAAACACTCATTTTGAAAGGCAATTACAGATGATCCATTTTTAGTCAAAGTCGGAGGACTTGTTGGAAAGGACTGTGGTGCATAGAACTGACTGTGTGGCAGCATGCTCAACTGTCCAAAAGAATCAAGATTTATTTTTAATAATTTTTAATGAATTGTCTAAAATTCTTCACTACTTTGACATTTCATACATCTGTTTTGTACACAGATTTTAGGACACAAAGACCTGACATCGCCAACACAGCGATACATAGACAGCAAGGTGGTACGAACACAAACGGAGGGAGAGTGGCTGTCCTTTGACGTGACAGAGGCAGTGAATGAATGGCTAAACCACAGAGGTGAGTGCATAGTCCTCCCATCACTGCAGCACGTTTCTCAGAATTTATTGCACATGTTACATTGTTGCATCCCCTTGTTGTGACTTTTGTTTCTCCACAGACAGAAACAGTGGATTCAAGATCAGCCTGCATTGTCCGTGCTGCACGTTTGTACCATCAAATAACTACATTATTCCCAACAAGAGTGAGGAGCTGGAGGCACGGTTTGCAGGTTATTTGATTCAGAAAATTGTTAAGGCGGTGTGGTGTTTTTCTTTGTTGTATTAATGTCAACAAATCCCCTAAAGAGAGCAATACCAACAATGTCTCTGAATACTGTTTATTTTACTTAGGTAGGTCATATAGAGTCATCAGTATTATATTTTGTCTGTTTCATAACCAGTTAAATGGTCTTCATGGTAAGTGGTTTCTTCTGACCACTATGTGTGAATTTGTTTTCCTATTTTTTGCATTTCTAATACAAACAATCAAGCAAAGGTCACTAGCACCAACGTCAGGAACACCACTGGAGGAAGAGGGTTTGATAATATTAATAAAGCTGGACTTGGAGGGTATGTTCAGGTTGGGGTGAGTTAATGCGAAGTTAGTTAATCAACATTCATTTATTTTTCCAAGGTCTGTACACACCAATTATTTTTACTTATTACATTAGTTTTTGTGGCCCAGATCAATTTACAAGGAAATAAATTCAGAACATTAAGGAATTTAGACTGAAGTCAGCTCAAGTGCAGAGAAAGATGATTTTACATGTATTGCCTTATCGCCACATTTACCAGCTCTATCAGCTCTGAACATTTCAAAACCACTAAAAGAGACAGTTTGATTATCAATTTCTTTCTTCAGCCAAGTCTCTGTTAAACAGCATAACATCCGGATGCGTTTGAGATAATATGATACTTAAGTGACCAAATTTGATATGACTTAATAAACTCCAAATATTCAGATGTAGGAAACCAAAGCCACTTCTAGCTTTAAAAAACTGTGGATAATTTAATTTAGCTTCTAAAGTGATGCATTGGTCCTTGTTGCGGAGGTGAGGAGGTTAGCAGTTGCTGATCTGAGGGAGTGTAGGAGTGTGCTATTGAAGGAGTGTGGAAAGGTAGGAGGGGGCCATGTTTTTGAGACTGGCTTAGTAGGTGGAGTGGGCAGTGCAGAGGGCATTCTTGTAGATATGAAGATGTTCTTTGTTAGTGTCAATGTGTACGGAGAGGTTTGATTTCTTGTAGTCATTCCAGTTGCCTTCCTTTAAATTTCAGTTGGCGAAGTTCAGTGTATATCAGGGGAGGGATTGAGTGAATGACACAGTGCGTATTTTTATAGGAGCTGGCTGATCCAGACTGGAAGGTTGTATGTTGTTGTATTTCTCCACTAGGTTAGAGGTGGTGGGATTGCAGCCATTATCTCAGAGAAAGAAGCAGTTAGAGCAGTAGGAGAGATGAATTTGGGATTTTGTGTGCTGTTTAGGTGCTGGGGTGAGAGTATGAAAATCCAGGATTATGGATAGATGATCAGTGATAGATCGCTAATAGAGGATGTGTCTATGATTGTGGGTGGAGAATGTAACATACTGGGTAAGGTTGAAGCAATTGAGAAGGTCCAGAAATTTGATGGCTGCATTGAAGGTGAGGTTGTCAATGTGAATGTTGAAATCACCTAGGTGATTAGAGCTGGGTAAGTTGTTCAGATAGTTCAGAAAAGGGCAGTAGATGATGGCAGTGACCATAGGTTTGGGACCAGCAAATTGGGACTACAATCTAAATTTCGTTGTGCAACCGTGTCGTACGATGACAAATAGAAACCTTGTAACCTTGTAACATGATGACGTTTAGTAGTCTCATTTAGCCACTTGTTAGCAACCGCCTTTTTAGAGACTCTTAAAAGCTTCTAGATTTACCAGAGAGGTATTTACTGATGTATTTTATATTGTAGAACAAAACATTAAAATCTCTTCAGCTTGTGTTAACCACAAACCTTATTTCAAACATCTAACCAAAAACACATTCAAAAAACACATTGATGTCCAGACAAAGGAACCGCAAGTGTAAAAAGGATGAATCATTTCTGGGTTTCAAGATATTTAGTATCAACATTTTTGGATCAAACTGCTTTTCCCTTCCAAATGCGATGGTGGGGCGATAAGCCTGCCATAATTCGTGGGTGTGGTGTGGGGGAGGGGGTTGCAGGCATAATTTGACATATTGACTTTGTACTTGCATACAGTAAAATGCAGCTTATTGATACATTTTATGTTTGCAGGTATTGATGACAGCTTCATCCATAACGTTGACCTGAAGGTGTTTAAGAAGCGGCGGCACAGCACTCGGGCTCCACACCTTCTCCTCATGCTGCTGCCGTCATACCGGCTGGAGTCCCAGTCCCAATCCCAGTACCAGCACACAAGCCATCGATCCAGGAGAGCGCTGGACGCCGCCTACTGCTCCAGGTACTTATCTGGAATTCACACTCGCACATCAGGAGAGATTCTCTCCTCTTTGAGTTCTCCATGTTGATCTAAAGTCTGCTTCAGGTATCACACATCTTGCTGAAATCTAAGTATTCTTAGCTGTCAGTAGATGTTTTTATTTTGTGATAAGCAGCCAAATATTTCCATGTCACATAATTTGCATATATGGACAATCTATTGACAGCAAAGTCCAGCGACAGTAATTATGAGCTTGACTTCATGGCAACAGTTTGAAATGTATGGATAGTACTATTTGTATTGAATCTATGTCAATTGTCTTAACAGAACAAAGTGACACAGTCTGTGTCTATGGGCATAAGGCTCTCAATGGACAGCCATAGTAAGGAGGTTCCTCTGTGCTTCAGCAGCACTTTAAGGCAGAGTGAGGCAGGCTTCATTCAGTGTGGCTTTGTAGCACAAGGCAGTAAAACTGCCTGTGCCAAAGCACATTGTATATAATCCATCAGGCTTAATAATAATAATAATAATAATCATATCCCGAAAGTTTGGCGCGCTTCTCCTCACACAGCGTTGCCAACACCTGTGCAAAAAATACACCAAAACGTGCGGCCTGATCGGGAATGGTGTGCAATGACTTTTCTCAGAGATTCGCCCAGCGGTTTTCCCGAAAATCCCAAAAAACTGAGCAAAATTTACCAATTGACTTGAATGGGGTTTCGTCTTGAAGAGAGCTAAAAAAACACGTAACTTTGGACCCATATTGACCAGCCATACTTTAACGTAGAAAAATTATTAAAAGTTTAAAACGTAGACAAAACGATGGACGTTATTGTGCCAAATGGACATTTTGCTAGCTAGCACAGTTTTCATGAAGTCACCGATTAAGTTTCAGGAAAATTTTGGGTCCGTTTCGGATTTTATAATGGGTGTGTATTGTGCAGCTCGTTAAGTGCTAGAGTGAGGGCATAACTGTCAGAGTGGAGCAGAGCAGGGAAATATTCTGTGATTTTTCCAAACAAATTGCTCCCATTCCCACAATTTTTACTCTTTATACAGAGTATTACAGAGTATTTCCAAGCCAAAAAGCTTGGAAATGTGCTGGTCGCATCCAAGTGTACATGAACTCCAACCGACTGCTCCATTAGACTCCATGTTAAATCAGACCACTAATTTGTCAAAGAAAGCAGACGGTACCAGTTTTGTAACTTGCGCTGGAGCTTTTAACACTACAGACACAATTTTCGCAGGATCTGTTTTTCAAGTCATCCTTCCTCTCCAGTATTAATATTGGAGCAATAGGAACTACGGTTATGTTTTTTTTTAGGTTTTGTTTGACAGGTGTTTCCCAGTTTTTTCTCCTTGAAATGGCTGCAAGGACAAGGATTAACGCTCAAGCAATCTTGTTAATTGGAACCAGCTGTCAGTTATCAGGATAATTGCACGTACCCGTCCTACTTCAAAAGGGGGAAGCGTCGATCACCGAAACCATGATTTTCTAACAGTAGAATGGCAAATAAAGTCAAAGAAAGAGCCTCTTTTTTCTCTGCTGACGAGCAGGAGATGATCATGAACTCATATGAGGAATTCAAGACCATAATCATGGCAACATCTAACACCGCCACCGCTGTGAGGGCTAGACAAGAAGCATGGGAAAATATCGCAGACAAGTTAAATGCGTAACTGTTGGGAAAATGTATAGGCTAATTTAAAGTGCCTCATCACCCCAATTAATCAGATTATATTTCTTTAAATGTGCCTGCTGGCAGTAGGCTTAATGGAATGCATCATCGAACGAGATCTGGCTAACGAAAATAATTATCTCTGCCCTTATGTATCATGTGCTATATATGTATATATATATACATGTATGTGTAGATTACCATATAGAAGTTGGAGTTTGAATATGTGTGTGTGAATCTGTGTATGGGCGGATCAGTATGTATGTATGTATTATTCATAATCAGAAATTCAATCAATTGAAGCAGTGAAAAGAAAGTGTGTGTGATTCTCTCTATTCTTATCATGAGTCCACCTTAATCATGTTCTACAATGATGACATGCTATAGTGTACTAATAACACTGACATATGATTATGAGTGCTTTCAACCCAGACATTGCGACGTCTTTGGGCAGCAGAAGCCACATTGTCAAAATTTCTTGTGAACGTCCATCACAATCTAGGTGGCAGCACGTTATCTTCAGCTTTGACCTCGAGCTCTACTACCTGACCTGAACTCGGCTCCTTTGAATTTTTGCTCTTTGCTTCTCTGACTTTGCCAATCGACTATCCCCATGCAAGTATACGTGTAGAAGAGAAATGCGGTGCACTGATCTTCAGTAATGGATGGAATAATGGAAAAATGTCTTTGATGCCAAAGACCATATTTAAACAGACAGTGGTCATTATGTGGGGTTCTCCATCCATTTTAGCGGTGTCAGCGTGATCTTTCTCAGCAGTTAACCTTAGTACAGGCTTGTTATTACAGAAATGAATGATGACCATATCAGCAAAAATAAGACCGGACTATAAATGAAAAAATGCATTAAAACTAGAATAAGGGGCCGTGTCCACCAAAGCATTTCTTCCTGAGGCCAGTGTTCTAAATTTGTATTTCTAAAATGTGGCGGGACAAATATCTCAAAGACCAACAAATGTAGGCTGCAAGTGCTGGACAACAACAGAGGAGAAATGAACACTGATAGGAATTAATAAGATGTCCTCTCTCCCTACGAGCTTCAGCCTTTCCTTCATCCAAAGCAATGGGCTACTCTACCTTGGGCCAACACTTTACTAACCCGACCCAATCAATGCGCCTCCAAAGCTGTCGGTTCCTACTGCACTACGATTCACCTCTCCCCTTCATCTTTTTGTAGGAACGTTCAGGACAACTGCTGCTTACGGTCACTCTACATCGATTTTAAGAAGGACCTGGGCTGGAGGTGGATCCACGAGCCAAAGGGCTACGAGGCCAATTTCTGTGCCGGAGCCTGTCCCTATCTGTGGAGCGCAGACACCCAGCATTCCAAGGTACTGTATGAGGGACAGGCTCATATTGTCTTAAAGTCCTAATTCCTTCATTGAATGGCTGTAATACTTGTGTTTTAGGTGTTAGGCCTGTACAACACCATCAACCCTGAAGCATCGGCATCACCCTGCTGCGTCTCCCAGGACTTGGAGCCCCTCACCATCCTCTACTACATCGGCAAGACCCCCAAAATAGAGCAGCTCTCCAACATGAAGGTCAAGTCTTGCAAGTGCAGCTAGACTCCCTTACAAGCCAGCACAAACACAATCTCCCTCTCTTCCTCCTTCACACACACACACACACACACACACACACTGATAGTGGATTTGCGCATACATACAGTCAAACCGCAACTGTACTTTGTCTTACATGCACTGGTATACTCACAGCAGTGTGTGTACAGAGCGATTACATGCATACACAACATACAGAGACAGTGTGGTCATACCAGGAACTTGACTTTGATACCAATGCTGAGTTCCATAAGTGCAGCGTTCGGTTGGTTGACAGGTTCACACTGCCTCATTGGTGTGCAGAGATTTGCATGATGTGGTTGGTGTGTAATGTCTGAGCTATCCAATGTCAACATGCAGCTTTTTATACCCTTTAACCCTTCTTCTCCTGGAGTGCCTGCCCAGTCTTGATGACATTACATTGTTCTTATGTGGCCATGCAAAGCAAACTCAAGGCCGCAAAACGTCCACACACAATAATGTGCTGATGAAAACATGAAATCATGCAGTAGAGGGTTTGAAATGTGCATCACTGCTCTCTCTAAGGGAAGTGCTTTCATGTTCGGCTCCTGGCAATAGTTAATAAACCAGATTAGATGGAATGGGATCTTGTTCATGAGAAAGTGGTTGATGCCCAGCAGCAACCGTGTGATGAATCCAGTGAAGTGCCTTAACACGCTGTACCACTATTGGACACTAGGTAATGGTTTGAGAATCTGACTGTATTGAAATTTATCCTAAAAGGATATATCCATAACAGCATCGTCAAAAATATGGTTACGGTCATTAAGAAACAGTTCTGTCATTATAACGTGTATTTGCTTAGTACTTATTAAATTGAATGTTATAATCTTTAAGATTTCAGTGCCAGCTGCTTTGGGGACACCCCTGGTTATTGTTTGAGCTACCTGTCTATCTACATACATACATGCAGACATTAATACATACATACATACATACATACATACATACATACATACATACAGTGACACAGATATGACTCTTGTACAACCCTTTTTGGATTGTGAAATCACACCATTATCACACGAGACACAAGAGTAAGGCAAACACTGGAAGTATAAGTGATAATTGTCTATATATGAAATAAGTCCTGACAATAACACGGCCCCACCCCCGACACCTACCCACCACTTCACTGCCCCCCCAACCTCACCACAGTGAAACCACGTCCTCTTTTCTGTTTGTCTTTGTTGGGTTTCATTTGAATCTATTACAATTGTTAATACAGATGTTTGAAATGATCAAATGATGAATAAATAAGCCACCACAACACTTGGGAGCTCCCTAAAGGATAATTCCAGTTTATTATAACAATGATTCTTGTTTCGTAGTTGACCATCATCTCCATTCAATATTACAAAGCAGTAAAACCTGAATTAAAGAAAACAGATCATTTAGAATCAAAATGATGTCAAGTCAATTATTTAATTATTAAAGACAATTAATAATAATATGCAGTTTAGATGTGGTGACACGCTGTAGTTCAGTCACAAACACCAGGCAGACTTTACTGTGAGGTGAGCTACACAACCTGGGTCTGTGGCCCCAACTGAAAGGGCCCCAAACAGCTGTAATAAAGCATAATACATGATGGAGTTTAGACATGTTACTACTCTAACTCACTGTACCTGAAGCAACTTACAAAAGACCCCCAAAGAAGTTAACACACATGCAACCCACTGAGTACTTGTGCTTCAGAGGAACACATCGTAGTACTAATAATAATAATAATAATACATTGTATTTATAGAGCGCTCCTCAGAGTACTCAAAGACACTTTACATGTAGTACTACATTACTACAGTACAGTACTACATTACCCAGACAGTAGAGTGAGAAGTGACAGCTCCACCTTGAACACGTTGTGCTGATGAAGCCTCTCTTTCACTCCTCACTTGAAGTCTACATCTGAATGCAGGACTTTACTGTGCAGTATTAGTCGTTGTACCATTACTTGTCAGTAGTTGTACTTGTCATGAGTAGCCTTCTTCTACCACCACCAACATTCCCTGTTAGAGAACGGCTGACAAGTGAAGCCTCCAACTCACTAACTCCGCCCCTAAAACACACACCGGGTAGCTGTGACTCTCAGTCACACACATGGTGAAGCTCACTGAGTGGAGGTCATCTCAAACAGAACCACTGCAGCTACAGAGTAGAGCGTGATTGAATCAGTGGAGGTGTTCTGATTAGTGTCACAAGTCAGTATATCGTCTTATTGACGAGGACAGTCGCACCCAAATCACAGCCTGCTCACATTCACGCTCTGGTTTGATGCTGTCAGCTCCTGTTCACTCCAGGAAGTGAAGAAGAGCTCATGAAGCTCAGCTGCTGCACAGAGTCGTTGTGTTCTTGTTTGTTCAAAGTTTATCCATATTGAACGTGTCCCGTGTCCAAATTGCCCTAAATTCGACGACCCACCAAGCTATGTGAAGGACAGACAGACAGACAGACAGACAGACAGACAGACAGTCCTTGCTTTATAGTTGTATAGCTTTAAGTCCAAAATCACAAATTTGCCTCAAGGGTCTTTACAGTCCGCGCAGCAAAAGACAAAGATGTCTGTCGTTGATAGAGATAAAGACAGCGTTAGAGGAGAGCGTGGGTGGATATAATGGATAAGAAACCACCAGCAGTTACAATGCCATGCTAGTTAGACGTCTTTCTCTGGAGCGGTGGTGTTTCTACTTTCACAGATAAATCATTGTTTATCATGAAGTGTTGTAATAGCGAGGTTTCTAGCAGCAGATGGTCGTCTCTGTTTGGATACAGTCTGGTGAAAGAATCCCTCTGGAGATGACAGCGGCTACAGGAAGTGACATCATTAGTTTATTTTGATGACAGGTACTATTACATTGTTTGAAGTCTACACAGCTCAGCTTTGACCTGCTGTGCTGTAGTAGTGCACACAGTCTTCCTGTGCATTGAGGGAACATTAGTGATGTTCCGCTGTCTGACCTCCAGCTTTGAATAATTGGATAAAGTGTTGGTTTGTTTCTGGATTCAAAAAGAAAAGATCAAGTCTGAATGAATTAGAACACGTTCACAGCAAGCGCCCTGATCACCAGTGTGTCTGACGCACAGTGTTCTGTAACCTCTGCCAGGCTAGTCAACAAGACTTCGGTTTGACACGGGACCAGAACACCTGTCTCCTGGGTAAGTCCGGTGTTCGTTTGACCCGTCCGTTACTCAGTACAACACTTTGCTCTTAGCTGCTGTGAATTCTGAAGGAATATTTAAATGTTCCCCACATTCACACTTTTGAGTATGTTGACAGATAGAACAGACGTTCATGCTCACATTCAAACTTCAGCGATTAAGCTGACCTGCATGTCTCTTGACTGTGGGAGGACACATGGGGACAACGCGTGACCAAAGGAAACATTTTAGACCCAAATTGTAATAAAGCAGAACTATCCCTTTAATCTTATTAACACACAGATTCTTGCTGTCCAATCTAGACTAATTTACATTAAATCCATAAACAGACGTGTCCTTCATGTCCCTTTGTCTGTCTGTTTACTTGTGAACAATTAGAGGCTCCACACAGAAGAGTCACATGTCACACTCAGCACAGACACACATCACTTCAGACTGTTGCTCAGTGAGGATGGAGCTGTTTGTTTGGAGATTATAGAAGGTATTAATGAAGAGTATGACTCATAGACCCAAATGATTACAAAATGTGTCCACCCATCAGCAGCCACCACCGTAGTAGTGTCATCAATGTGTCATCAATGTGTCATCAATGTGTCATCAATGTGTCATCTTCCTACCAACATAAAACTGTTATCTCACACCTGTCTGTCATTCATTATTCTTCAATAAAAACAAACTGCACTGTTTTAATTGTACTATTTTAAAGTACGTAGTTTTGTTGTTAGTCAGAACTCCCCCCGTTATCCAATGAGGAGTGCCGATGGAGGTCAGCTGACCCCGGCCCCTTCGGCCGTTTAGTGCCAGTGGACTTGTTGAGTAGCAGCAAGAACGAGAGCTAAGCATCAACTTTGTCACAATAGAGCTGTTATTTTTTATGTGTATTTGTTGTGTTGATGATGATGATGTTGTTATTGTGACCCACTATGCTAACATTGTTGTTGTGGTGGTAAATAAATTATTTAAGTTTCAAGGGAATTCAGTGTTATGTGTTCTTTCTGCTGCAGCGTGTCCTCCTGTCCTCTGAGGACTTCAATCCAACCTACACCTGCTGAGACCAAGAAGACGCTCGTGTTTAGCTCATAACACGATATTTGATCGAAGGATGATACTCATTTGAGAGACTAAACAAGAAGGATCTGCAGCACTTGATACAAGAGGGAATGCCTGTGCTAATGCAAACTGTCCAGTGGGTGATGGTTAACGTTAAACTGTGGAATTGATAACCAGGTCACATGCGTGCCGGACTGCGAGGGGGGGATCCGTACGGGTCCTGGATCAACAGTGGTCTATTACACCACGAGTGAACAATCATCAGCATAAACAAAAGACATACATAAGTTCTGCTGTGTCCTCATCAGAACGGACTTGCATGTTTCTGGCTTGAGACTGAAGTAAAGCTAGTATGAGTCTGCACCTCAAGATGTAAATCCAATGTCAACCTTTAGTGCAAAAGCAGGAAGTAGGTGGAAGGCTAGGGTGTGGAGATACAGGAGATACATTTTAAATTCCCAAATGACTTTAGTTTTTAATTACCAGGAACAAGAACACTTTCCTTACCTAACCACATGTGTCAGATGCGTTGTACAAAGGAAGCTAAATTGCCCTCATTAATCCACGATGCTGACAGTATGAAAGAGGCCTGGGTGGAGTGAAGATAAATGGAGTGAGAGCAGCATTAGCAGAGTGTGGGAGGTTTGTGTCAGCTCTGGAATGAGGCTCTGTAAAAGGGATTAGGTCTGCATGGTGGACCAGTGATAAATAAAGGCTGCGAGGAGAGCCTGGCACTGGCTCCAAGTCGTAACCTGGACCTCCACCAATTATATATCAGATGGAAACTATTGCACTGTGTCATCATCTGGGTCATTGGTGATCATGTTGAGCAGAGCAGAGCTGCACAATCACACACACACAACTGCTGATCTGGGTTAGACCTCAGCCTTTTATCAGTCAGTCAACACGAGCAGATGTTTGAAGAACTTGGGTGTATGGTTCAGTTATTTCTGCTTCTATTAATGAAGGGTTCCGTTCACGAATGGCAGAACGTATACAACTAGAACATTTTGCAACAAATTTTGACAGTGTGACGTTATAGTGACATATATACGCCAATATTACCAGTAGTAAGAAGTATCATTTAGTTTAATTTGAGAGATATCGCTTCTCTCATTTCCCCATTTGAGATTCATACATGAATTCTCTTATTTCTGTATTTTGAGATATCGCTCCCATCATTTCTGTATTTGTGATGGACAGTCGGGAACATGAGAGGAGCTATCGCTTCATGGGTGACACACACGCAGAAGCTGTGTTAACATGGTGATTGGGGCACCAGGGTGAAGACTAGTCCAATGCTCAAAATACTACTATCATCAGAGAGAAAAGACTATTTGTGTTTGTGGTGTTAGAAATGTGGTCAGAGTTAACATTGAGTCCAATGGAGCAGTTGGTTGGAGTTCCTGTAACTTTCAGGCTACCTGAGCCAGATGTGTAAGTCGGTTGGATTCCAAAGACACATGTCTGCGACCAGCACAAACCTCTGCAAGACCAAAATGGTGCATGAAGAGTAAAACTTGTTTTCAAGCTCCTCTCCACTCTAGTGGTGACCTCACCACTCTAGGTCTGAACATTCTTTACAATACACACCCATTATAAAATATGAAACGGTCCCAAAAGTTTCATGAAACATAAACTGTGATTACATGAAAACTGTGTTAGCTATCAAAATACTGATTCGGCCCAAAAAATCAACAGACATAGTGTGGTTTAAATATCTCAGCTGGATGACATTCATGGTATATGGTCAGTTGCTCCAACGCGTTAGCCTGTGACGCTCCATGAGGCGGTAGTTACAATGAGAGTAAAGGAGGCATTCAGGTCACGTAGTAAAAAGAGCAATCAGGTCTGCACAGGGAGGAGGCCGGTGTGGATGGATGAGTCCGAAAACAAAGTCACTTTAACCCAAACCATGATCTTTTCCTGTGAAAAAGGAAGTTTATCTTGAAAAGACAGTGTATGCATGTGACGAGTTGATGAATTGACACAATGCAAAATTGACGCTAGCTGACGGGGTAGCTAGAGCGCATAGATTCCGCTGACCTGAGGTCAGTATTTGATGAGGTGTGTGAACCTGTTTGTATTGCACACGGTTGTTCACTTGAAAAGTGGAAGAAATAGTTGTGTAACAACTGAAAACCGAGCTAGAGAGAGTCTCACCTCCACGCCGGCTCATCGTGGCATGAGGGGGCTGTGAAAGTCACATTGTCGCTTTGGGAAGCTGCTGCATATATGAAAAAAGTTGCATAAAGCCTTTTGTGTCTCCAGAAGAAGTCCAAAAATGTTACAGGTGGATCTAGACATTCATCACATAAGGCACACACACACTACGGTGTGAAAGCCATTTCACTAATTCAACTTCATTTAGTTACAGTGTAACTAAATGAAGTCAGTGCCAGTCATTTATCAGTGACGTGTGGAAGTAACCGGATGGATTTGATTTGTGTTGATCAATAATTTGTCCTAATCTGCTTTTTCTGAGCAGTTTGTTGACCAGCTGTTTCACAGAAGTGTAGGGTTGTTGTAATATGTCTGGCAGTGGGTAAAGATGCCCTCCTTGAATGTGTTATTGCACCCACCTATACCTCCCAAAAAAACAAATTCCTTGTGAATCTCAGCTGGGCTGAAAAACATTGAAATTGAGCAAAGGAAAAAGTTGCATTCTGGAGCGTTGGTAAGAGGACTGGAACTGATCATGGAGCTTAACCGGTTGTCTTTGGCTTGAATCTTGAATCAAATCAGATTCCTGAGGCTGGTGGAACATTTCTTCAGTATCTGTCTTGCACATATAACCACCGCAGGATGGACCGAGAGGGGGGTAAAGTCCTGCTGAACGCTGCACACACCCTGCGAGGGGCTCCGTCCTCAGCTGTGCAGCCAGCAGTGCAATCTGCAGCAGAGGACGGCGCAGACTTTCAGGGTGAAAGGGTGTGCTGTCTCTGGGGAGAAAAACGATTTGGAGATTTTGGTTACTCAGCTGCAGCTGGCGGCACAGAATAACACAAAATCAGAGAGAGGTACTCAAACTGTGACATCAGCAGCCAGCAATGCACTGGCTCCCATCAGCAGAGAGGCTAGGCTACTGACAGAAAGGACATTCTGCAGTCTAACCGCATAGAGTGTGTGTGTGTGTGTGTGTGTGTGTGTGTGTGTTTGTGTGTTTGGATGCTCGCAGCCAAAGCATTCCATTGACAGCAATTTAACCGAACTTGATACCATCTCAGTCTGGTTCACTGTGCCTGCCCGCCTCGCTTCTGACTCCCCTCGGCCTGCGTCTCATGTGGTGGCAGTAATAGCCCAGAAGACAGAGTGTTGTATTGCGTCTGTAATTACACAGGAAGGCCAGCTCTCTTTGAGCTCTGGATTAGCGACTCTCTTTGTGTTTCACTCAGAAAGGGGGGCACAAAGGCAGCCAGAAGTATCACTCACAAGCTCAGCACAAAGTGAGTTTTTTTCCCTCTCTTTCTTTCCTTTCTGCTGCCTTCCTCTACGCTTTGACAGGCGTCTTGGAGATATCACGATAGAAAAAGAGACAGGAAGGCAGCCCTGGAGCCAGGACATTCAATCCCTCCAGCACCAGTCTGCCTGCCTGTCTGTCTGATCTTTAAGTCCAGTTCACTTTATTATAGTGAGCCTTAAACACAACACACTTGGAGATAAAATGCCCTGGAAGATTCAAAGAAAAGAGAAGAAAACATGAAAATAAGAAACTACTTTAACATGTGTATGTACTAAAACAAATGTATCACATGGCCAGCAGCATCCAGTAGATGTGGAGTAGACCCTCGCTATGAACCACTTGTTACCATGCATTGGCAGATACTGTAGCCATGGAATATATTTCGAATTGAAAGGGAACTCCATCCATTTATATCATTGTTGGACTCAAGAGGGACAGTTACCAACCAGAGATGTCTTCTTCTTAATACTTTTTAAAACCAACAGAGACAGGCCAGACTGCCAGCCAGAGTAAAACAAAATAAATCAAAAATATAATAATAATAATAATAATAATAATACTAATAGTAATAAAGAATGCATTGCATGCAATTACAAAATATTTTTTAAATCATCTTTGCAAAGGTCTTATGAGGAAAGAAAAGCATCCATGTTTTCACTGTCAGACTTGAAGTACAAATGTTTTGGTGACAATCACTAAACGTGAACAAAACTTTGTTTAAAAGAAAACTCCACACGACGTCTTTAAATCTTATAAAAGGAACAATAATTATCTAAGTCGTGTCCAAGACACACTAAGTGGAATGAAATCTATTAAGATCACAAGTATTCATGGGAAACATGCACTTCAAATGTACAGTTGTAGAGGGACTTTAACAGAAGCAGATAAAGTAAATATTAAACTCCATTTGGCTTGAAATCCTCACTTTATATAATATGATAGAAGAATGTGTTTCCCAACTGTCTTGGCTTGTGACCATTTAAAATGATACAGTGTCTAGAGGGCAGCTGTCCAGAGATTTCTCCTTATCGAGCTCCATTGTTGTCCATAAACTATTGTACATTGTGGAGGGTAACAGGCTCCTTCACCAACACACACACACACACACACACACACACACACACACACACACACACACACACTAGTAAAATGCACTATTTCCTTTGTTTGAGTAAGGTAACATGAATATAACATGAACATGATCTATGAAAAGTGTGACAGAGGTTGATGCCTTGCCAGGATGGTTGTAACAGGTGTGTGTCAGTACAACTGAAACTATTAACAACTATAAGAATACAACACAACATGAGTTATATCTGAATGTCAGAACAGCTCACATTGGGCCTCATTCAAACTGTGCGTACGTTTTAAGAAAAAAAAAATTCTTATCTGAATTAGTTCTTCCTCTTTTTAAATTCAGAGCTGCCTCACACTGTTTTTTTTTTAAATGTTATCTTTATTTTACCAGGAATTCCCATTGAGATCAAAATCTCTGTTACAAGAGAGACCTGGCCAAGGTAGCAGCCATACAAAACTACAACACAATAAAATACACATACACAACATGTTCACGATAAAATAGAAGCAGAGCTGTTGAACAGTGGCCTCTCAAGAAAAAAAGACTACATGTCTCCATACTCACATGCTATATGATGCAGATATGAATGTTTCTCATAATACATATTTTTGTAAATTATTACATGCCAAAGTGAGTGCATAGTTTTCCAGACATTTTCCCAATATCTGTCATAACACACCGTTAATAAGCAACAACATGGAGGAGCATAGCTGGTTACTACCTGTGCTAAGACAAAGAAGGGTAAAAAAGATAATCCTTTATTAGTCCCACAGTGAGGAAGTTTACAGGATTACAGCAGCATAGTGGACAGTGCAAACAAGATACATAGTAAAAAACAATGTATCAAAACAAGTATTATAAATACGTAAATAAGTGATAAACAGTAAAGAATATTAACCAAAGTAAAAATCCACAATAACTAAAATATAACTAAAAAAACAAAAAATATGATATATATAGACAGAATAATGTTTTATTGCATTGTGTGTGTGTATATATATATATATATATATATACATATATCTATTGTCAAAGTGCCACGGTTGACCACTAGGGCAAATTGGCAGCAAGGGTGACTGATGGCACCATATCCAACCGTCCTAATACATCCATGGATGCAAATCACATAAAAGTGTGTTTAGACAGAAATTTATACAAATTTAAAAGAGCAACATCATTGAATACTAAATCAATGGAAAGACGCAGGTGGGCACAATCAGACGCAACTTTGCTTGAGGGGGCGCAAACTGAGAAAAAGGTACGTCTGCATGAGTTTAAAATGTTTCATCTCCTTGTATGAAAAGTGATGTGCCTTAAAGTGAAGTTCCTTAAAACCTGTTCTGCACAACGCCCCCGAATTCGGGGGTTCTCGGGCTCAGACGAGTAGCATATACTGTCGAAAAAAATGCACTTATTCAGAGCGAATATAATGCATGTATGTGCAAAAAGCAAGAGGATTCAACACAAATTCCAGAGATATCTTCACCATTACAAAGCTATGAGCAAACAAGCACCAGAAGCACAAACCGTTTTATCGATCAAAATCATAAAAGCTCCTTACTTTATCGATGTTGTCCGGTAAATCCCCACTTAATTCCTTCAAACATATGTTCTACGTATATCCTGTGCGTCTCTGAAATGTTCCCGGGTAGAAACAAGGGTCTGTCTAACTAGGGGACCTGGGGAAAGGGTTTTGACTTACGGCGAATCGTTTTTTTATGCTTCCGGAGGGGCACCACATTTTTAATTCTGACTGGCTAACGATTCTGTCAATCAAACCCACGAGGGCACCCTTCAATAGTATGGACTCTGACTCTTCGAAGGAGGGTTCATTGACTGAAATCGACCAATCATAGGCTGAGATATGAGACAGAAACTGGAATTTATACAAGAAAATCCCATGGATGACAGACAGAAACAGTCTCAGAGAGGATCCAGGCTCTCAAAATGATGCCAAACTACTGTATTTGGATAGATTGAACACTATTAGTGATAAAACAAGTGCAATATATAATTATATAGTATACAAAATTACAATGGAACAGCTGGAACAGCTGGTTCCAAAATGACAATTGTGCTGACCTCGGCTGACCTCTCTGTACTAAAACCTCTCTAACTTTGTTCTGCTTCACTTTATCAAAGTCATGAAGGGAGACTGTTCACATGTTGTGCTATGATTTGGGAGTTTTTAGACTGTCAGCTGCATCATTTCAAAGAAATAATAACAATAAAAGTGGGTTTTTTTCTGGCGAACCTGAAACTTTTCACTTTGCACTCTGTGCCATCTTCATCTACTCTTAACCAGTAACATATGGTTACTGGTTAACCATATGTTAACCAGTAACCTACAACTGGTTTTAGGTTACTGGTTAACATAAAATGTTAACCAGTAACCTAAAATGACTCTACTTCTCTCTTGATTTATTCCCTCAGTAAACATTGTAAACATGAGTTTATGGTCTCAATCTCTAGTTTACAGTCTTCTTCAATACAGCATGATGTTCATTTAGTACATTCTGCTCCATTTAGAGTCAAACACACCATAAAGCAGGGGATGCTTTAGGGGCGGGGCTACACAGTCAGTCACAGTCAGGTCGCTACCATAGCATTGTGCTGTCTGGGAGTTGATCATGTTTTTGTCTTAGAACTTTAACACTTCTACATTGTGTTTTCAGTTCATGAAAGTTAATCGTGTCATTTTGATCGCCAAATAATATCTTATTTACCGTTTGGTAGTACTTGACTCATAGACGTCAAGCCATCAAGTCACGATGACTATGTTCTTTTGAATTGTCTATGGTGCTTATCCTGGTGCTTCTACCACCAGGTTCTCCAAATTAGATACATAAAGTACATTTTGTGTTTTACTGTTTGTAACTGCCAGCTACGACGTCTCCTGTCTGCTAGAAATCATCTGTATGTGCCTTACAATATAAAGATCGGCACTTAGGTGCGGCTGTGGTTTAGGAGATAGAGCGAAATGTTCTTTAATCACAAAGTTTGCTGGTCAATCCCCCCCCCGCTCCACATGTACGTCCTTGATGTCATGGATGAGGAAATTCAGCCTGTGTAAGGGAACAAACTCGCTGCTGGCGTAAAATGCATCCTGGTACATGTAGGCACCGCCTTCTGATCTCTGAGCAGGAGAGATCAGAAGAATTCAATTCTACATTTACCATCAGCACTGATTGGACATCCACATAATAAGTAGCGGATATTCCCTTTAAAGTTAGGGGCCCTTCATCGTCATGGTTACAATAATACATTCTTGGTTAAGGTTAGGGAACGGTTTTCTAAATAAACGAGGAGATGAACAGAGGTCTCCTGTGTTAGTCTGATGTTTTGTTGACCTAGCCATCCACCCTGACATCCACCCTACACAAAGTCACCTGACTTCCTCCTTTGCTTTTGACGGAAAAGAGTCATAAGTGTTATGGCCACTAGGGGGCGCTGCCACTTCAGTGTAAACAAGTCTTATTTTGGGGAACTTGCTGAAAGAACTGATTCTGTTGCTTTTCTTGGAAGAACTCAAACTCACAGACAAGAAGAAAAATGAGACTAGAGGAATATAGTGTGTGACACTCTCTCACTCACACACACACACACACACACACACACACACCATGCAAACAATCTTCAAACCCACTTTTCTTTGACTCTTTCAGTGCGTATGCAGCGCCTCTCTCTTCATCCACAGTCCCCTCCATCACTGACTGCTGCTCGGTCAGCGATGTTAGCCGCCATTTATTGTTGAAGCGAGTTACGATTGTGAGAAGTGAATCGCAGTTGTTGAGTGTACAGTGGGGTCTGCGGTAGATTTCTCTTCTCCCATGGTGAGTCAGTGTGTAGCATGGAGGCCCATGTGGACGTGGTGTGGGTGGGCCAATGGGAGATAGGTTTAGCCGGAGGCTGAATATAATATAGAGTATGTTTGTGTGGAGTGTGTGTCTGAGAGTGAGGTCAGGGATGAGAACATGCAGATTGAGTAACCACTATTCCATGTTGGTTCAGTGAGCCTGCAACATTAGAGCTGTGCGTGTAAAATCCCACTTAGGATAATAACCAATAATAATTAAAATGAGATCTGGGCTGAAATAGAGCTGTAGATTCCCAATGGTGAACTGAGGTGTACAGGGAGAGAGGAATATAATGTTATGGCACTCATACTATTACCTCTGATAATAGCGATCTGGTATTGTCATTATGGGGAGCCAGCCAACCAATCCCCAGCTAACCACTGTGTGCTTTTAACTCTTAGTTTGCACCTAGCTGCAGTGAACAACACTGAAATGAGGAACACATTTCCATTCTGCGGTCAGACCACATCAATACACAGGTTCAGCTGAGCCGGCCAGGGTGTCTGTACGTGGAGCACACACACACACACACACACACACACACACACACACACACATGCACACCTCCTCCACAGCAGGATAGCAGTTGATTCAACACTGAGGAGGTAACTTCTGAGAATGAGGTTCAGAAATCTGTGAGCATTTATAGGATGGCAACATGCAGGTTGTGCATGCTCATTAAATACGACTCTACAACACATACCAACACTTGCATGTACCAACATAGTCTAAGATCAACAGGTCCACTTACTAACTTTCGGGAGTTTTCAACCATATCTTATCATTGTCTTCGTTCCGCAAACGGGGCTGGCTTAGATGTCATCATGTGACCAAAGTTGTGAAATTAATATTGGACCCAGAAAACATCAACTATCTGTGAACATTAGACCAAGTGTGGTCACAGCATCCACTGGGAAGAGGTCAAAGGCCATTGACTGACCAAGACTGTTACTTTAGTAAGGAGAAAGAAGACAATGTTCCTCCCCAACATGTCTTGTTCAGCTCAACACACTCAGCCTTACTTGGTCCAGTATGACCAGTATGGTGGGTAATGCTAGCAAACTTCAGATGTCATTTGCCTGATTGATGACACAATGGTTTAGTGTCACAAGTGAACGTATTACACTGTAACACTGGTGAGGTTTCATCTTTAGCTTTCACTTGCTGTAACATACCGTGACAGCAGTGTGTCTGCCACAATGTTCAGTTCAGTGATTCGATGTTCTATCTGAACTTCAGCACAGATTGTCAACTTATTACATTTCATGTCCTCAGTTGTGTACATTTCACTTCTTATCAAAAACAATTCTGTATTGATGATCGCACTCAGGTTCCATGTTTTGAAGTGCTCCACTTGTCATTTAACATCGTCTATGTAGAAAATAATCAATGCACTTTTATTTTTCTCAGTACACCTAAAATGACCTCTCCTCCGCTCAAACAGTTTGTTATCACAAGAACACCTGCACATCGGCCCACAAGAGGTGCAGCGAGAGGGGATTGCATGATCCCACTCAGCTTTCAGTACAAGATGCTCTAGAATGGAACTCCATCCCAGAGACCAGTAGAGAACTACAGACACACAGTTCATTTACAGCTCAACTAAAGACATGGTTAGTTAGTACCCAGCTCTGTCAGCACTAGAACGTTACTGTTCTCCATCTGTCTCTGTCTGTCTGTCTGTCTGTCTGTCTGTCTTGAAATTGACGGTCGACCGTCATCTACCTGCATGTCTTTATTGTTGTTTTTTGTATGTCTGACTGATTTATATATTTCTCATACTCTGCATGCTTTTATGTTTTGTCCCTCTGACACGGATGTTTTTTAGTGTCTAACAATTGCATCATAATCTTGTCTTTAGTTCATGTTTCTATTTAACACAGTGATCCCTCATTTCATTTTATTGTCTTTGTGTGTGTTGCCTTTGAGAGCCTCTGTCTTGTTGCCAATGTTTAAGAGTCTCCTGAATGATGATACTACGTGTATTAATATCCTCACTTTATTCATTGTTTGTGCACGCTTTGTAAAGCGTCAATATTGTATAACCTTTTAAAGTTAATCTTATATTCTGTTTTTAGGTTCATTCTGTAACATCTGGCTCTTGGACTACAGATGATAAATAGTCTCTTGGCAGATTTACAGGAATGTTTTTATTAATGTGCTCTGTCCCTTATCAAATAAACCAATAAATAAAAACTCTTTGCAATTGAGGCAGAATTAAATGATAGGACTCTGTTATTACGGCCCAAAATCACAAATTCTCCTCAGAGGGCTTTACAACCTGTACACATGTGACATCCTCTGTCCTGGGACCTTCACATCAGAACAGGAACAACTCCCCCAAAAACCCTTTAACAGAGAAAAGAGGAAGAGGCCTCAGGGAGAGCAAGAGAGGAGGATCCTCTATCAGGATGTCAACAAACAAAACTAAAATGTTTCTGAAGATTAACAACCCTAGCTTTAAGCCACATATGAAGCAAATGAGGCAGAGACCAAGTGACGGTAGGAGTGCAGTTCTTAGCAGAGGACAGAGAGTGAAGTGTGTGAAGCAGCAGTCAATGCAAGCGACAGGACCTGTGGAAAGACAGTGTGTCGGGGAATATGACATGACTGAATGGAAACTCCACAAAGCCTCCGTCTCTCCTGCTCACATGCTTCTACTTCAACACACTGCAGCTCTGCTACACTCCCTCGGCCGGGTCTCCTTCTAGACTGATACGAGTGTGAGCCGATAAACCCACGAATTTACCCTCCGCCAAGAAAGAAGATTGTGTAGGCGTCTCTGAATTCATGACATTGTTGAATGCTTGTGGATGAGGCTGGCTGTGCAAACGCTGGATACCGTTGCAAAATATCTTGCATCTGTCAAATCTCGGTGTGGGTATCGGCCATTTGGAAACAATATCAGTTGAAACCCCTCACTCTCTCGCTTACACACACACACACACACACACACACACACACACACACACACACACACACACATACACACACACACACTCACACACACACACACACACACACACACACACACACACACACACACACACACACTTCAGTTCTTCCCCCTTTTCAAAGCAAATGACTTTGCCAGGGTTCCTGGATGCCTGCTCAAACATCTGGGCTGTAGTAGCTCAGGCCTCAGTCAGATTCCTGCACACAGTATTATGTTCTACACAGTCACATTACAGGGCTGGGAATTTCCCAGAGATTATGTACTTTTTTTTGGGGGGGGGGGGGGGGGGGTCTGGGCATGAGGTGTGTGCTTGCCTTGATTCTGAGGATTGTTTTCTTGTTAGCGTCTGAACCAGTGAAATAAGAAGCCTACCAAACAATACGTGACAGCAAGTGGTGAACAGGGTTGTAGCTACTGTTATGGACACTAACTTCATCTTGTCTCTGGAATTTTGAGGGGTTTAATGACCTGAGGAGGATTTAAACTCATTTTTGAAAGATTCTGATTTATTTACATAACCCGGTGGCTGAACTGGGAAGGGTGTTGTGGGCATACTCGACTCGCAAGCGCTGCTTAGACCAGGAGGAGGGGTAAAGCCGTCTCCATCTCTTGATTCATCCGCTCAGCCTGCCCAGTAGATTGAGGATGGAACCCCGATGATGAACTGACTGTGGCTCCCAGCAGCCGAGAGGGGAATTGCGGTCCCCGGTCGGAGACCACGTCAATGGGCAGATCATGCAGCAGTCTCTTTGGCAGTAGGTAACTTTGGTAGTGGGATGAGCAGAGCAGACTTGGAAAACTCGATCAATGACCGTGAGAATAACTGCGTTACCGTCAGAAGGAGGTAGGCCGGTTACAAAGTCCAAAGCGATGTGGGACCAGGGACGACTAGGAACTGGCAGAGGATGAAGAAGCCCGGAGGGGGCTTGGCGAGTGCTCTTATGCTGTGAGCAGACCTGGCAAGCACAGATGAACCCCTTGGTGTCACGGAGAGACTCCGTGCTGCGCTCGTGACGGACGGCCATAGCCTCTGCGATGAAGGTAAGCTGCTGCTCATGGCGTTGTAACATGCTGGTCTGAGGTCGGAGGTTCCGTCTCAGGAAGTGCAGAGTCGGCTGGGTTCATGTTGGCCAGATTGTACCGTAAGGATTACAGGTACTAGAACCCAAAAGCATGACTCAGAATACAAGTATAGAGTTCTTTAATTTGTACAGACAGGGTCAAATCCGGGAGGTCAGTCCAAAAGGCAAACAAATCCAATAAGGGGCAGGCAAAAATCCAAGGTCGAGAAAACAGGCAGGGTCTGGAACAATACTATCTACAGTATATATATGTATATATATATATATATATATATGTATATATATATATATATATATATATATATATATATATATACATATATACATATATACATATATATATACATATATAGAGAGAGAGCTTGGCAGAGACACACAAGATAGGGTGATGATAGGGTGTGAATGGCAGGACCTGAAATGACTCTCTAAGGAGAGTTAGAAACAGGCAGGATGAAAACAGTCTAATCTGCTACAATGTACAAGCTACATCACAGCTGCATCCAAGCTGTGTATCAAATCTAACGTTACAGCTGCATGGAATGCTCTATAATTTACCAGTTGTGTAATGTAAACAGGCCTAACGTTATCTGACCGCCAGTTCCAACAGCCCAACCAATGTTCAATGACATACTATGTATATATATATATATATATATATATATATATATATATATACATGTTACTGTGTTGTGTTGTCTGTCTTTCAGTGTTCCTGGTTGGTTGGAGCTTGAGGCCATCAAGGAATTGGAGGCAGCTGGACACTGCTCCCAGTCTACAAGACCCGCCCTATCCTGTGGGCTTCTTTTCCCCTGGCACCACCTTGTGCTCTGTTAGACATTTGATTTGGCGTATAAGTCTACTTTAATTTACCATTACCTCAGTTGACTTGGCAGTTTGTTTTCCTGCAAGCATAATTTGTTAGAATTCACATTTTGGTTACATTTGGTAAACTCATTTACATTTTTGGTAAATAAAACCTCTTTGGGTAGTTGATCCCTTGCTCGTACTTTCCTTATTTGCTGTGGTCTTAGAGCCGGACCATAACAACAGAACATCTGAAGGTCTGTGAACGATGAATAAAATGAAAGGAATATGCCTCAGAGTAGATTTAATATTGATCATATTTCTCCATCACGTCATGTTGCTCAGCACAGCCACACGTCCTTCTGAAGGCTCTTCATGGCGCTGAGTGAAGCGTTTTCACTGTGTCAGTCAAACAACACGGATACCTGCTTGAAGGTGTGTGTAACCACGGCTGAGACTAGTGGTCAAAGCAGTGGCTTTATCCTATTTCCTTCACAATAAAAGTCCCCCCCTTAGTTCCCGCTGCTTGTACTCTTTCTCCCTGCAGTATTAGCAGACATGTTTAATCAAAAAATATCCACTGTCAAAGCTCCGCTAATCTGGTGATAAACACATTTCATTTCCTATATTCCTCACCTGTTATTTTGTTATTTAGCTTTCATTATGAAGCAGCAAAATCAGGAAATGTCGGGTTGTCATGAATTGAGGACAATACTCCCACAGCTGAAGTACAAACAGGGACGCAGGAGAGAAACTAAACTTCAAACCATCATTGCATCATTACGCAGAGAAACGGCTGCTGCCAGAGCGGATGGAATATTTGTGTGTATTGCACTGTATTCAGTGAACCCTGCGGAGCTGTTTATTGTTCTACGATACTGATATTCATCTAAATGAGACAGATGAAAAGCTACATACGATATCTTTGTAGCTCAGCCAACTATTTTACTTGATCTCGAGCTGTGTGTAATGTGCTGTATGCCTCTTTATGAAAATGCATGTGACTTTCTTCCTGTGTGTGTGTGTGTGTGTGTGTGTGTGTGTGTGTGTGTGTGTGTGTGTGTGTGTGTTGTTCGGGCAGGGCCATGAGAGAGAGGCAGCAGTGGATTGAATAACTCCTAGCTCGCCCCTGTGAAATGGACACCCTTTTGAATGTAGCGTTGTCTCTTAGGCTGAGTGCTGGCCTTGATTTGAGGCCAGGAAACCCAACTGTCCCTGTCCATCAGTGAGACGAGCCGAGCCTGGGATAAACCCAATGACCTGGAGGAGGGGGGCACAGGGCTGGAGTAGTGAGGGACTGGGCAGAGGGTCCTGATGTATGGCAAGCAGAGAGAGGGATGGCAGTTAGGGTACACATACACTATGAACGGTGCAAGGTAGCAGAGCAAGATTAAGACCTGACTGACTGATTCATGTGATTCATCACAGCAGCAAATATTTAACAAAGACAAATAAGTATAACATTGTAAAAAAATCAACATAATGCCACTAATTGTAAAGTAATTAGACAAACCTATGGAGCAAGTAAGTCTATAACAGAATAAAACATGTTATATATATATATATATATATATATATATATATATATATATATATATATATATATATATATATATATATACACAATACACAAAAAACAATAACAATGTAGCATAGGCATGTTTAGGAATATTCAGGCAAACGTTGAAAGAGACAGGTTGGCGCTATTCAATATTTTTCTTGTGAAGGAATTCTATGACATGACCCAAAACAGCAATGGGTTAGTTTGTCTCTCAATAGTTCAATACTCAATATTAAATATATTCTAAGACGCCTGCAATCGCCCTTAATCTACTGGTACTCAGTAGAGACACAAATCACGTCAAAGATTCAAATAGCCGTTGCTTTTTATCAAATGCAATCCCAAAATTGGTACATTCTGGTTACTGAGCCCTGGTTATGTTGTTAGCAGAGTTGGTTTGTTCAACAATTCTAACGTGCATACTCAGTACTAGACTGTATTTAAAAATGTCCATTTGACATATACACGCATCTCATTGTCTGTTCTCATTGTCTGTCACAGTACCTGCCCTAACTCAAGTTTGCCTTTGACAACACAAAAACAAAAAAGTTCTACAATTGAGAGCACAATTTTCATATATGTCAACATAAATGCATCACCAAGGAGGCTCAGCAGAGGATATACTTCCTGAGGCAGCTGAAGAAATTCAACCTACCAAAGACAATGATGGCTGTGTAGAAGTGCACCATCATGAGTCCATCCTCTGCTCCTCCATCACCGTCTGGTACGCTGCAGCCACTGCCAAGGACCAGTTCAGACTGCAGCGCATCATTGGCTCTGTGAGAGGGTGATCGGCTGCAATCTGCCGTCCCTCCAGGACTTGTTCGCTTCAAGGACCCTGAAGAGAGCAAGAAGGATTGTAGTCGACCCCTCTCATCCTGGACATGAACTCTTAGAGCCCCTACCATCTGGCAGAAGGCTGAGGTCCATCAGGACCAAGACCAAGACCACATGAACAGTGATCATCTTTGAAGATTCATATGTTTTCAAGTGGACTCATTTTCCCTCTCGGTGTTGACAGATGAATAAATCCGTCAGTAACAAGAACTAAGGTGTCGTGTATTTCCTGGAGGGAGTGATAGTAGCGTTCCTACTGTGTTCATTTGTCTATGGTGTTGTTTTTATGATATGGTTAATATTGTTCCCTCTGACACTTCAATTTTGCTCTACATTACAGTATGACATTTGTCTAGTTCACTAAAGCTGAGGTCAACGTAATGACAGAATGGAAAAAGTGACTCTTTCTCTCTCACTCTTTCTTTCATTATAGCTGTGATGAATTTAACATGTTGAAGATCAATAAATCGAGTGGAACATGAAAAGCCTGCCCTCAGATACCATACTTTCCAGGTTTGTTAACTCAGTTGAATAACTTTTCCAAATCGTTTGAAATGCAGCCACGTGAGATAAGTACAGCAGAACTTTCCTCTGCAATCTGAAGACTGCGGCTGCTCCACCACGCTTCTGCAGTTTCAATTTCCTGTCAAAGTCGGCCAACTTTCCCACAAATAATGAAATGAGAACTTCCAGCCTAAATTGAGGATGCAGTTTCCCACACTGAGAGAATTGTAACCATTTATTCTCAGTATAGGTAATTAAGACACCACTTTCACGCAACATGCAAGTTTGTGTGTATGGTGCTCTGGATGTTGGCTCAGTTTGTCGTCACTAATATGTTCTTTTTCAGTGCTCTTTTCTATCAGAGGTAGAACTGCTGTTTCATATTCTGTGACTGATAGCAACACTTGGGGACTCATTCAACCCCACAAATGAGGCACTTTTCCTGTGTACATGACCTCCAGAACACCCCCCTAATCCCAACTCATCCATACCCAAGAACGAGGCCCCTTTCCTGGGTAAAGGACCACCAGAACACCCCCTTGTCATTTGGGATTTATTCTGACAAATGGGTTGGGACATTTGGAATGCATGACCATCCCGTATGATTTTATGCCAAATGTCTGTTTTTGCATTATAAGGGTACTGACATTTCGCCTCAACTGTATGGGCTGGCGATGTATTCCAAATGTCTTAAGCCAAATGACAGACGATATCCCGTTGTGCCCTAATTAATCATAGCACCCGGTTACCAAATAGGTTACTACTCATTTGGGAAACCATTATTTAGAATGTATCCCGTTTGGCCCTAATTAATCATAGCACCCGGTTACCAAAAAGGTTACTACTCAGTAGCATTTGTCAGAAAGCATTAACAGAATTAACAGCATTCTGGGTATGGATGAGTGGATAGTAGGGGGGTGTTCTGGAGGTCCTTTACCCAGGAAAGGTGGCTCGTTTATGGGTATGGATGAGTGGATAGTAGGGGGGTGTTCTGGAGGTCCTTTACACAGGAAAGGTGGCTTGTTTCTGGGCAAACGGTGGGACAGGAGAGATGCTTTCTGACAAATGCTACTGAGTAGTAACCACCTCATTAACCACAGAATTGTGTTAATTACATTGATTTTGACTTTATGCATCCTGTCATGCGCAGGTATCCGCAGATAGTGTATTTGTAGGTGTTGATCTTCATGTACCATTTTATTTCACTTGTCAAATGTTGCAGTGTTATGTGAATATGAGGTTTTTACAAGAAACAAATAATAACCCGTAGCTGTGGCGTCATAATGTGGTTATTAGGAGGTGGTTCAACTGTTGTAGGACAGCACTGAAGGCCCAGGTATAAAACACACGGCCCGCCACTGATACATACACTGCATGGTCACAACACCAAGGCTAGTGTGCGCTCATGCAAGGTGCAGAAAGTAACAAAGGCGTTGCTTAATTGTGAATGATTGTAGTGCTTTCATTGGTTTTGTGACTCATTTTAGGACATAGAGATGGTGAAGAAAAGTAAATACTAAGACAGGGTTGTGAAGTTAATTTATGTTGTCTTTCATTTGGTTGTCTTTGGTTTTGGTGCTTATCGTTTTAGGAATTCTGTGCATGTTATGTGTAATTGCCTGTCTGTTGTCTATGACATCAGGGGCCATGTTAGAAATAAGTCTTTATATGATACTTGTTATCCTTTTGATTGTTTTTGTCTTCTACGTATATGCTCAAATCAATTGTTATGCAAAATGATCCTGGTTGCAATATGGTTTTCCCACCATGGCGAGGCATGACTTTGGTCTGTTCACCCTGATATTCTCCCCTAAACATAACATTACATTACAGTCATTTAGCAGACGCTTTTATCCAAAGCGACTTACAATTCAGTATCTATCTACACACCGCAGGCACAGCTACAGGAGCAATGGGGTTTTGGAATAATGGGCCATCGAATCATTGGGCAGTCCCCTTGTCCATAAAGTCACTGAGTCTGCAATTTCAAGTCTGGACATTTGGAATTAGCCATGACCTTTGGGCTGTTGAGTAAAGTCCTCCCATATTATTCTGGTATGTTTGCGCAGGAATTTCTAAATTACCAATAGTAAAAAATAGTGACTCACTGTGGTCAGGGAAGAAGCCCTATGGCTTTCCAGTTGCAGCAAACTGTACTAATTTGCATTTTTTAAGTGTGCTTTATTACCATTCAGCTGCTCACACAGCATCCCTCAGCTCAGATTGCTCCCACTCACATGCTAATCCAACTGCTTCAAGGTGTTTCACTTGACACCTGCCAGCAGTCACCCAAGTGTGTTCTTGTCTCCCTCCAAGTCTCTGCTGGTGTCTTTACACCCTGTGTGAATGCAACTCTAAGCTGACTGGACAGAAGATAGCTGCAGGGCCTGATGTCTGTGTAATTGTCTGCTCAGCTCCTTTCAGAGACGATTAGTGTAACATCCTATAATTACACAGAAAAAGATCAGGTTCCCCTCAGGGGAGCTCTGAGTGCGTGTCAGAGCTTGAAAGCATTGTGTTTTATTCAAATGCATAATTTGACGTGGCACATGATAGTGTGCCAGGAGGTGCTAAGGTGAGGGTGTGGCAGTGGAAGATGAGGAAAAAAGAGGGCAGGAAAAGTTGAATAGAAGAAAGAGGTAGAGAAAGGAAAAACAGGCAGTGTAGGAATAAGGATGTGGAAATGACTGTGAGAAGAGCAGAGGGGTGATGTAAATGAAGTCCAACACTTCCGTAAGAATCTTGTTGTTGTCGGTTGTTTGAAGTAAATATGAAACTAAAGAGATCGCCACTGTCTATTCAAATTCATCAACATGATTCCCATTACTTTATGACTGTTTGAGTGTAATTGTTAAACCTGTGTAAGATACGGTAATCGTTTTTTATCGGCCGAATGATGCGTCACTTTAAATGTTGCCGCTGCAAGGAATTGTGGGGCGGAATTATATTCTTTCCTTTAGTAAAGGAAGATCTAGTGTTTCCTATGCTAAAGAACCGAAGCATCGAAGCACCTTTTCTTAGCATTTAGAGAATTTGAACAGCTCTTATGATGGCGACCACTTAGATACTTCTATTCGAGGGCAGCCCTTGTGTGTCAGAGAACTCTGGTTGCCCTCAGGTATCTCTAGGATTTTATTACTACAAGGAGCTTCTCTATATTGATTCATGGCTAAATAATTGCTTTTAAAAACACATATAGTATTCTAGAAACAAATGAATTGAGAACAGGATTAGGAGTTATTCATATTTTAAATATATCAAATATATACGCGAGATTCATCTTTGACTCTAGACACCCCACAGCTCCCCTTCCCCCAGGGAACAATATGTTCTAACACTATGAACAGTATGGACTTGCTTAATGTTACACATTATGAAGGTTAAAGACACAAGACAAAACAAATTAACAAAAACATTAGATAGCAGATGCTTTTCAAGACATTATAACTCAGGCTACATACCTTTTGTGATTGCATCCTTCTTCTCTGGGTACCCCTTTCCCATAGCAATGGCCTCGTCAATCTAGGTATCAGGGAACACTGGTCCAGTACAGTGCTGCACTGTAGAAGAAGGCCCAGACACTTGTGGAGAAAGCCACTGATTTTCCTTTCGAGGGAATGTACTGTAGACGACAGAGCTGCATCAGTCAGCGGTGGCCACAGGACTCGGGGCAGGATGCAATGCTGATCTGTTCAGGCCTTGAATCTACCAGAATGGACTAACTTGTCGACCTTTAGTGAGCCAGCAACAAGCAAGTCTTTTGCTGTAGATTTCATTACAAGCTGTAGGCTAGACAGAAGACTTCCTGCTGAGTATTTAATGCTGAACAGGTAATCGATGCGGTCAAAGGGGTCGAATCACTCTCAACACAATGTACCGTGTGTTTGTAGAATCGAGGCCTTATACCTCTCAAACATACACAGAGATTACATTGCCACAGTTATACGGAACAACCGTGTTTCCCTGCACACCCAGGCACACACTCCTTCACTCAGGGGGAGGGCGGAGGCTCAGTGTGGTGGTGGAGGATGGTGGAGGGGGTCTCAAAGGGGGCCTCCATTCAGTGAAATGGCCCAGAGGTCAAAGGACCTCTGAGCCATGCTGTCCCCCAAACCTGGTATAAATGCTGAATCTTAGAAATTCCACACAGAGGAGGTCTGTTCATTTATGTTACATCAACAGAGAAGGCTACTGTGTCGCCAGTGTGTACACAAAAATACACACACCGGCCCAGGCTGTAAGCAAAGGCACCACCTCTCATGCGATCTGTAATTAGATTATATATCATGCTGTATCGCATGTATAGAATGATCTAGTAGAATGACCAGAATGATGCAATGAATGACATAAAGACATTACTATAACTGTAACTCCTGAGTGGACACACACACAAACACGTATCCCAACTACAGCACGTTGCCTCTGGACTTGTGAAGTGTGAGCATTGCTAAAGGGGAAAAAAGAGAATATAAAGGGGTTAGGGGCAGATTTAGAGGAGTTGCTCCCATAAAGGTAGGCATTTTGGATTAGGAAATTGCAACTTTCACACACATATTCAACCACTAATGGCAGAAGATGCCATACAAGGACCTATCAGGATCTCACCCACTTATGGCCTTCGGGAGCAACTCTGGGTTCAGTATCTTGCCCAAAGACACATTCCCAGGAGACGGAGACGGGGATTGAACCACTGATCTTCCAATGAGCCCTTTTCACTCTGCATGTCCCGAGAGTGGAAATAGACAAAGGCAGTGGAGGTTTAATTCTGATTCTCTACCACCGGTCGAAATCTAGTCAAAAAAGACAGTAAACGTGATTTTCACAAAGTCTCTCCACATCCCAGTAACGTTAGCTAGCTTGTCAGACACTAACGTTGCGTAACTTAACCGATCATTTTGTGTTACAAGGTCCCTTGTTTTTTGTTTTAACATTTGTATCGGTGATATTCGAGGGAGTTGAAACCCAATACTTACATTTAAAAGTGAATTCTGCCACTTCACTCGTCGCCATGTTGATTAAGATCAAATCTTCATTGGCACGCAATGCATCTTGGGATATGTTGGGCCACGAAGGATCCATCAGTTGTGTCCTCCGAATCTGGGAAAAGAAGGCTGCATTTGAAGGAGTCTTGGAAATGGGACAGCCTCGTCGCACCTGTTTCACTTGCTCCAAATGTGTTTTGGTGGCTTTTAAGCTTTGAGTACCGAGCTTTGGTGATTAGCAACCAGCAGTCTATTCTGACTCTGACTATCTACTGACTGTAACACCAACTTATTATCCGAGTTTTCCAAATGTAAGGTAATTGTTCTTTGTTTATTGTTCTTTGCTGTTATGATATGATTATTTTACAGAACTGACATACTGATTCAAAGGCTATGGAATTTTTAGATCTTGCTTGACTTGGTCTTGTGCAACATGTTCAGAGTATCAACCACAGCTTTGGGAATACATTAGACTTGGTCATTATGATGAGTGTTGGATATATTTTTATATATATATACTGTACTCCAGTCAATACCTCTTTGACCCGAGATCCCCCCCACCTCAAGATCATGTTCTAGCGTAAATGACTTTGGAATTCAATCCATGTCTGTTTGTTCACTTAGCACACACATTTTCCACAGCACTGGAATGTCTTCAACACATTTTCAGATGGAAAATAACGAAGGGGTAGTGGAAATTGGCGCGTTCAGCCCGTTTCTCTCCTGTTAGAGGTATGAGTGTGAGTAATGTGTCTGCCAGCCCTAATGCACATTAATCACCAGGTCCATCTACAGGACTTCTTTCTGCCCCCCCCCCCTCCCTTAAACTCCTTTTCCTGAACTCCCAGCAGTCCTCCGCATGCAGTTACCACCACAACCTGGAACATTAACCACACACACTAACACAACTACACCACCGTTCAATTCAAACGTCCCCCGAACAGTTTATGTAAATGTTTAAAACATCATTGTATAAAATAGTCAATGTCTGGAATAATTATCAAAAATTCCACCCTCCATTTCCCCTGTTTCCAGTCATTGTGCTAGGCTAAGCCAGTGTGATGCTAAGTAATGAAACCGTGTGGTTGAGGTTCCACTTCATGGCTGGATGACAACGGCTTCTTTCTGCTCTTCTCATCAAGTCCACTGGATCAACCCAGCCTCATTGAAATACACACAGCTGTTTGTAATGAACAGGAACTACACTGTTCTCCTCAGTGCTGTTCAGTGTAAACAAACACATATCTGACTCTGCCTGTTTGTCTTGATTGACAAACAGACATGGACTTGGGAGGTTAGGTGTTGTGAAATGAACATAGTGGACATCTCACTGGTAATAATCTAGACAGTGTTGAGCTCTTTTGGTTTTCAAAGGCATTTTTTGTAATAAATAGTTTTAGTTGTGGGGGTGTCTCTGTCAAAAATGATCCCAGCAAGAGCTCCTCAGCTTTGGATCTTGTAATGTGAGTCTCACAGTCCCTGATCATGATCTGCCTTATTCCAGCCCTCAGCCATCGCATCGTTGACTGTGAAGTCCAGCCCTCCTGCTGCAGCAAGGCTCAGTCAGAATCCGGTCCTTAGGCTGAAGGATTCCCCTGCTTTAGTTAGCATCGCTTGCTGCCCGGCAGTGACAGGAATAGAAAGGAGCCTGGAGAGAAGCAGCAGGTCTGCCTTCAAATACTCTAAATCTCCTGCAGCTGCTGTGCAGAGATCAATGTGAGAGGCAGCCTACCTATACTTCACCCTAGATATAGCTTCAATATAATGACTGGGCATCAAATATAAGCTAATTAAATCAGAAACCAACTGACCTGAACATAAATCTTCTCCTGACCTTTTTAATTTAGATAGTCATTACAACAATTCAACATCCCATGAAAGAAACAATAATTCATTATCAATTCATTTTGTAAAAGTCATATTCATTCATTCATTCATTCATTCATTCATCTTCATCCGCTTATCCGGGATCGGGTCGCGGGAGCAACAGCTCCAGCAGGGGACCCCAAACTTCCCTTTCCCGGGCCACATCAGCCAGCTCTGACTGGGGGAAAAAAAGTCATATTGGCAATCTTAAATCGGACCTGAAACATTTCTGTACTGAAAGCAGTCAGATGAACATGAGGCTGCAGCACCACAAGGTTAGATATACAGAGAGAGATTCATTGTGCATCTTGTACTGCCCTCTAAAATGACTGTATCAGCGTTATTTCTCTTAAATCAGTTGAATCCACTGCTGTGAAAAAAGCCAACTTTACGTCGTTGTTGAGGAGATTCTTCTCAGATCAGACTAGTCTACACCCTCCGACCAGAACAGAAGCGTTACAATTTGTACAACCACGTCAAAATCGGACTAATCCCATGTGTAATCATGTCAACTGCATATATGAAGAAATTAATTAATTAAGGAGTCATCCTACCAAGGAAGGATTGTTGACTTTGAGAAACACCCATCTTCTCATCATCAAAAAGCATATTTGCCATAAATGTTGAACTGTAAACTTCTCTAAATCAGTGCTCACTAGCTGCTGTCAGAAACAAATTCATCCAAAAAAAGGAAAAAGACCCTTTTCAGAGATCTGTCTGAGCTGTGCTGTGCTGTGATAACCAGCTCCCTCACCTTCTATCTTCAGAAACACCCTTCAGAAAACAGCCTTTTTATTTCCTGTGTAATGGAAACTGATGTGAAGTTAGGCCCACCACAGCACTGTGTTTTGGTTAAATCAGAGGCCCAGGGAGAGCAGGTGCTTCCCCAACACCCGAAAGAGAGACATTTGCCCTTGAGTGCTGTTCTAGGATCAGCTTTCTCTACCCCGCATCTGACCTCATCCGCTACGAGCTAACGAGCCAAACCTCCCCTGGACCAGTGCAATGAGATGAGATCCATTCCCATCGCCTTCATGCAGCAGCAGCAGTGTTGGTGGGGAAGGACATGGGCCACGAGGGTTACTGAGCGCAGACGAGGGACTACTCATGGCTGAAACAAGGCCATAAACAGGATCATTTATGTCTTGATCATGCTTTTTGGCCAATTCTGTTAAGTGAAACTGCACTGTATCATATGTTGTCCCTGTTGACCCTTGAGCTGACATGTATGCTTCTAATTTTCTCAGTAAGAGAAAGACTGGAGAATACATCCATCCACATCAAAGTGAGGCCTGAGAATAAAACTGTATTGCCAGAAAATTCCTTGGCCTCCTGTGAGCATTCCTGCAAATCAGAAACGTCTGCTCCTATGCTGTAGGTAGAAAGAATCACACCAAGGGAATAGGTTTGCATATAGATGGAAGAGTACGCTATCAATACTTTGGGAGAAAAGAATTGTCCCTTGGGATATTTAAGCAAACTCATTCGCCTATCCTCAGAGTGAACAATCGGAAGATAATCGATTCCTACAGTGGATGCGTGAATGGTTAGTTAGTCAGTCCTGATGGGCAGGTGGTAGCTTGCATGGTAGCCATCAGCGTATGAATGGATGTGAATGGCATGTAGTGTCTAGAAAGGCACTATATGAGTACAGTCCATTTACCGTCTACACACACACACGTATGGTGTGATATCATGGTTGTAGAGGTCCTGACCTCAGTAATTGTTTCCTAAAATCTGAATGAAGTGAAACAGCTGGAGACTGACGGCCATCGATACGACAGAGTGCGTCTATCACAGAGTCTCCAGTACAGTCGGGTTCACTGCAGCGATTAAACACACAAAACTGTATGATGATGAACTATACAAGCCAATAGGCCACACAATGGTGAGATTTATGATTGATCACAAGTGTGTTCTGTTAGTTTTGGTTTTATGGAGCAGGTATATTTTATTTATATGATATTACTTTATTCTCAACATCTACAGAACACTGATATGTGGAAAAGATTTTAAATGTGCAGACTTTTTTTAACATGAGCATAAATGTTGCTGAAACACATATGAGCTATTAAGTTCCAGGGGTTAATACATGTATTAACATGAACACATATATCATTGAGTTGAATAGGTGCCACATGCATATCTAAAGATGTTAAAGACACAAGAGAGGAGGAAGAGTAAATCATGCCTACATGTGTGTTGACATTAAATGAAAATAGATGCTCTATTGGAGAATAAATATTTGAAAGCAATACACAATGCCAGAGAGCCTTACTGCATTCCATTCCATTATGTTTACATATTGTTAATTGTCATCTGGTGCCTGAATTTAGTGTTTTCCTTTACATAGATAAAGACATTTCCACCATTATTTGATGTAGAAAATAAAGTGCTTTTAAACCCAAAGTTTTCTGGGGGTTAAAAGCAGCTGAGTGCACAACGCCACACTGGGCCAACGGTATTGTGCATAAAAAATGGTCCATAAAAGAATTCACTCGGGCGCACTTTCATGTTGCTTGAGTTATGTGTCTCTCTCTGGCAGGGCTGCAGGAAGAGGGCTTTGATGTGAAGCCATAAAAGCTAGAAGAGAGCAGCCAAGGGGCGGCTGTGTGGCTCAGAGGTGGAGCGGGTCGTCCTTCAATCAGAGAATCCACCACTGAACACTTTAGAGGTAAATAACCTACTTTTTACTCCAGTACACTTTAGAGGTAAATAACCTACTTTTTACTCCATCTTAGAGGTAAATAACCTACTTTTTACTCCAGTACACTTTAGAGGTAAATAACGTACTTTTTACTCCATCTTAGAGGTAAATAACGTACTTTTTACTCCATCTTAGAGGTAAATAACGTAGTTTTTACTCCACTACACTTTAGAGGTAAATAATGTAATTTTTACTCCATCTTAGAGGTAAATAACGTAGTTTTTACTCCACTACACTTTAGAGGTAAATAATGTAATTTTTACTCCATCTTAGATGTAAATAACGTAGTTTTTACTCCACTACACTTTAGAGGTAAATAATGTAATTTTTACTCCATCTTAGATGTAAATAACGTAGTTTTTACTCCACTACACTTTAGAGGTAAATAATGTAATTTTTACTCCACTACACTTTAGAGGTCAATAACATACTTTTTACTCCACTACACTTTAGAGGTAAATAATGTACTTTTTACTCCACTACACTTTAGAGGTAAATAATGTAATTTTTACTCCACTACACTTTAGAGGTCAATAACATACTTTTTACTCCACTACACTTTAGAGGTAAATAATGTACTTTTTACTCCATCTTAGAGGTAAATAACGTACTTTTTACTCCACTACACTTTAGAGGTAAATAATGTACTTTTTACTCCATCTTAGAGGTAAATAACGTACTTTTTACTCCACTACACTTTAGAGGTAAATAATGTACTTTTTACTCCATCTTAGAGGTAAATAACATACTTTTTACTCCACTACATCTTAGAGGTAAATAACATATGTTTTACTCCATTTTAGAGGTAAATAACATACTTTTTACTCCATTTTAGAGGTAAATAACGTACCTTTTACTCCACTACGTTTTAGAGGTAAATAACATAGTTTTTAACTCCATTTTAGAGGTAAATAACGTACTTTTTACTCCATTTTAGAGGTAAATAACGTACTTTTACTCCACTACATTTTAGAGGTAAATAACGTACTTTTTACTCCATTTTAGAGGTAAATAACATACTTTTTACTCCATCTTAGACGTAAATAACGTACTTTTTACTCCACTACATCTTAGAGGTAAATAACATATGTTTTACTCCATTTTAGAGGTAAATAACATACTTTTTACTCCATTTTAGAGGTAAATAACGTACCTTTTACTCCACTACGTTTTAGAGGTAAATAACATAGTTTTTAACTCCATTTTAGAGGTAAATAACGTACTTTTTACTCCACTACGTTTTAGAGGTAAATAACGTACTTTTTACTCCATTTTACAGGTAAATGACGTACTTTTTACTCCACTACACTTTAGAGGTAAATAAGGTACTTTTTACTCCATTTTAGAGGTAAATAACGTACTTTTTACTCCACTACGTTTTAGAGGTAAATAAGGTACTTTTTACTCCATTTTAGAGGTAAATGACGTACTTTTTACTCCACTACATTTTAGAGGTAAATAAGGTACTTTTTACTCCACTACATTTTAGACGTAAATAACGTACTTTTTACTCCATCTTAGAGGTAAATAACGTACTTTTTACTCCACTACATTTTAGAGGTAAATAAGGTACTTTTTACTCCATTTTAGAGGTAAATAAGGTACTTTTTACTCCATTTTAGAGGTAATTGACATACTTTTTACTCCACTACATTTTAGAGGTAAATAAGGTACTTTTTACTCCATTTTAGAGGTAAATAACGTACATTTTACTCAACTGCAGTCGAGTAAAAAGTACGTTATTTACCTCTGAGATGTAGTGGAGCAGTGTTTAGTGGCAGATTGAAACCACCTCTATCAGGAGTGATAGTACTAGGCCCCTCACGCTCAAAGCATGGTTTTCTCCTCGCAGGCTGCAATTTTGCTCGCGCGAGCAGAGATATTCTGTGCGGAGGGATACGTTTCAATAATACTATTGGAGTGATAAATTAAACCCTGTTAATAAATTAAAAGTGTTTATACAAATCCTATTATACATCAATGTCAGGTACAAGCAGTGAAGCAACCAGGAAACAGGAGTTGTCTTTACCCAGATAGACAATATAGACCAAAAAACAAGATAAACCAAGAACGCCATAACGAGGTCCACACAAGAAGTAACTCCCAAAATGAATTAATATCAAAGCAACTAAACAAATTCAGTTAACTGAACAAACTGACCTCCCACAATGACACATTATGAAACATATACACTGGCTTAGCCAAACCAAATAACACACAAGGGTTAACCAAGATGGACACCAACTGTAACTAAATAAAAGCAAACCTAGCTTAACCCAAATCCCTCTACATGGTAGCACATGGTTTTGTCACGATCTTGGTTTTGATTAATTTTGTTTCCTGTTGTATATTGTAGTTCCCTACCTCGTGTCCTGTGATAACTTCACTTCCTGCCCTTGTGTGTTTCCCACCAGTGTAATTACCTTCCCCATGCCTTGATCAGCTTCACCTGTTTCCAATCACCCCTCCTCCTTCCTAGTGTATTTAGTCTGTGTGCTGCCCTTTGTCTGGACCAGTTCGTCTTTGTTCAACCACATCTAGCGTTCCAGCATTTTCCAGTTCCCATGTCGGCGTTCCAAGCCAACGCCCCGCTAGTTCCTCTGTTGGCGTTCCGACTCCAGGTCCACGTGTCCTGTCGGCAGTCCGGCCGATTCTGGTTCCTGTTACCGCTGGGCCGCAGCGTCCCCCTGTTCCTGATTTATCAAGATCAGAGTTTCATTGATGTCATCTAACTTTTTCACTGAGGCTTTAGGATCCAAAATCGACACTGTTACCGTGACTGTAGATAGTGGAGTTTATAGTCGGGATGAGTGTTTGCAATTTAACTAAAGAAACGACCTGTAAGAGCAGATGACGAGAATATAATAGGCCGAGACTTACAAAAACAATTACCCCCAAGCCATGCATCCCAAAAAATTTTCCAAAATAGATGTGGACGTCATGGAATCTGGCAGCAGAGATCAGGTTCCTACTACTCAGGTGCTAAAAAAACAGTCCTGGAAAGTCCAACAGAAAAGTTGTCAGCACAGCAATGAGATTCTCAGTCTGCAGAAAATGTTGGAAAGGAAAAAGAACTCTCGAGATGAGGTCCTCCAGAAGGTGTTTGTCCTTCAATCAGAGGATCGGCAGTACAGTCCATTTACCATGTCTTCAGTGGTCACTAAGGGACATTGAAATGGCATTTCACAATGATGCTACAAGGGCCTATGGACATAAAGGCATGCGCCCCCCCCCCCCCCCCCCCATCATGGTTATTTGCGATGGGTCGATGGTATTAATGCAGACAATATGTTTATCATTTGCAAAAAAATCAGCATGATACCATAAACCACTACTACAGCATTGCCAGTTGAAATGCAACAAAGCTGATATGATTTAAAAATCATTCTTTGTAAGTTAGCCTAGACCTTAAAACATTGCACAGCTGCTTCCTCAGTGTGATGTCTAAACTTGGGGGAGGGGCTTCTTCAGGATTGTCTTTAAAAGTATAGAATGCATAAGATCTACGAATATCTCACACAGCAAAGGATGCTGTCACCAAAGAATTATTACAAATTACTGATCTATACTTTTTCAGAACATGCATTCATTGTTTTGCTTTTTAACACATGTATGAGCTCTAAATACAGTGTTTAGATATCAAACTTTTGCAAAGTTTACATGTAATTATATTCATATTGCATACACTACACAATACGATGAATTTACAACATTATTTAATGTTAGTTCATAATGTATCAGTCATTTGTTAATGATATAATAACTGCACATAATGTAATAATTAAATGTAACATAATGTTGGAAAACCATTAGCGCATAAGGTAATAACAGTTTTGTACACAATGTATAAAGTTACAAATTTTTTGTGGTATTAGAAAAACATTACGTGTTCTTTCACAAAGTTTTTGTTGTTACTCTATTTTAACAGGTCGTATTTGATTTAATGCAGATGGAAAATGTAGTCCATTACTACAGGTAATGAATACTCACTGTAATCAACACAATGCATGTATCTGTTTGAGGACAATGTGACTTAACCAGTATTCTCTACAGCATTTTTAAAGTGTTTCAAACATCATTACCAGCTTTGAAACACTTCACTTCTGTTGACCTGCTGCCTCAGTGTGTAGCTGGTCTGACGTAGTGTGTCACAGCTGCTTCAGTAATCTATATAGCATTAAGACAGTTAGCAACATGTTAGCTCTGTGTCTCACATGGATTTATAAAGATAAAATATCTCCACTGGGCTCTGGTCATCATTTCTCACAAATAAAGACGAATGTTAATGTTTTACTGACTTTATGCTTACCGTAAAGAGAGAGGTATAAATAGCATTGCTTACCGGATCAAACGCGTCATTTTGTCTGTGTGTTTATTTCCCTCTGATTCGGATCAAATTCTTACTGGAACTTGTGCTGTTTTTAGTTTTGATGGATACACTTTTGATTTATACCTTTTATTTAATCAGATAAGTAATTTACAATGACGATCTGGTAACAATGAGGTTATTATTCGCAGTAAAACTCTGTGTTGAGATGCTGGTAACTCTAGAGAGCTATCGAATGACGGAAAGTACAGAGCAGACTGGGCTTTTCAGAATAGGATCTTCAAGAGAATCAGGACTTTTCAGACAGAGGGTAAACATATGCAGACAGGCAGCATACGGAGAATAAAGTGTTATTTGAACATTACAGCATTCAAACATCTTCTAGTAGAAAACTGAAATACAGGAAGTCAGACCATATCTGGCCACGCCCCTACCAGTGTGGCCCTCAGTCCCGTATAAAGACCCCTCTTGTAGACACTGGCGCCTGAGGCCTTCCTTACTAAGAGTTCACATTGAGTTCATGTCGCTTTCAGGCTCACAGAGACACATTTTTAAGTCCGTTTGATTCCATCGACACAACATGTCCTCAGTTTTTACCCAAAATGGTGCATGAAGAGTGAACATGTGGGAATGAGAGCAAGTTGTTTGGAAAGATTACAGAATATTTAAGATTAAATAATAATAAGATTCAAATATTTCTTTTTTTTTTTAAGGGTGAACTGAAGAGTTCAGTGATGAGCATGCACATGAGAGGAACATCTACAGAGAAACCCAATAGCTTCGCCAACAGTCATGGAGTTTTGAGATATAGTTGGTATCTCACTTTGAAATGAAAGTCGACTCCCCCATGCTTGATTTAGACCAAATAACTTTTGTCAAAATACAAACTGCATTTGTTTAGAGTAATTATTTGTATCCGTAAGATCCATTTTGGATGATATGTAGCAAACTTTTTCTGCTTCGTTCCCTCTTTAAGTAACTCGAGGAGAACAATCTGTGGAGGAAATGAGTAGAGTGGGTCGGTCCCCGGCTCCTCCTGTTCATGTCGATGTGTCCTTGGGCGAGACCCTTAAGCCCAGATTGCTTGTGAAGCTGAATTAGTCCTGATGAGCAGGTGGAATCTTACATGGTAGCCCCTGTCGTCAGTGTATGAATGTGTGTGAATGGGTGAATGATGTGTAGTGTTAAAGCGCTTTGAGTGGTCATAAGACTAGAAAAGAACTATATACAAGTACAGTTCATTTACATACAATGGAGAGGAGGTCTGACACAGCTCTGGGTCATTGGCATCATGCTGAGTGCTTTCTGATGTGGTTCAATAAATATCATGTATTTCGAGTTCAGCAGTTTTCAAACCCTTTGTCCGGCGTTCTTCTGTATTTGATAGGCTGATTCAATAGCTCCATGGACGTTGGTCCCAACACAAGTCCATGGCTGAAAGAGATGATGGGGAGGGGCTCCTGTGTTGTAACAGGATGAGGGACTTATCTCACACATCAGCGCTCAGAGGAACAATCAAACTTCTGCGGTGTTCACAGCACCTCTCTGCAGCTCTCTGCAAGCTCAGCACCTCTGCAGTTCTGCAGAAGCTTCTACCGTAGATTATGAGACATGACTGTTTACTCACAAGAGCACAGAGTCACCAACATCTGTAGCTAGTGTTAGCCTGTAGCTGCCAGTTGCACAATTCATCCCTTGACACGACTGTCTGAGTCTCACTCGACTGTAACATGTGCAGGTTGTGCAACAAAGTTGTCAAGTAATGAGTCATTACGTTGGTTTATCTAATGTATTAAGTAACAGTGCAGACCGTGGGGTGAGCTAACAACAGTTGTTCTCTCTACATGCTGCACCAGGAGTAACGACCGTCCTGGACAGGACTGGCAACCACAGGGGAGGGAGAGTGTGACATCTACTGGTGGAATGTTAGCAATGTTAGCAATAGCACCTTTAAATGGAAGAGAAGCATTTCTGCACAGTTACAGATAAAGATCCAGCTACAACAACCATCATGTCCTCTATACACTATGTCCTGAATGTCTTCTGCTCACGTGGTTCACCGCGTGCAGAAGATAAAGTTCTCTGTGTGCGGTACCGACGGTACCGGTAGTGAGTCGTCTTATATTGGTAGAAACAGAGTCCAGTGGTGGGATTGTTTCAGACTCGGGATCAAAACATGCCCAATAACTCCAGAGCGTTGTAAAGTCCAAATTTAACATTTATTGAAAAAAGATCATTTCCAAACATTTCCATTCACATGATGTTACCTAACAACATCTGCTTCAATCCATGTCTCAATCAGGAGAGACAAGCCAGATTAAGAAAAGATAAATGTTTATTATTAATAGATGATATGTGGTGATGAAGTCTTCAGAGTCTTTGTCTTGGACTCTACAGGGAGGTTTGTAATGGAGGAGCGTCTGAGCAGCAGAACATAACCCCCCCGTGGAGTGAAGACACTGGTGGTGCTGATGAGGCAGATAGAATGAAGAGTTGATGAAGATGATGAAGACTGGAGGTGGAGGGGTGTGTAACAGCAGCATGAACATACTGAAGGTAGAGAGAATCATATTTAAGAGAGACAGCAGAGAGATGACAGGCTAACATGTCATTGTGTCCTTGTGCTGTTGGACAGAGAGACCAGCTGATCTAAACAGCTGATCTCATGATTGATGGCCCCTTTATGTCTGTGTGACTGTGTTTGAGAGAGAGAGAGAGAGAGAGAGAGAGAGAGAGAGAGAGAGAGAGAGAGAGAGAGAGAGAGAGAGATGTAACTGCATACAATGAAATGACAAAAATATAAAAACACATCTGTAATATGACAAGGTGGCATACAGTAGCATAGTACTTCATGATTTCATGTCAGCTGGTAGTCTAGAAACACGGTGGCTTCACTGACCCGTCTCATGTTTAGCTTCTATTCACTGGATGTATCAGGTTAGGTTGTCACTCAAAACCCTTACCAATAAAGAATGAAGTGAAATGTGAAAATATTTTAATAACATGTAACATCTTACAACCACAGTTGGTGTTTTACTTTCATCGTTTTAGCTGCAGTACTCTTTCCTCACAAGATGAGGTCATTTCATTCATTCAATCAAATATTTGATGAATAAATAAATAAATATAATAACATATAAATATCTGATTTGAAGTTTATTTTTGTTCCATCTTTAACCCTCAATGTTTGTGAGTAAATATGATAAGACAGGCTGGACACACTGAGCCGTCCTCTTTGTCTACCGTCTCCATGGTTACCCCGTGTCTAACGTCACGTTGCTATGACTTGTGTCTCGGGTCCACTGCCTGACCGTCACTTCAACAAACGTTAAAGAAGAAGAGAGGAAAAAGTGAATAAAAAGAGTCAAAATGAAAACACACAGGGAGCTGCTGTCCAAAGTCAAATGTGCCTTTAAATCATATCTGAGGATGGAAAAGCTCTTCAAGCCTCCGCTTCACTCTAGCGTGGCTGCTGTCCTGGAGGAGCTCATGAGAGCCATTACAGCAAAGCTGTGAGGATCAATGGAGGACCAGGGCTCATGGCCTCATGGAGACAGCTGACAGAGCTCACTCCATGGACCTGGTCACATTCATATTCATATTCATATTTATGTCTGATTGCGATCATACGACAGACCATCTGAAACTCCTGAAACGTTTAAAGGGATATTATGTTATTGTTTGTTTTCTATTTCATTGTTGTATTTAGAGAGCATTGTTCATGGTATATTTGAATCGTTGCCTGTGTCACATGGTTGATGTGTTACTATGACTTCTATGTAAATTGCTACATATTTAACTGATATTTAACTTTTCACAGGTTATGGTAAAACACTTTCATAAGTGTTCTAAATTGAGATTTCTTGTCCCGACTGTTTGAAGAGGTGGATGAATGAATGAATGAATGATGTTCACGTTTAGACCAGGATCTTAGTTAGGCTCCAACATGTAACTATGGTGAATCCAGGTAAAACACTTACTGAGCGTTCAATCAACGTCTTCTAACAGTCTCACCAGTGACCATATTCATATTTATTAAATGCTGACTCTATTTCTGCTGTAGTCAAAGAAAGAACTTGAAGTTTGTGATTTCCAGAGAGCTTAGAGGAAATCACAGGAAACAACGTTTTATTGATCACTTCACCGTCCCTGTGGGTCGGTAACGTCTCCTTTCCTTTGGTGAAGGGTGGTCCAGTGTTTCCTATGCTAAAGGAGATAAGAAAGGAAGCACTGAAGCTCCTTTCCTTAGCACTTAGAGATGACCTCGTCTGCTACTTGGATACTTCTGGGTCATTCCACTCAGTTAGGAACCTTCCTAAATATGGGAATATCCTCATGAGTAATTTACTTCTTAGTATATTTCAGTCATTGACAATCCTCCTTTTAAACACATGATTTAGGTGTGTGTAAAACGTGAGGGTTTCATAAATACATCCACTCACCATAACCCTGAAGACAACATGAACTCTTTGTTGATCTCAGCTTCAAAGGTGATGTGTTGATGTTGTGTTCACAGTTCATGAAACAAATGAGTGATTTAATTACAGTAGAGACTGATCATGACGCATGAATCATAAAGACGACATGCGTTACATTTCTAATTCATACTTTATTTCATCGGTTAGTTACAATAATTTGGGCATTCACATGTTTGTACATTTGCTGGGCAACATTTTCAAGCAGAATGTTTCATTCAAACGTCTTCATAACATCAGGGAGCGTCCTCTTCTGTGATGACTCATGAAGTTTACACACCGCCCTGTTATATGTGCTTAAAGCAACTTCACTTCTCTATGTTCTTGTAATAATATCAAATCATCTGTAGATTGTGATCTAGTCTCGGCGGCTCACCGGGGAATAAAACGGAGAAAAATCAGTTAATCAAGGAGAATAATGGCTGATCCAAAGTGTCTGTGTGTAAACAAAAAGCAAAAACAGACACATCATGTGTCAATCATTTCTATATTTCACATGTTTCCTTAAATAATGTCAATAAAAAGACCCCACTCTCTAATATTCATAAACCTGAGCCCTTCAACTCAGCATGAATCCAACAAAGATCAAGAGTAATTGACAGAGATCAAACCCCAGTCTGTCCTCTGTGACTCCACCGGGTCACCGGTCTGAGAAGAAGAACCCTGAGTAAGTGCTGAGGACGACGGCATCGGCTGTTCAGAGTCGGCGCTGCAGCCTGAGCGGCGTTCTCCGGACCACTCGGAGCTGCGGTGCAGCACTGGGTCGTCAGGGTGCTGGACTGAGGACGGCTGACGTGAAGATGTATCCGACCTTCGGCAACCCGGACCTGTGCGGGATTTAAATAAACCCCGGAAAGAGGTGCTGCAGGAGGAGAACGACGCCCATCACCACAAGGCCACAGAGGAAGAGCACGAGCCAGATGGAAAAGGATCCTAGAGAAGGGAACGAGGGGAGAGGAGACGAGGTGACACGGCCTGTAGTCATGATACACAAGAGTGTTCATTGGGCGATGATGCAGGACTCACTTCGGTTGGGGACAGCATGTACCTGACAGCGGCTGTCCACCGCTACACTCAACATGGCGGTTTCATTATTCCCTTTGATGTTTGTGCCTTTCAGAGAGTCGGGCAGGAAGGCCAGGTCTGTCACAACGATGCCATGGGACTCCTGGACATAATACAGCTTCTACACACAGAGCAAGCACAGGTCATGGTCAACACCGGGGCTCCTCGGGGACTCACGGTCCTCATGTGAGCTGTGTGAGCAACACTGTCTTTACCTGGAGGGAGAACGCGATGTAGATCGCCACTGAACCCGTCACTGTCCCAAGACCAAGGAACGTTCCAGAGTCACTGTCAAAGACAAGGTTCACGTTAACATGCGGACAGCCTCTGGTGGCGGGGTCCACCAATCCACTGTTTGAAGAGCAGCTAGAACTTCAGTGGTTGACTACAGCCCTACTGCAACAAATATAACGTCTGATCAACTTCAAACCAAACGACCAACGCTAAAGTGCTTTAAGACAACAATGGACAGTATACGAGACCCCCCGGCCCCCACTGAAGAAGACTTGGTGAGATGCTTCCTCAGCATCCAGGTTAACGCGTCAGAACATGAAGCGGTCGGTTACCTGATGGCCAGACTGGAGATGACCTCGGTGCCACAGGCAGCCGTCAGCATGGGCAGGAAGCTCTTGCCGTTCCATTTGGTGAGGTAGCAGGGAGGAGGTTTCCTGTCTCGCTTGTGAGGAATCTGAACCGTGTAAAGCCTCAGGGCGTCTTTTTGGTCTTCTACCGTTCCAAACCTGAAACACATGAAGACACGTCCGTTCATGGTCACCGTCACGTCATTGGGGTGGATACGGTGCGGTGATATGGTCTTTTTCTTTTACCTGCAAGCCATGTACCGATAAGTCTTCTCAGCTATCTGAGGCCTGGTTTCAAGCCAGTTAAGAGCCACAGCCAGCTGACTGCCACTCCACACACTGCAGGAGAAGTCCCGGCCAACACTCACCAGGTGCTGCGTGACAAAAGAAAGACGTCTCTTCATTTGCACACACACAAACCAAAGAGGTTAGGGTGCCTTTGCTCAAGAGCGCAGCGGCAGTGCCTAACCTACAGTACATATCCACATCAGGAGGCGTCAGTGGTTCACCTTGTTCCCTGGACTCATGTCCACGTCTTCCATCTCCCCTTCATGTGCTTTGAAGTCAAACTTCTTCTTCAGGGATGGAAACTGAAGAAGAGTATTACAATCAAAACTTAATATAATAAAGTACTGCTTATGAAAGAGTTGTGTGCATCTCTGGACAGACTACAGCCACACTGAAGATCAAGTAGACAGTAGATGATCCAGAGGTCTACAGGTGTGTTTACCTCCCAGACTCGTATGTGTCCGTCAGTGCCTCCCGTCAGCAGAAGGCTCAGGTCAGGACTGAACCGGACCACCTTCTGGAGCGGATCCTGGGGGTTCAGATCCGACAGCACTTCAGCCAAACCGGTCACAGAGATTTGAGCCGTCTCGTCCTTCATGTCTGACACGTCTCCAGACGCTGCGGCTTCATCCCGTCCACCTTTGTCTCCTTTCCCAGCTCGTCGCCTGGCATTCCCTTGCTGCACACTGTCCCCTGCTGCACGGATGATACTGGTGTTAATGGAGAGTGACCACGAGAGACAAAGGACAATACATGTGGACATGTTGGACTCAGTGTCACAGTCCAACATGTGGATGCTAGGTAAATGAAGATGCGCAGGTGTACTTCCATCCACACATGGAGCCTGTCTGTGGTGTCTAGTTAGGACATCAGGGACACAGACTGAGTTTCAGATCGGAGCAGAGAGACTCACCGTCTTTGCCTTCTTCTTTCTGGGAGCAGTGTTTGAACCTCATCAGGCAGCAGGTCCCGTCCTGTCCTGCAGCAATCACGCCGTTACCCACGGCCATGTTCATGGTGGCCCGGGTGTCCGTGTCATGAGAGTGAAGGAGGCTGGCGCTGTACTGGTGCTCTCCAACCAGCCGGAGATCCAGGAATTGCTGAAACACAGAGTCGTGAGTCTGCTGCTGCTCTCTGGAATCCAGAATCCCATTCTTACACTCAACCCAAACACGTTCTAGTGCTGACACTACATGATCCTATCAGAACCTCTTCTGCTGTGTTCTACACGTGATCCCCGGTACTCACCACAGCATTCTTTATGCCTGTCTTGGAAGCCCCGCCTCCCCCCGCTGTGATCACCAGCCCTGTTTTAGGGTCCACTTTAATGGAGTACAAGGGAAAGGGGGCTCTGTACAGATCTGGCACCCTCCTCTTCCCCATCGTTGCTGTGGAAGTCACTCACACGTCTTCATGAACCTGCTGCATCTACAACACCTGAGGACACAGAGCGGAGGTTCGTCTGTGACGTCATCAGTTCAGCAAATCAAACGACATTTTATTAAAACAGCAGAAATATGAACATCCTCTGGCTGCTGCTTCTCTCCGTTTCACATCATTGTGAATTGAACATACTTAGTTTGTGGACGATTAGAGAGTAAACAGAAGACGTCTTCATGGACCAACAGATCAACAATGAAGATAAATAGATTATTAAAGTACAGAGAAGACACGAGAGCCGAGCTGTGCCTCTAGTCCTAGTGGGGAGATAATGGAAACGTGAATCATAAGTCTACTTATTAACACTGATGGTATCACTGTGTGTGGTGTAGACAGGGTCTAGAGGACAGGTCTCGTGCTCGTTGGACCCTGTGACGCTCTCTCACTGTACGGGCCTTTGTACGACACACGTCACGTGGTTTAATGTGTTTATGAAGTCAGATTTAGATGGTATGAACTGAGACTATATAGACTAATGTGAGGTTAACTGAGGCACACTGTGCGTCTCCGTGTCGCTGTAGTGACTGCAGCAGGTCGTCTGCTCTGTAGAGTAGCGTTACTGTAACGCGTTACTTGGTGAAGTTAAGTTGGGTCTCAGCAGCTAGGCTAACATTAGCAGCGCTGTCATGTAAACCAAATGATACACTTGTGAAGAACATAAACCTGTTTTCAGCAATAACGTCCAAAAACGCCAAACACACTACAACCCAGTAGTAGAGTCAGTTAATGTGAGGACGAAGACGTCTTTTAGCTGAAGCTAACGGCTGCAGTTAGCACTGCTGTGCTAGCCTGCTAGCTTGTCAGTGATTTCATTAAGAGTCACCTACTTTGACTGAGTGGCCCGGTTTGTCTCCCGTTGGTATTTGAGCAGAGAGTCACTGAAGCACCACATCAGAGGACGTCATCGCAGGCTGGCAATGAAGAGGGAGCGCTAAGAGCTAGTGGCTACCGTGGACGACCCGCTAGCTCCAGACCGCTGCACAGCCACTTCCTACAACACGTCAGCAACGTACGGTAGCGTAGCGTAACGCAAGTAACGTAACGTAACGTAGCAGCGTACGATGCGTTCTGACGTTACCACTCGGTCGCTAAAGTATGGAATCCCATTTCTGTCACTGTGATGAAAAAAATAAACATCCTGCAGGTCTTTATTATGACGTTACATCTCATAACTATGACGTAACATCTCATAGCTATGACGTAACATCTCATAACTATGACTTCATTACTATCTCAAAATGATGACTTTGTGTCTCATAATGATGACTTTTTATCTAATCATAGTCCAGTGGGTGATTAGTAGGTCTGGGATCTTTCTCAGTGCTTCTTTTCCTTGACGTCATTGTATACCTCGCCCTCTAGCGTGATCTACTAATGCTTTTATTTAATCTTTTAGTTCACTTCTATATGAGTGTATGTCCATAATGAGGCATGCGTGTGTCTCTGTGTTTTAGCGATGTGTCCTTGACAGTCGGTTTGGGTCTGTCTGGTCGATGGTCAGAGGTCCAGTGGAACAATCAATACAGGCCTACCGGCCATGTGGTGTTATTGAAGGGAGCAGCTGTTGACACACAGAGCGATCAGCATCAAAGTCAATTCTGAAACAAAATGTTGGTGATAAAGTTTTTTAGAAATTTGACAAAGTGTAGCAGAAACCTCTATCAGTCTACAAATGTCTCAAAATGAATGCGTTAAACCTCCAGGACGGATGTGGCTCAGAAGGTGTCAAAGTGATCCTGACCCGTTCTGACTCCCAACCCATCAGGTACTGCAGCTCGGTCAGTGTCCCTCATGAGACGCACCAGGCTTAAACGCAAAAACGCTGATGGTGCCTTGTCACCAGTGTGGAACAGTGCAATACAAAAAGTAGGCTATTTAATTGTATTATTGCTTGGTAAAATACAAGTAGTCAATACTAAGACTAATAATAATAATGTTATTAGGACTAAACCACCAATCTGTTCATGAGCAAGGCACTAGGTGGACGATGCACTCTCCTCCTCAGACTCTAGGTCGGCTCAGCATCCGGGTCACCAGCGCTTCTTGTTCCCATCCTCACGTGCAGCAGGGTGGTTTAAGGGTTAAGGGGCGGGGCTAGAGATGGACCCGTCAAGTTAGCCAGAGAACGTCTCAATATTTACCTTCAAAATAAAAGCACGATAGCGGCGGCACTAATGGATATCCAAATATATTTGTGAAGATGGACTTTCACAAGAAATAGAGTTAAAGTCTAACAAGCTGTCTGCTGAAGCGAGATTGGTTTTTGAGCATCACTTGTTTAGTGCATTAACTGTCTTCACAGCGTCAGTGAACAGACTTAATAAGGTAATAATAACATTACATTACATTACATTACAGTCATTTAGCAGACGCTTTTATCCAAAGCGACTTACAATAAGTGCATCAACATTGGTAATCAAAAGAACTACTAGTCACCAGAAGTCATAAGTACATTTCCTTTAAACAAGCATCTAAGAGCCTGAAGCAGAGCATAACTCAGAGCCAAAGTACAGAAACAAGAGAAACAGTTAGTGCTATAAGTAATACGAATACAATAAGTGCAACAAGCTAGTATGAATACAATAAGTGCTAAGTGGAAGGCTCAGGGTAGCACTTCCTGACGCCTTCACGTCTCATGAAGACGTCCACTATTCCACTCCACCAGCCGTCCATCACATCTCCTCACTGAATGGACCTCACGCAGTTCTGAAAAAAAATACAGGTTGTATTTTGAAAACGACCGGAAACCTCGATTCTCTGCGCGTGGCCAGAGCGTTTTACGGTGCAGCTTGACGGTGAAGCTGTTGCTTTTGCGGAAAACACCCGAAGACCGAAGCGGGGTTTAGTGTACCCGCCGTGGCGTATTTCCACGGGCCGCTCTTCTGATGTCGTCCACGCCGAGGCTTCACACACGGTGCCGCGTTTCCATCCGCAGGGACCAACGGTCGCCCGGAGAGAGCCGCGGTCCGGCTCCGCGCACGGTAAGATGATGTTCATCGTGTCGGGGTTTCACAGCATCTGGAAGAACGGGCACACGCGATGAGCTCACTGCATAGCGGGGTAACGGACATTACACACGGGACGCGCTACGTGGAAGAGCCCGAGTGAAACACGGACACGGAGAAGTGTCAGTAGGACGTGAAGCAGCCGTTTAAACGGTGACAAGTCAGCGGCAGTGCCCCCCCCCCCTCCCCCCCCCCCTTCCCGTATCACCTGAGAGCCGCGGCTGTTCACCGCCGTGAGGCTCCGGACACACGGAGCTAGGGGGAGCTAGGTGGGCCTTCAGCAGAACCATCTGTAACGAGTCCGTCCTAAGACGCGGACTTCAAGTGTTCAGCGGTGACTGGCTCGCGCCAGCTGCCAGGAATAGTACACGTGCGGTACAGCGCGAGGGTTAGAGCCACTGTCTCCGCAGTAGCTGCCACGCGCAGCAGCTGATCACCAGCCTCTGCTCAATGCTAACTGTGCCTCTGTGTCTTCCTCGTGTGTCCCTCTTCATTCAGGCCATGTGACGGGGGACCGTGGGAGGCCGAGATGCACAACGCTGTCCACTCCGGAGGACCGATGGAGACCGAGGGAGGCGCACTAAACATCATCTTATTTGATCCAAATAACGAATAATTAGCTCATGAATTCAACACCTCTAACATGGAACACGGCTGCGGAGTACAAAGGTGGAGAGGAGCCGGTGATACGGTCCCATCTGTGAGGCTGAAGGAGGAAACGAGGTGGACGTCCTTCCGATCACGTTGCTGAAAAAAAAAAAGGGTAGGCGTGCTCGATCTGTGTACGACGCAGGACTTCTGAAGCCAGATGAGCGAGCTGGACGGCGTGACCGCGGACGCAGCTATGTAAGAAGACCTCTCCGCAGAGAGCCGGTCCTGACAACCAACGCTGCTGTGGTCCATGCCACATGTGTGGGCTCTCAGGGGGACGAGGTGGTCGCTCCTCAGATGATGCATACCTAAGAGTTCTCTCAGCCTTTGCTCGACTCCTCTAGGACGACACACTGCTTCATCTTTTCTATTTCAAAGCAGGAACCGCCGAGCGGTCGCCATGCCTCGGAACCGGGCCTTTTCCGAGCCGGAGTACTCTGCGGAGTACTCTGCGGACTGCTCGGTCACTCTGCCCTCTGACCCCGGGCAGGCGGTGGGGCGAACGCACGATGTCACGGTTCGGAGCTCGGGATGCTGCCTCTGCCTGCCGCGGTTCATGCGCCTCACCTTCGCGCCAGAGTCTCTGGAGAACCTCTACCAGACCTACTTCAGACGGCAGAGACACGAAACCCTGCTGGTGCTGGTCGTCTTCGCCGCCCTCTTCGACAGCTACATCATCGTCATGTGTGCGGTGGTCTACACCACCGACAAGCTGGCCTCTGTCCTTGTGGCGTCGGTGGGACTGGCGGCGGACATTGTCCTCTACCTGCTGTGCCGCTTCGGGCTCCTGCCGGACCGCATCTCGAGGCGGGTGGTGCCCTACGCCCTGTGGGTGCTCATAGCGGCTCAGATATTCTGCTACCTGGGTCTGAACTATGCTCGCTTCCACCAGGCCAGCGACACTGTGGGCTGGCAGGCTTTCTTCAGCTTCTCCTTTTTCCTGACCCTGCCTCTGAGGCTGACGCCCATCGTGCTCATCACCACGGTGTCCTGCGGGGTCCACACCCTGGTTCTGGGCGTCACCATCGCCCAGCAGCAGCAGGAGGACATCCAGGGCACGGCACTCAGCAGACAGGTAAGAGGAGGACGGAGGCGGTGTCTGTTCTCGCCCTGAACTACTTCTACTTGTGTGTAATGTCACTTATTTTGCATCATTTCACAGAAGTCTAGCAGGCTTTGAACACAACAGTTGACTCCTAGATGCAGTAGAGCAGAAGCTGCTGGTTGACCCGCTAAGCTCGGGGATGGAGACCCAGCTCTAGAACAGGTCCTTTTGTGTTCTCACCAGTTTGAGGCTTTCAGCTCTACTTGATGTTGTCACAGCCGAGAACAGGCGGGAAGTGACCAGCTGCACTTTAACTGGTAGTGTGTGTGTGTGTGTGTGTGTGTGTGTGTGTGTGTGTGTGTGTGTGTGTGTGTGTGTGTGCCTCAGACCACCAGGTGAAGGAGATGCCCTGAACTAGTTTTAAAGAGATCTTGATCTGTTTTAAGGTGTGCGTATGTACTAGGCATTACGGTAATTGTGTGTAAAAACTGACTTCAAAATAAGAGCAAAGTTCCGGTGAACGTGATGGGACGTGTGACATTTATTCTGTAAGTCAGTAAATACATCTGTCAATAATAGATACATTGATAAATAAATGAATAAATACAAAAGCATGAATTTAATGAATGATAATTTATAACACAATAATAATTACTGCAAACTGTATTTCAAGGAAAAAGGTGAATCCTATTGTGTGAATACTTATTAAAATATATTAATAAGGAATATAGGACTTCAAAATGACAGCATCAAATGCATGAATCAAGGTTATGTAAAGTGGGGTCGATAGCAGACCACCTCACAAAATATCAGCATATTCTTTATGTAGAATTTCAGAATAAAAGCCTTTTCAAATCTCATTCCTGAGCCAATTTATCTCTAATTTCACATTAGATTTAGAAGGAAATGTACTATAGTTACAAAATGATCTCACTACAGATTAATGGCAGACCAGCTGGAGGTGTCACTCAGAGAGAACCAGGACATTCTGATGTAGCATTTCAAAATGAAAGCCCTTTAACATGAATCTCATTAATGAGCTAACTTCAAATCAAATTCATGAGCCGACTTCCCTCTGATTTTAGATCAGATTTTAAATTAAAGGGCTTCACATGTCATGATCGTTTAATATTCCTGCAATACCTCATCTTTTCAACTCGTGCTCACACAGTACATCACATGAGTTCTTCTCTCTGGGCTCTGGTGGACTGGTCCTCTGTGCAGACGTCCTCCAGCTTTACCCCACACGTCTCGATACAGGCCTTCTCCATGACGACGGAGTCCGTGATGTGTGCCGCTCGTCAACAGAGGAAATCAAATCAGAGTTAGCTGCTCACATGTGATCCCGCTGCCATAGACTGATGTCCCTTGATCTCAAAGGGGGCGACGCAGTCTCACAGCGCCCCGGTCTTCAGAACGCCGGTACGTTTCTCCACAGCCGGAGCCGGCGGTGAGATGTTAGCGACGCTCTGGCGGCAACCAGAGGACGCGTTTGTGTTCTGGTCCTGATGCCGCAGACGGTCCTGATGCTGCTGACGGTCCTGATGCTGCAGACGACGGTCCTGATGCTGCTGACGGTCCTGATGCTGCTGACGGTCCCGATGCTTCAGATGACGGTCCTGATGCTGCAGACGGCCCTGATGCTGCAGACGGCCCTGATGCTGCAGAAGGTCTCGATGCTGTAGACGGTCCTGATGCTGCAGATGACGGTCCCGATGCTGCAGACGGTCCCGATGCTGCAGACGGTCCCGATGCTGCAGACGGTCCCGATGCTGCAGACGGCCCTGATGCTGCAGAAGGTCCCGATGCTGTAGACGGTCCTGATGCTGCAGATGACGGTCCTGATGCTGCATAAGGTCCTGATGCTGCAGACGGTCCTGATGCTGCAGAAGGTCCTGATGCTGCAGACGGTCCTGATGCTGCAGACGGACGGTCTTGATGCTGCAGACGGTCCTGATGCTGCAGACGGTCCTGATGCTGCTGGTGCTGTGTGCGTTGTGTTGACCGTTGCTTGACTGAAGCGTGACGCCTGTCCAGCAAGAACTCCATCAGACATCAGGTCCCTCAGATGATCTGTTAAACATGGAGCAGACCAAGAGTGTCGCCCTTATGTGGCCCCTAGACGCCATAAACCGACCTCCTCACTGAGCATCGTAGTCACCTGTGAACTCGTATGTCATATTCATAGACGACTGTATTGCCTTCATACGAGCGCTGTAAAGAAAGAAGTCAAGTGTCGCATGTATTGTAACGTCATGCAAGACTATCAGGGTGTGGTCACCTAGCTGGAGGTGTGACCAGCTCGCTGTTCCTCATGTCCTCTGAGAGATGGACTCACTTCTAGTTCTCTAGACACAACAGGGACACATTTGAAATGAAGTGTGTTCTGCATCATATGTCATGTTTGAAGCTCACCTTCACAGAACTGTCTGCAGTGCCACACTAAGCCTTACTGTACATGTGTTCATGAAACGTTGAGTCCTAACTGTCGCCTTCTCTTTCTCTCCAGCTGCTAGCCAACGTCGTGATCTACGTGTGTGCCATCACCGTGGGCGTCATGTCCTACTACATGGCCGACCGGAAACATCGAAAGGCCTTTCTGGAGGCGAGACAGTCCCTGGAGGTGAAGCTCAACCTGGAGGAGCAGAGCCAGCAACAGGTCAGAGGTCAAACCGTCCAACACGGTGCTGTTAACACGTGAGCGTGAGGGAACCGTCGGTCAGAACACAAGGTCCATATCGGGGTCGTCTCAAAGTGTACCGTTCAGAGTTGGATTTGTCAGATCGGGGGTTTTTGATGAACAAACTTGCATTTCATTTTCCTTTGTTATTGAGCCCACATCAGGACATAAGTCTGCGTATGAGGAACTGAATCCTCTTCTTCATGTTAAGTCGCTCTATAATTTGGGCTGCACGATATTGGGAAAAAAACTAACATTGCTGTATTTGTTTTTGAAAAAATTAAAAGAATACTTACCCTTCAATTTGGAGGCTAGACGTGGTGTGAATGGGTGAATGATGACATGGTCTTTCTGTGGTGGTCTGGGTCAAAGACTGCTGTGTACACCAGGTCCTCCCTCTTCATCTCATCGGTGTTGGGCCTGAAACACAGCAGAGGCCTACCTGGCGTTTCAAAAGTCCAAAGTGGTTTAACCACACCAGCCTCACCTGTGTGTGAGGTTTGGGTCAAACCAAACTCTGGTGATGATTGAATCACTGGATGATGACATGTAGTGTTAAAGCACTTTGAGTGGTCCAGAGACTAGAAAAGAGAAACACAATTACAGTTAATTCAACACCCATAATCTAACTGAAGCGGATGACCTGCAGAGAGGTGTGGATGTGTGTAGATGTGTGTAGATGTGTGTAGATGTGTGTAGATGAGTGTAGATGTGTGTAGATGTGTGTAGATGTGTGTAGATGTGTGTAGATGAGTGTAGGTGTGTGTAGATGTGTGTAGATGAGTGTAGATGTGTGTAGATGTGTGTAGATGAGTGTAGATGAGTGTAGATGAGTGTAGATGTGTGTAGATGTGTGTAGATGAGTGTAGGTGTGTGTAGATGTGTGTAGATGAGTGTAGATGTGTGTAGATGTGTGTAGATGAGTGTAGGTGTGTGTAGATGTGTGTAGATGAGTGTAGGTGAGTGTAGATGTGTGTAGGTGAGTGTAGGTGAGTGTAGATGTGTGTAGATGAGTGTAGATGTGTGTAGATGAGTGTAGGTGTGTGTAGATGTGTGTAGATGTGTGTAGATGAGTGTAGGTGAGTGTAGATGTGTGTAGATGAGTGTAGATGTGTGTAGATGAGTGTAGGTGTGTGTAGGTGTGTGTAGATGTGTGTAGGTGAGTGTAGATGTGTGTAGATGTGTGTAGATGAGTGTAGGTGTGTGTAGATGAGTGTAGATGTGTGTAGATGTGTGTAGATGTGTGTAGATGAGTGTAGATGAGTGTAGATGTGTGTAGATGTGTGTAGATGAATGTAGATGTGTGTAGATGTGTGTAGATGTGTGTAGATGTGTGTAGATGTGTGTAGATGAGTGTAGATGTGTGTAGATGAGTGTAGATGTGTGTAGATGTGTGTAGATGTGTGTAGAGGGTGAGCTGGACACAAACTCAAGATACTGTAACTTAAAGCATTCTTCTGTTGTGTTTTAAACATTCTCACACTGTCGTAGGCCCACCAAAGAGTTTGAAGCTCTATTCATAACGCTGACGTTGAAGTTATTATTTTTCATAAGTTATAGCGTTCTGTAGTCCTCCCCTCCCTCTCTCTGTCACTCTGTGGTCATCCATCAACCTCCTGTCAGTGGTGAGAACAGGAGGCGTAGGGGTTTCTGATAGTGGTACGGTCCGTGTTCAGTGCTTGATGTCTTCTCTGTGCGTCTGTCTTTGTCCTCCTCAGGAGCGCCTGCTGCTCTCCATCCTTCCGAAGCACATCGCTGATGAGATGCTTCAGGACATGAAGAAGGAGCCCAGTCAGAAAGAGATGCAGCAGTTCAACACCATGTACATGTACAGACACGAGAACGTCAGGTAACCGGCTTCTTCTGCAGGCCGTGACCATGAACATGTAACGTGACCGTCAGCTTTGACCACTCACTGACATAGCTCAAGGAACAAACCGTTCAGTGTCCAGCATGAACAGGAAGCATGAATGCTGATGTGGGCTCCTGCTTGGGTTTGGACACAAATAAGACGAGTCAGTTCCCAAACCTGTGCTGACAAAGACACAGGAGCATCATCCCTTTAGTTTGTTCAAACACATCCTCTGTGGCTCATCCTCAGGCTCCGGTTCTGTGTGTGTGACCGTAGCGTGACTCCGGTACTAATGGGCCGTCTCGCGTCTGTCCTGTTGGGGGCAGTATTTTGTTCGCAGACATCGTGGGCTTCACGCAGCTGTCGTCGTCCTGCAGCGCTCAGGAGCTGGTCAAGCTGCTCAACGAGCTCTTCGCTCGCTTTGACAAACTGGCTGCGGTGAGTTTCACAGCGTCACGTCACATTCTGAATGTCTTACACGCGCGTGGAGTCTTTGTCCACCTCTTATGTGAGTGACGGTGGTCCGTCTGTCTCTCTAAACCTCTTCTACCCTGTCAGAAATATCACCAGCTGAGGATCAAGATCCTGGGAGACTGCTACTACTGTATCTGTGGGCTGCCGGACTACAGGGAGGACCACGCTGCGTGCTCCATCATGATGGGCCTGGCCATGGTGGAGGCCATCTCGTGAGTACGGGGACGAGGGGGACGGGGGGGTGGAGGGCTAAAGTCCACTCGGTGTCCATCGACCGCTCTGATGGGCGTTCTGTGGACCGCGTCTGTGAAATACTGCAAAGCGAACAACGAGGGGTCATTATCGATTCTGACGCAACATTTTGGTCGGAGTCCAGACGAGCTGCCGTGAATGGATTTCCTTTAGCTGGTCTAAATGAGGTCCATCAGAGACCGTGTCCCCTCTACAGAGCCGGGTTTGGTTCCTGCTGCTCTCTATTTAATGTGGCGCTCTCTAACCCGACCACAGGTACGTCCGAGAGAAAACCCAGACGGACGTGGACATGCGGGTCGGAGTGCACAGCGGTACGGTCCTCGGGGGGGTGCTGGGTCAGAAGCGCTGGCAGTACGACGTCTGGTCCACAGACGTCACTGTGGCCAACAAGATGGAGGCCGGAGGGATACCGGGGTGAGAACAGACGCTCAAGTTCCTTCTCTCCACTGTCGAACCATGCTGATGTCACAGCAGTCAGCTCAGGTGTTCAAGGGATGTCTGCGGCTTTCAGTCCGTGACGTTGAAAAAAGGTTTCATAACGATGTTAAGTCCACTCACTTTGTTTATTCACTTTTGTTCTTGTTCATATTCACCTGCCCACTACTTCATTTTCCATGCATTGACTGAATCTACTTCCTTAAATAGAAGGATGGTTCTGTAGTTCAGAGTTCGTACTCAGAGTAGTACTGCAGTAGAGAGCGGTCAGACAGGAGTAACGCACTGCTGTGTGTGTGTGTGTGTGTGTGTGTGTGTGTGTGTGTGTGTGTGTGTGTGTGTGTGTGTGTGTGTGTGTGTGTGTGTGTGTGTGTGTGTGTGAGAGAACACCTAGAAGAGAGACACACCTGAAAGATGTGTTTTAAGTGTACGAACTCAACAACGGTCCCCTTCTGTGTGACGTCTCATCGCACTGAGCCTCTCCTGGTGTGTTCCAGGTGTGTTGCACCAGTGGATAACTACAAGTCAGACCTGTACCCCCCAGTTCTAAAGGCCCCCACGTCTGTCTACTGAGCCCTGATCTACCAAAGCAACAATCCCATAATACATTGGTCAATGGTCAATCTACAGCAGCCTTCCCCCTGTCTGTTAGTTGATGGAGAGTTAACGTTTCAAAAATCTGAACTTGTTGAAATGACAAAAACATGCAAAACGAGACGTCTGAATCTAAAGCTGCATGTTCTGTTTACACGTCCAGCAGACACAGAGCAGCACCAGTCGTCACTAACGGGCTCATTCACAATGTTCTTCAGCTAGTGCTGGACTGTGTCTGCTTGGTGCTGAGCAGACCGTGTTCACTGGGTTTATCTGGAACCAGAGAGGAGTCAGTGGGCCACGAAACCACAACAATGAGCCAGAAGCACCCTGGTGGTAGCTGGTAGATCCGTGACCTGTCTGATCTTTGACCCCTCTCTATTCGGTGGACCAGTCGTGTCCACATCTCTCAGAGCACCATGGAATGTCTTCACGGAGAGTTTGATGTGGAGCCAGGGAACGGAGGAGAGCGCTGTGACTACCTGAGGGAGAGGGGCATCGAGACCTTCCTGGTGGTTGTTCCTAAAGGAGCTGTGGGGAAGAGTGGCATCAATGGTGTAGTGAGTCAAACCTGCCGCACACCCACATCATTCAAATCATCATTCAAATGATGCTGTCATAGTCACATATGAGAGCCTCACGATACTGTGTGTTTATCAGTCAAAATACAACGTTTCACGGTACTCACTCAGCACTTCCTGTTTGCTTGCTTCACATTAGAAGCTGTCCGTTACCTCTTCCAATGGAAACTCCCCGCTGCTGATCAACACCACGGAGTGCAACGGCAGTGTGAACACCGCCTGCACCACACCGGAGGAACCGGAAGACCTCGATACCAGGGTAACCAAGAGACCACCGAGACTAGAAGTAGAGAACGCTGTGTAGCACCAGGCTAACTGGCTCCCTGAGGACACAGAGCTGTTCTTAAGAAGCATTCATAGCAGGGACACTTCATGAGGACCATGAATATCCACACGTTTCCTTTAGGACAGATCAGCTGACTAGCATACTTGCTGACATTGACGTATTAAGATGTAGAAGTGATGCGGGTGTTCTCCGTTCTCGACTGAAGGTGGTAAACCCGTCGTTCCCTAACCCCCGGAGGAGGCTCCGGCTGAGGGACCTGGCCGAAAGGGTCATCGACGCTCAGGAGAACGAGCAGGAGCTCAACAAGCTGCTCAACGAGGCTCTGCTGGAACGAGAGACGGTCCAAGCGTGAGTGAACACCGGCACACAGAGCGCTTCACGTCACGTTGGTGGTCGTTACATTAGAGTTACCTTTATTCATCATAACGATAACTGTTTCTGTGGAGAGAATCACATGTGTTTAGATAATACATTCATGAATAGCTCTGTTTTGAATCGGATGTCAGTGTTCAGGTTCTCCTGTCTTGTCAGTCTGAAGGGGAAGCGCACCAACACACTGTCCCTGAGGTTTGTGGATCCAGACCTGGAGACTCGTTACTCTGTGGAGAAGGAGAAGCAGAGCGGAGCTGCCTTCTGCTGCTCCTGTGTGGTCCTGCTCTTCACCGCAGCCATGGAGGCCCTCATAGACCCCTGGTCAGTTCACACGGCCGGGAGTCGTTCCTCTCCAACACTGAGACGTCGCTCTCTGCAGTCGTGTTTCTGCTCAGCTGTTCATGACTTGAACTGGCGTTGTTGACCGTGGTCCGTCTGTGTTTTCGTGTGTTATGGAACAGGCTGGTTGCAAACTACATCACCTTTGCAGTGGGAGAGATCCTGCTGCTCATCCTGACCATCTGTTCTCTGGCTGCCATCTTCCCCAGAGTGAGTTACAACCTATGTTCATACTTCTACTCTGGAGTGTGTTGTCATGTTTTCTCTGGGTAGCACCACCTCCTCCAGATGTGGTGACTGCCAAGTGTGTCAGGTGAGTCTGACCAAAGCCCAGAACCAGCAGAGTAGGTATCCATGTTGTGGCTATGAAGGATGAGATCAGCGTCAGGACAGGAAGCAGGGGGAACGTTCAAACACACACCTACCAACACCTGTGAAGCTGGCTGGTTTCAGACACTCAGACACTAGTATTGCCAAATGGTTCCAGTAGAAGCTCTCCATGCGCTGTCCTCTGATGACAGCGCAGAGCAGTCGCCATGATAAACACGTGGTGTTGTTGGAGCGGTACTTTCCATCCCGCCTCATCATGGAAATTCAGATATATTGACATCCAGCAGGCCGGCCGGTATGGATCGCTGCTGTCAGTTCGGGTCGGTCAGCGCCGTGCACACGGTGTGAACGAAGCTCTGGGCTCTTCACAACTCATCAATGTCACGTCAAACATCACAATGCATACGCCCACAGCAACCTCTCCATCTCAGTCCATTAAGAGGGTCTTCACTTTCCACTGTACCAGCCACAGTTCAGGAGCAGCAAATGGTTTTAATAATGGCCATACCAGGGCTCTGCTGTGCTGGAGGAGCAGGGAGCTCGTTCATGTGAAAGAAATATTATTTAATTCTCCCCAAACCATCTTTAGAGAAGGACTTGGACAGAACTTCCAACCGGTGGAGGAAGAAGAAATAAATATGAAGTATTGGAATAGTGTACTGAAGAGCCGGTCAGGATCAAATGATCCAGAGAGCTTCAGAATGAGGGTGTTGTGTTGCTCATCCTCAGCCTCACTGACTTCATGTTCTGGTGTAGTCTCCTACAGACTTCTGCACCAAACAGACAGATTTAGGGGAGGAGCCAGCACCCTCAGCCTGAAGACAGGAAGCTCTTTGTCTGCTGGCCGTCTTCACTTCACCTGAATTAAACAGAGCACAGCACAGCCAATCAGAGAACGTGATGCAGCATACACACATAGATACATAGCAGAGAGCTTTTACATCATGTATCATCTCTTCATTCAGTCACGTGAGGCTGATCATTCCTTTAAGTTTAACCTAATGGATACATTCAGTGTTCAAGAGAAACCATCGTCATATTCTGGGTTATTTAATAGTCACAGAGTCACAGAGTGAAATGATTTGGTTCGGTCTGTTACTTTCCTAATTTCATGGTGCATGTCTCAGGTCTTTCCCAAGAAGCTGGTGTCCTTCTCCACCTGGATCGACCACACCCGCTGGGCTCGTAACACCTGGGCTATGGCGGCCATCTTCATCCTCACCATGGCCGACATCATGGACATGGTGAGCAGAAAGACGGTATCTTTATTCAAGAGCTTGGTTTTAGTTGATGGTTGGTAACAGTGATACTAGTGAGAATCTGTTTATGTCGGGAGGGGCACCTGTCAATGCAACACAAGCCGCTTCATGTGGTTTACAACCACAGCAGCACCGACACTCAATAACGTTCTACACCTCGGCACCCACAAAGCTAACGTTAGCGATGCATCAAGCGCTAGCTGAGACCCAAACTAGATCACTTTCAACACTAGTATGTTCAGCTTAAGGCAGGAAGGGACCGACAAGACCAACCACAGCTGCAGTGAGCGTCGATCAGAGTTCACTTTGAGATGATGGTGAAAGCAGCACTGAGCTCATAACTGTTTGTCTCTCCACTGTTTAGCTGAGTTGTCTGCCTCAAGTCCCTGACTCAGGCAGCACCACAGCGGCCCCTTCCTCCTCCTCCTCCTCATCTTCTTCTTCCTCCTCCTGGTCTGGCGCCGACAGTTGTCAGGACAACCCCAAATATTACAGCTACATTGCTGTGCTGGCACTGATGGCCACCACCATGCTGGTTCAGGTCAGTCACATGGTGAAGCTCACGCTGATGCTGCTCATCACAGTGGCCACCGGCATCGTCAACATCTACAGCTGGAGGGACATCTTCGACCGCTACGACACGGCCCGCTTTCAGGACTACAGGTGAGCCCAGGCTTGGTTTGATGTCGTCATGTGTTCTGACTCACACAGGCTCCTCTGCTGGACTCTATGGGTAATACTCTCCTCCAACCACGAGCACATCGCTGTCTGATATCTTCTTCCTCTTTAGCGAAACACAACAGACCCCAGTAGCAGTGGGATCGGACTGTTTGACTTAATGTGTTGCAGTGATGAGGCGAGCAGGACCTCAAGACCAATGAAGTTGAGACCCCCGCTCCAGTGGACGACGCTGTGCCTTTGGTCATTGCGGCTTTGGTTGCAGATGATGGAGAACAAGAGTGTTGCTGCCCCCTGCTTCCACAAAGGACAGTGAGCAGTTTCAGGGTGCAGGTATCTAGAGGACGGCTTCGCAGCCCACCCGTTTCAGAGAGTAGGAAAGTTCTACCGACGCTGTGTGACGGCAAAGACCTCGTCGTCATGGCTAAGTCAAGAGAATGGGCTGTGTTCCACTCCAGAGAGGGACGGGCTGAGGATGGCGGTGTTACAGTACAGGTTGTGTAGACCATGCTGGATCCACCACTAGGAATTCTTTCAGGTCGAGGGGCTCTACTGCTTGGTGCTTTTTGTCTTCCTCTCCATGAAGGGGACATGGGGGTAGAATTGAATCTGCTTTGCCCGGTTGGTACGTTGAAGCACGGCCTCCATCAGACACACTGAACAGCTGTTTGTGTACTTCGGGGATGGATCCTTTGTGAGTCTATAGGGTCTCCAAGCCTATCGGCAGGTGGGACGAGACTCTCGCTCAATCTTCACCATGTGGCAATGTCGGGGGCCGTGTTTAGCGGGGTGAAGTATGGCGGCGACGTGGTTGACACCGGTCCATTGATGAGGTTCCACCTCTTGGACACGTCGTGACCCTTTTCAGGGTCTGTGCTCATTTAAGGGTCACAGGACTGGAAAGGGTTGTGATGTACCTGTGATGTAGGAATGTGTGTTCATGGTTGGAGGAGAGTATCCCTCCGCCTGTGTTTATGTAGCTAGGGTCACAACATCGTGTTCTTTGTTCAATAACTTCACTGGTTTGGGGTTTAAACACTAGTATTAAAGTTTGTCAATGTTCTCCTCCGCAGGTCATACCTGGTGCCTTCCAAGTTCACAATGACAATTATGATCTTCATCATGATGGTCAGCTTCTATTATTTCTCCCGACATGTAAGTCAATGTCTTCTGTGTTCCATGTACTTAGATAGCACATTTTCCAATGTAGTGATGGTGTTACTGCCCCAAACAATCAGAACATATGAAGAGCTGTACGACATGTCATCACTCCTAGAAGAAATAAAGAGGGGAAAGCTTAATTATGATTAATAAGAAAACATCTGTATATGTAGGAATATGTGACGTACTATGTAAAGTACCGACCCGTAAGCCTCGTACCGAGCGGTTCAATCCAAACACGTGCGTCGTTACGTGTCGTGTCTTTTAACAGGTTATGGTCCAGCAGTCCGTGGGACTGTAAATGTGATTTGTTTGATATTTTGTAATATGTGAAGTGTGTTGATGACCAAATCAATACACTGGTCAAACGCTAACGCCGGTGCCTGTCGCTGCCTGTAGGTGGAGAAGCTCGCCCGCACCTTGTTCCTGTGGAAGATCGAGGTCCACGAGCAGAAGGAGAAGGTGTACGAGATGAGGCGCTGGAACGAAGCGCTGGTGACCAACATGCTGCCTGAACACGTGGCTCGACACTTCCTGGGCTCCAAGAAGAGGGATGAGGTAAGACCCACACCTGTGTGTGTGTGTGTGTGTGTGTGTGTGTGTGTGTGGGGATATCTATTCTCCTTGTTATCTGAGGGAACCCAGCATGATCATGTGTAGTGTTGTCATCGTTGTATCTTATTATATTGGTGGTGTTTCATCTACATTCACTGTGGTTCATTGGTTCCACTCATGTGACCCTCAGGAGCTGTACAGCCAGTCCTACGATGAGATTGGAGTCATGTTTGCCTCAATTCCCAACTTCTCTGACTTCTACACGGAGGAGAGCATCAACAATGGAGGAATCGAGTGCTTACGCTTCCTCAATGAGATCATCTCTGACTTTGACAGTGTAAGCTGCTTCCCTCGTTCTGCTTCTGTGTGTAGATGCACAGCCTGAGACTGTAATAACACGCAGCCTGACACTGTAATAACACGCAGCCTGAGACTGTAATAACACGCAGCCTGAGACTGTAATAACACGCAGCCTGAGACTGTAATAACACGCAGCCTGAGACTGTAATAACACGCAGCCTGAGACTGTAATAACACGCAGCCTGACACTGTAATAACACGCAGCCTGACACTGTAATAACACGCAGCCTGACACTGTAATAACACGCAGCCTGAGACTGTAATAACACGCAGCCTGAGACTGTAATAACACACAGCCTGACACTGTAATAACACGTAGCATGAGACTGTAATAACACGCAGCCTGAGACTGTAATAACACGCAGCCTGACACTGTAATAACACGTAGCATGAGACTGTAATAACACAGAGCCTGAGACTGTAATAACACGCAGCCTGAGACTGTAATAACACGCAGCCTGACACTGTAATAACACGCAGCCTGAGACTGTAATAACACGCAGCCTGACACTGTAATAACACGCAGCCTGAGACTGTAATAACACGCAGCCTGACACTGTAATAACACGCAGCCTGACACTGTAATAACACGCAGCCTGACACTGTAATAACACGCAGCCTGAGACTGTAATAACACGCAGCCTGAGACTGTAATAACACACAGCCTGACACTGTAATAACACGTAGCATGAGACTGTAATAACACACAGCCTGAGACTGTAATAACACGCAGCCTGAGACTGTAATAACACATAGCATGAGACTGTAATAACACGCAGCCTGAGACTGTAATAACACGCAGCCTGAGACTGTAATAACACGCAGCCTGAGACTGTAATAACACGCAGCCTGAGACTGTAATAACACGCAGCCTGAGACTGTAATAACACGCAACCTGAGACTAATAACACGCAGCCTGAGACTGTAATAACACGCAGCCTGACACTGTAATAACACGCAGCCTGTGACTGTAATAACACGCAGCCTGTGACTGTAATAACACGCAGCCTGAGACTGTAATAACACGCAGCCTGAGACTGTAATAACACGTAGCATGAGACTGTAATAACACGCAGCCTGTGACTGTAATAACACGCAGCCTGAGACTGTAATAACACGTAGCATGAGACTGTAATAACACGCAGCCTGTGACTGTAATAACACGCAGCCTGAGACTGTAATAACACGCAGCATGAGACTGTAATAACACGCAGCCTGACACTGTAATAACACGCAGCCTGTGACTGTAATAACACGCAGCCTGTGACTGTAATAACACGCAGCCTGTGACTGTAATAACACGCAGCATGAGACTGTAATAACACGCAGCCTGAGACTGTAATAACACGCAGCCTTACACTGTAATAACACGCAGCCTGAGACTGTAATAACACGCAGCATGAGACTGTAATAACACGCAGCCTTACACTGTAATAACACGCAGCCTGACACTGTAATAACACGCAGCCTGAGACTGTAATAACACGCAGCCTGAGACTGTAATAACACGCAGCCTGTGACTGTAATAACACGCAGCCTGTGACTGTAATAACACGCAGCCTGTGACTGTAATAACACGCAGCCTGTGACTGTAATAACACGCAGCCTGAGACTGTAATAACACGCAGCCTGAGACTGTAATAACACGCAGCCTGTGACTGTAATAACACGCAGCCTGTGACTGTAATAACACGCAGCCTGTGACTGTAATAACACGCAGCCTGTGACTGTAATAACACGCAGCCTGAGACTGTAATAACACGCAGCCTGAGACTGTAATAACACGCAGCCTGAGACTGTAATAACACGCAGCCTGAGACTGTAATAACACGCAGCCTGACACTGTAATAACACACTGCCTGAGACGTGAGACAGTCTCCTAGCGTTAACAGGTGTTCATAAATAAGAGTTGTACCTTGTTGCTAGCTTTAGCGCTGACACACGCTGCCCGTCAGACGTGTGCTGAGCATTAGGACTTCCTCTGGACCAGAGGTAGTGGAGGTTCAGTTCCTGTGCTCTCACCCTCGGTCCGTTTAAAACCTCCCCTTTCATCCGTCTGCATGTCAGCTGCTGGATGAGCCTCAGTTCCGCTGCATCACGAAAATCAAGACCATCGGCAGCACCTACATGGCGGCATCGGGGGTCACCTCAGACGTCAGCAACGGCTACACCTGCATGAAGGTCAGCCTGCTCTCCTGACTCGATAACGGCATCGCTGTGCCACTCTTCTGTTAGAGTGGAATGTGCTGATGCGTCTGAATGACGTGGACACGGCTGTTGTTTCCCGTCGTGTAACGGAGGGCTTTGTTTGACAGAAGGAGGAGCAGTCTGACAGAGAGCGCTGGCAGCACCTGGCAGACCTGGCAGACTTTGCTCTGGCCATGAAGGTGACGCTCATGAACATCAACTACCAGTCCTTCAACAACTTCATGCTCCGCATCGGTACGCGTCATTCTGTGTTCTACTTCTGTCCTTAAGTACCATAGGTTCCCTAATAAAGACCCAGTGTTCTTTCACTGGGTGACTTCACCTCTGAGCAGTATTGGTGTGAATGCAGTGCCAGTCTGAATCTGACATGTCCCTCGTGTCAACGCTCCTCCAGGTCTGAATAAGGGCGGAGTGTTAGCAGGAGTGATCGGTGCCCGAAAACCTCACTACGACATCTGGGGCAACACTGTGAACGTGGCCAGTCGCATGGAGTCCACGGGGGTGATGGGAAACGTCCAGGTACGGGACCGAGCGTCACTGCAGGCTTCAAAAGAGTTCTGTTCAGAGTGTTCATCCATTCATCCAACCTGGAGAAGAGTCTGTGTGTGTCTTTGCATGAGACTTCACCTCACCACACTCTACTTTCCAGAGCGACTGCAGCAAAACAAAGTCAAGAGGAAATTCAAAAGTAACCACATTTTCACAAATCACCCTTAAGGAGTGTGTGTGTGTGTGTGTGTGTGTGTGTGTGTGTGTGTGTGTGTGTGTGTGTGTGTGTGTGTGTGTGTGTGTGTGTGTGTGTGTGTGTGTGTCTCTGTCGCCCCCAGGTGGTGGAGGACTGCTACAACATCCTGAAGGAGTACGGCTTCCGCTTCGTGAGGAGGGGGCCCATCTTCGTGAAGGGGAAAGGAGAACTGCTCACTTACTTTCTGAAGGGAAGAGACAAACAAGGCTCATTTATTAATGGCTCCTCTGTCACTCTGCCACACCAGGTGGTGGACAGCTAAGGCCCACACACACACACACACACACACACACACACACACACACACACACACACACACACACCCACACTCCCCAGCGGTCACCTCTAGGCCGAGGCAGTGGAGAGAGTTTGGAATGAAAAGTGATTTGCCTAAAATTGCTCCAATACCTGAATGTTTACAAGTGAATTTAAAACAGCACTGACACACTTCATACACACCTGTGACAACCCACACACACACACACACACACACACACAAACCCGTTTTGCAAACACGCCAGTTTTGATGCCATTTCCTCAGCACAGTCTTTTGGAAGCCCGGACTAAATGTTGGACCGCTGCCCGTTTACAGAACCCTTCATGTATGGAGACCTGACACACGGATCGGAGCTCAGATGTCCTGTCTCTGATGAGGACGAGGACCAATGAGAGGCCAGAGTGTGACCACACAGACTGATCCGACACCCGTTGCTGCCAATGTGTGGTTGTGTATAATAGTGTATTTTTCCACAGTCAAAGTGTTCTCTCCTGATCAGTGTCGCTCTGGAGCTCTGGAGCTCTGAGCTCTACACTCCCTCAGCGCTGCTTCTGGCTCTTTCTGTGCCTCGGAGTGTGAACATGAAGGAGAACGTGTGTGTGTGTGTGTGTGTGTGTGTGTGTGTGTGTGTGTGTGTGTGTGTGTGTGTGTGTGTGTGTGTGTGTGTGTGTGTGTGTGTGTGTGTGTGTGTGGGGGGAGGGTCCAGAGGGGAGCACACATGGAAGACCTATTTCCACCCTTACTGTGGATTGATGGAAGTGCCTATGACAGCTGTGATCACCATGTCTTCATGTAGTTAAACCATGCCAGAGTCCTTTCACAGCATTCCTTTCATTTCTACTCGCTCTGGTCAGACGTGTGTGTGTGTGTGTGTGTGTGTGTGTGTGTGTGTGTGTGTGTGTGTGTGTGTGTGTGTGTGTGTGTGTGTGTTATTGTACACGATGACATCACCAAACACCACCAGCAGTCAGAGGGTCACACGGGTTGGAAACTCACCAGCAGGTTAGTGTGTGAGTGAAATGATTCCCTTCAGTTTACACTTGATATGAGAGTTTAGAGGAGCTGATGAGAGCGTTAGTGATCGACCCGTGAGAACGTCTGACTGCTGCTGTCACCCATTAGATGATGTCACGTTGAGGACACGTGAACTGGAATGTTCCTTTAGTCGTGAAAGATGTTAGAATACAGTCGGAGTGAATCTCATTGTTTAAAATGACGACGTTGAACTCTTCCACGTAGTTTGCACAAGATTTGGATCGACTCCATTTCCACCAGGTCTCACGCAGCATCCGTACCTAGATCATGAAGGAGAATGTGCGCTGGTCCTAACATGACGTCTGATGATGAGGCCTTCACACCTGGAACGCGTTCTGTCTGTCTCTCGGTGGTTGGACCGAGCCTTTGACACTGCTGTCCACCCACAGGGCTGAAGTCATCGATCGGCATCTGTCTTTCAAACTACACAGGGCTGTGATCAGGATGTGAGGACCACCTCCACCTGTGGATCCCCTGATCCAGATAAGCTACCCAGACTCAGATCTCATGCTGTCGTGGGTGGGACCGGGGTCTCGCTCCTCTAGTGGACATCTGTGTGTCTCGTTGGTCTCTGCTTACTAGGGTTGTGTCCAGGGCCAGAATGGACACGGACGTCTCCCGCAGACACACGCACAGGGTTCTACGGATGCGATGTGTTTACAGATGCACTTGGCTGATGAGGTCCGGTGGTCCTCACAGACCCGGTGAATCACGTGGACCCGGACTCGTCTTCTAGCGGCTTCAGCGGGTCTCGCCACCTGGCTCATCGTGGTCCCTCTGCCCGAGGTGGAAGTACGGTGACACGGGTCAGCTGAAGCTCACAGACTGAAGTGGGTCTCATTACGTGACGCTGTGGACCAGGTGCAGAGACGAGGACACCACAGGTCGTGACTCGGCGTTCTCTTTAGCCACAGACATCACTTTCTTGTGATTACACATCAAATTGTGATTTAAGGGAGCCTCTGACGTTACTCCCCTCCAGTGTGTGTTTGTGATGACAGCAGCAGAATGGGCACACCCACCAGCAGGAAGTGTGTGTGTGTGTGTGTGTGTGTGTGTGTGTGTGTGTGTGTGTGTGTGTGTGTGTGTGTGTGTCCTGCTCACTCCTCTGATGACGGTGAAGCCCCTTCATGTCTGCAGAATGGGATGAAGGTGCAATAGTTTGTGACCCTCCTCTCTTCAGGACAGTGGAATCATTCCTTCCCCTTTAATTCATATTTTTATATAACGTGATGTACGAGTTCTGTTCTGTTCTGTTCTGTTCTGTTTGAAGACGTGGAGGGACAGAACGTGTCCTGGTTGCACATAGACTCTAGACGGTGTTTATTGGTCCGATTTATTTATTGAAAGGACAGAGACCTTGTTTCTTTTCTTACATAGATGTGAAAGTGCCAATGGTAGAGGGAGCCGCAGCTCGTTCCTGCTTCGTAGTGTCAAGAATCTCAGGCTTGGGAACATTTGAATAATGTGTCATGATTGTAGGTTTTTTGAGCTAAGCAACAACAAACCCATTCATCTCCAGGTTCTACTTGTTTCCCTTCAGCTTTTGTCCAAATTTGATAAAGAACTGTGATTCCACGGTGTAGTGGTTTCACTGAGGTGAACTGTAGATCCCACTTGTGGTTCTGAGTTGAATGTCTCATTCAGTGTACTCTTTCATTTCAGTCATGAGGTGAGTTCATTAAAAACAATCCCAAAAGACGTGCGTCAGTGTGGTGATTGCTGCACCGTGGGTGGAGACTGCAGCACCTTGATTGTGGAGGAGCTCGTTAGTGCGGAGCGTCGACCAATGAGCCGCTGCGACACTAACGAGCTCAGCGCCTCAGCAGCTGTTGCAGAGCTCTGATCTGTTTCACAAGATTGAGATTACATTACTCTGCATCTATGGATACATCTATGTACACATAGATGTATCCATAGATGTACAGGTAAGTAATGCTACAAAAACATGAGGTATCTTAATACAAGTATGATGTACAGCTGTGGGTACACATCTGAAAGTGCAAGTGAAGTAAACAGTAGATGAATGGAAGATATGAATATAATATAATAAACTACAGTGTGCAGTTTGTCTTCACTGATGAAGAAGCTCAATGAAGGTTCAAAATAAAACATTGTTTTATGAATGTGTTTAATGGAATTAATTTAAGTTTAGCAAAAACTCTTTTTTGCAGGAAATACTCCATTAAAGGGTTCAACGCTCTACTATTCACCAGCTAATAAACTATTTTAATTATGTGTAAAGAATATTCAATACTGTCTGTCTCTTTGTCTCTCTGTCTGTCTCTCTCTGTCTCTCTCTCTTTGTCTCTCTCTCTGTCTGTCTCTCTATCTCTCTCTGTCTCTCTCTAAAAATCATTTTAATATTCACACTTGATGTCGTCTCTGTTTCTCATTTTGATTGGACTGATTAAATCAAAGTGATTTGGCCTCAAGAGAAGCTTAGTGGATCTACCTACAGGGTTGAGTGAGCAGGTGGGCTTCATTGATGACGTTGACCCTCTGAGACACTAATGAGGCTCTGATACTGAGGAGAAGGACCCTGCAGCACACGGGTTCCACTGGATCCGCTAGTGTTGCGGCTCCACACACGTGAGGCCCCCGGAGCTAACCCTGAGGACCCCTTCCTGCAGCAGAGCAGGTGAATTTGAACATGTGACGGACTACTTTAGAGCCCTGGAACAGCAGGGCAGCATAAGAAAGAACACAAAGTGTGATGGACTGGGCTCAGGTCTGTTGGACTGGGCTCAGGTCTGGTGGACTGGGCTCAGGCCTGGTGGACTGGGCTCAGGTCTGGTGGACTGGGCTCAGGTCTGTTGGACTGGGCTCAGGCCTGATGGACTCACAGTGGAGGACAGCGCCCCTAACGGCGACGCGGCCAACGCGCAGCACGCGCAAAAAGACGTGAAGGAATTTCCGCTGACGTCACTGCGCATGTCGACACCAGGCTGCAGCTGTCTGAGAGCAACAACAACAAGCTCGAGCCAGCAGCACACCGACGCTTCCACGGCCCTGACGGCAGACGACAGCTCCGGCTCCTCACGATGCGGCCGTCACAGTAACTCCGTCTCCGGTTCTTCTCGTGCGAGTCATAGTCCGGGTCATCGGAACCAACACCGCCGCCGAACAAACACGGACACTCGGCCGCAGGAGAGCAGGGCAGTTCGGGGCTGCATCTGGGTCAGTGGGCCTCTCGGCGGCAGTACCGGAGGTTTAGTTATATATACATATATATATATATACATATATTATATATTATATATATACCAAGCTCGTCCCCTGCATACACCGTGGTAACATGCAGGCTAACGGGGCAGGACAGGACCGAGATTCAGAACAGTACTGCCGAAACGGTGCGCAGAACAGCGAGTCGTCCTCCACCGGAGCAGCTCACTCTAACGGACTCCTGACGGAGTCAGTCCCCAACAATGGAAGCACCGTCAGCAGCAACAACGGAGTGTCCGCTCAGCCTCCGTCCAGCGACAGCGACAGCACGGCGGAGGCCAACTCCGTGAAGAAGAAGAAGCGTCTGTCCCAGTCTGAGGAGGACGTCATCCGGCTGATAGGACAACATCTACACGACCTCGGTCTCAAGTAAGTGAGCCAGCTGGACCAGAGGGTCCTCCAGCGACCCGGGGACATGTTGTCTTCTCTCTAGTCACGAGAGGAAAACAAAGCCAGCCTCTCAGAGCACCAGCAGTCTGAATATATATGTGTGTATATATATATTATATACACATATATCTCAGCGCTAACATTCATGAACACACCTGGGTACATGGTACCAGTCTGAAGGCCTACACATGGTCCACAGAGCATGGGGTCTTGGTCTGCAGTAGAGGAGACAACACTGGCCTGAAGTTTGTCATCCTGTTAATAACATAAGATATGAATTATGTTATTATCAAATTCAGCTCGGTGGATATATTCCTAAACATTACAAAAATGTTTTGGACAAATGTTGTCATTCTGCTCAAAGTTGCTTAATTTTCAAATAGAGTTTGATGTTCCACTTCCTGTTCATGTCCTTTTGGTGTCCCGTAGGTGTGTCCCGTAGTTGTGTCCTGTAGTTGCAGCGTGTCCCCTAGTCGCAGCGTGTCCCGTAGGTGTGTCCCGTAGTTGCTGCGTGTCCCGTAGGTGTGTCCCCTAGTCGCAGCGTGTTCCGTAGGTGTGTCCCGTAGTTGTAGCGTGTCCCGTAGGTGTGTCCTGTAGTTGCAGCGTGTTCTGTAGGTGTGTCCCGTAGGTGTGTCTTGTAGTAGCAGCGTGTCCCGTAGGTGTGTCCCGTAGTTGCAGCGTGTCCCCTAGTCGCAGCGTGTCCCGTAGGTGTGTCCCGTAGTTGCTGCGTGTCCCGTAGGTGTGTCCCCTAGTCGCAGCGTGTTCCGTAGGTGTGTCCCGTAGTTGCAGCGTGTCCCGTAGGTGTGTCCTGTAGTTGCAGCATGTCCCCTAGTCGCAGCGTGTCCCGTAGGTGTATCCTGTAGTTGCAGCGTGTCCCGTAGGTGTAGGGTTAGGGTTAGGGTGTCCCGTAGGTGTGTCCCGTAGTCGCAGCGTGTCCCGGAGTTGCATCGTGTCCCGGAGTCACAGCGTGTCCCGGAGTTGCAGCATGTCCCGTAGTCGCAGCGTGTCCCGTAGGTGTGTCCCGTAGTGGCAGCTTGTCCCGTAGTCGCAGCTTGTCCCGTAGTGGCAGCATGTCCCATAGTTGCAGCGTGTCCCGTAGTCGCAGGTTGTCCTGTAATCGCAGCTTGTCCCGTAGTCGCAGCATGTCCCGTAGTCGCAGCTTGTCCCGTAGGTGTGTCCCGTAGTGGCAGCTTGTCCCGTAGTGGCAGCTTGTCCCGTAGTGGCAGCATGTCCCATAGTTGCAGCGTGTCCCGTAGTCGCAGGTTGTCCCGTAATCGCAGCTTGTCCCGTAGTTGCAGCGTGTCCCGTAGTCGCAGGTTGTCCTGTAATCGCAGCTTGTCCCGTAGTCGCAGCGTGTCCCATAGTCGCAGCTTGTCCCGTAATGGCAGCATGTCCCGTAGTCGCAGCTTGTCCCGTAGGTGTGTCCCTTAGTCACGTCCCGTAGTTGCAGCGTGTCCCGTAGGTGTGTCTCATAGTCGCAGCGTGTTCCCTAGTCGCAGCGTGTCCTGTAGGTGTGTCCCTCAGTCGCAGCGTGTCCCGTAGGTGTGTCCCGTAGGTGTGTCCCGTAGTCGCAGCTTGTCCCGTAATGGCAGCATGTCCCGTAGTCGCAGCATGTCCCGTAGGTGTGTCCCTTAGTCACGTCCCGTAGTCGCAGCGTGTCCCGTAGGTGTGTCCCGTAGGTGTGTCCCGTAGGTGTGTCTCGTAGTCGCAGTGTGTCCCGTAGTCGCAGCGTGTTCCCTAGTCGCAGCGTGTCCCGTAGGTGTGTCCCGTAGGTGTGTCCCGTAGGTGTGTCCCGTAGTCACAGAGTGTCCCGTAGGCGTGTCCCGTAGGCGTGTCCCGTAGGCGTGTCCCGTAGGTGTGTCCCGTAGGTGTGTCCCGCAGTCGCAGCGTGTCCCGTAGTCGCAGCGTGTCCCGTAGTCGCAGCTTGTCCCGTAGTCGCAGCGTGTTCCTTAGTCGCAGCTTGTCCCGTAGTCGCAGCGTGTCCCGTAGTCGCAGCGTGTCCCGTAGTCGCAGCGTGTCCCGTAGTCGCAGCTTGTCCCGTAGTCGCAGCGTGTCCCGTAGTCGCAGCTTGTCCCGTAGTCGCAGCGTGTCCCGTAGTCGCAGCTTGTCCCGTAGTCGCAGCTTGTCCCGTAGTCGCAGCGTGTCCCGTAGTCGCAGCTTGTCCCGTAGTCGCAGCTTGTCCCGTAGTCGCAGCGTGTCCCGTAGTCGCAGCTTGTCCCGTAGTCGCAGCGTGTCCCGTAGTCGCAGCTTGTCCCGTAGTCGCAGTGTGTCCCGTAGTCGCAGCGTGTCCCGTAGTCGCAGCTTGTCCCGTAGTCGCAGCGTGTCCCGTAGTCGCAGCTTGTCCCGTAGTCGCAGCTTGTCCCGTAGTCGCAGCGTGTCCCGTTGTTGCAGCGTGTCCCGTAGTCGCAGCTTGTCCCGTAGTCGCAGCGTGTCCCTTAGTCGCAGCGTGTCCCGTAGTCGCAGCGTGTCCCGTAGTCGCAGCGTGTCCCTTAGTCGCAGCGTGTCCCGTAGTCGCAGCGTGTCCCGTAGTCGCAGCGTGTCCCTTAGTCGCAGCGTGTCCCGTAGTCGCAGCGTGTCCCTTAGTCGCAGCGTGTCCCGTAGTCGCAGCGTGTCCCTTAGTCGCAGCGTGTCCCGTAGTCGCAGCGTGTCCCGTAGTCGCAGCGTGTTCCTTAGTCGCAGCGTGTCCCTTAGTCGCAGCGTGTCCCGTAGTCGCAGCGTGTCCCTTAGTCGCAGCGTGTCCCGTAGTCGCAGCGTGTCCCTTAGTCGCAGCGTGTTCCTTAGTCGCAGCGTGTCCCGTAGTCGCAGCGTGTTCCTTAGTCGCAGCGTGTCCCGTAGTCGCAGCGTGTCCCTTAGTCGCAGCGTGTCCCGTAGTCGCAGCGTGTCCCTTAGTCGCAGCGTGTCCCGTAGTCTCAGCGTGTTCCTTAGTTGCAGCGTGTCCCGTAGTCTCAGCGTGTTCCTTAGTTGCAGCGTGTTCCTTAGTCACAGCTTGTCCCGTAGTCACAGCGTGTCTCGGAGTCAACGGTAAAACAGCGTCGTTACATTTCCTCAGCCATTCATAGGGCGGTCCTCCATGACGTTTAGGAATGACGCTGTGAATACATGGCCTCATATTTTATGACGATTGGAATAGAGTGATTGATTGGATTACCCCCCACCCCCCCATGTGCTTGCTGTCACACAATCATATGTTATCCATCAGTCGGTCACATGACACAACTTTACTTAAGTTCCAGTCATTGCATTGAGGGCTGATCACGAGTGCTGAAGTTCTTCTTCTGTGTCCTTGTTGGCAGTCAGACGGTGGACCTCCTGATGCAGGAGTCGGGCTGCAGACTGGAGCACCCCTCTGCCACAAAGTTCCGCAATCACGTCATGGAAGGAGAGTGGGACAAGGTGAGATGCAGATCTATATCTAATGTCTAATTGACCTGTGCTTGACGTCTACGCTAGTCAGTGTTTCTCTGCTAATGGGCTTATCTTCTCCGTTTGTGTTGATCATGCTTTTCCCCTCCTTATTCAGGCTGAGAGTGACCTGAATGAGCTGAAGGCGTTGATGCATTCTCCGAGTGCTATAGTGGTAAGTGATCCTCTATGAACTCCATGCCGTGTTCAACAAATCAACGTTTCATGTGCAGCTTTGAAAATAGGGACAAAATACAGTGAACCAGCAGTAATTAGCGCTTGCATTCAAACGTTGATGTCGGTACCATGGCATCCCGCGCCTCCCTTCCCTCCAGCGGGCCCAGAAGTACGGCCTCGGTCTCGAGCGGCTCTGCTCCTGGCCAGCTTCTGACTGCAGGTCGACGGCTGCACTGAAGCCTGATCCGGGTCCGTTCACGCTCTCAAAGCACGGTGAACCAGATGGGGTCCTTGGTTCAAGACGGATCTGGTTTTGCTGCCACTGCCACAGACTGAGGACAGTCGGGCAGAGGGAGCAGTGAGCGCTACGTTATGTATAACACAATGTGAAGAATTCAAACACTTTGCACTGAAATGTAAAGATTTGGACGTGAATCCATCAACTGAACGTCAACTAACTGCCCATAGATGTTGTTCTTCAGCAGAACAAAGAGGTGCAGGTGTTTAGCTGCTCTTTAAGGATCCTTTTATTTGACAGTATTGATATTTGTATTGATTTTCCAAATTGTTTGGTGTTTTTTTGCATGTTTGTAAATAATATCTAAAACTCAAAATTGAAAACAAGACCTATCCAATGCACCGACATCCAAATAGCTGAATGTTCGGGTCCAGGCCCAAATGTGAAGAGTGAATGTTTCAGAACACTGATCCCATGTTATTTGGGCCTTGTCTCTGCCTCCTGTACAGCGGATGAAGTTCCTGTTGCTGCAGCAGAAGTATCTGGAGTATCTGGAGGACGGGAAGGTCCTGGAGGCCCTGCAGGTCCTCAGAGCGGAGCTCACCCCTCTCAAGTACAACACCGAGCGGATCCACATCCTGAGCGGGTCAGTTCACCAGCAGGCAGGGAAACTGTCTGGACTCTGAATGGAAGCGGAGTTTTCATTTACTCACAGAATATTAACGACAATTACTACGTGAAATGTTGCTCTTTGTCTTCATGGGTCATGATCATATGAGTGTAGATTTGTCTGAACACAACTGAGACAGTGTCCTTGCGTGTTGTGAAGGTACCTGATGTGCAGTCATGCAGAGGACCTGCGAGCAAAAGCAGAGTGGGAAGGCAAAGGAACGGCATCCCGGACTAAGCTGCTGGACAAGCTGCAGAGTGAGTGCAGTGCCGTGTATTCTCCTGTACGCAGTGAACACGCTGTGCTGGAGCTTCCACTAGGCACGGTGTTACGGGTCCTAAATACTGCACTAGTATAAAGAAACAGCCACGCAGGTGACACCATGCATGTTCACCTGCGCTCAGCCTGGAGAGGCAGAAGCCCAGCTTAAATAAGAACCAACGACGCTCAGTGTGTGTTCAATCGTTCTGGCTGATTCCCTGCTGTGATGTTCACAACTCATTTGGGTCTTTCTGTGTGTGCATGCAGCCTACCTGCCTCCGTCAGTGATGCTGCCTCCTCGCCGCCTGCAGACTCTACTGAAGCAGGCGGTGGAGCTGCAGAGGGAGCGCTGCCTCTACCACAACACCAAGCTGGACAGTGGACTGGACTCTGTGTCCCTGCTGCTGGACCACGCCTGCAGCCGGTATGCACCTACACACACCAGGCCCTTTTAACGTTTGACTGTCACTGCTGTGAGACACTACTACTTTATGCAGTGTGGGCCGTAGAACGATGTTCCTGTCTGGTTGGAAACAATACTCAGTCCTTTGAAAACACCTTACAACCACCTTTGTTTGAGAATCATTCACACTACATCACAGCCAGTCATGTAAGATATTTGTCTAACCATGAACGCTGTTCTGTCCTAATCTCTAGGAAACAGTTCCCCTGCTACACTCAGCAGATTCTCACCGAACACTGCAACGAAGTCTGGTTTTGCAAGTTCTCGAACAATGGCACCAAACTGGCGACCGGGTCCAAAGACACCACGGTCATCGTGTGGCACGTGGACGCGGTAATCCATCATCTCCTTGTCGTCGCCTCAGAGCAGGATGAACCGGGTGGACCGTGAGAGATCATTGACCGGTTTGTCTGTTGGTCGACAGGAAACCCAGCAGCTGAAGTTGATGAAGACCCTGGAGGGTCACGCTTACGGTGTTTCCTACCTGGCGTGGAGCCCTGATGATGCCTACCTGATAGCCTGCGGTCCAGACGACTGCTCTGAGCTGTGGCTGTGGAACGTACAGGTACAACCTCTCTCACTCTCAGCTGCTCATTTACAAGAATTATAGTCCAATAAAGACGTCCATCGTCGTGCAGATTTAAACTAGCTGGGCTCAGTGCCTTAAGGTGCTCCGGTCACTTTCATGTTGAATGCTGACCTGTGAATACATGAAGGCACACTGCTTCCTCATGCATTCAGTCTTGTTCATATCTGATGGGAGGACGGTGCTTTGTTTGAGGGTCACATGTTGCGTTGTGGTGTCGAGCGTGTTGTCAGATCTTTTCGGTGGACTCACTCTCTCCTCGGTTCTGCCGTGTAGACGGGGGAGTTACGGACGAAGATGAGTCAGTCTCACGAGGACAGCCTGACCAGCGTGGCCTGGAATCCAGACGGTAAACGCTTCGTCACCGGCGGACAGAGAGGCCAGTTCTACCAGTGTGTGAGTATCGACCACAGCACAGAGCTGACCTTCAACATACATTGAGTCGGAAAAGACTCGTGTAGTGGAGTGAAGTACAGAGGCCAACAGTGAGGATGTCTTCAACGTGTCCCAAATGATTGAGGAAAGAAATGTCAGATAGAGTGATCTCAGATGGGATGATGTGGGGTGGTGTGGGGTGGTGTGGGGTGGTGTGGGGTGATGTGGGGTGGTGTGGGATGATGTGGGGTGGTGTGGGGTGGTGTGGGGTGGTGTGGGGTGATGTGGGGTGGTGTGGGGTGGTGTGGGATGATGTGGGGTGGTGTGGGGTGGTGTGGGATGATGTGGGGTGGTGTGGGGTGGTGTGGGGTGGTGTGGGGTGATGTGGGGTGGTGTGGGGTGATGTGGGGTGGTGTGGGGTGGTGTGGGGTGGTGTGGGATGATGTGGGGTGGTGTGGGGTGGTGTGGGGTGATGTGGGGTGGTGTGGGATGATGTGGGGTGGTGTGGGGTGATGTGGGGTGGTGTGGGGTGATGTGGGGTGGTGTGGGGTGATGTGGTGTGGGGTGATGTGGGATGATGTGGGGTGGTGTGGGGTGGTGTGGGATGATGTGGGGTGGTGTGGGATGATGTGGGGTGGTGTGGGGTGGTGTGGGATGATGTGGGGTGGTGTGGGGTGGTGTGGGGTGATGTGGGGTGGTGTGGGGTGGTGTGGGGTGGTGTGGGGTGATGTGGGGTGGTGTGGGGTGGTGTGGGGTGATGTGGGGTGGTGTGGGGTGGTGTGGGGTGGTGTGGGATGATGTGGGGTGGTGTGGGGTGATGTGGGGTGGTGTGGGGTGATGTGGGGTGGTGTGGGGTGGTGTGGGGTGGTGTGGGATGATGTGGGGTGGTGTGGGGTGGTGTGGGGTGATGTGGGGTGGTGTGGGATGATGTGGGGTGGTGTGGGGTGATGTGGGGTGGTGTGGGGTGATGTGGGGTGGTGTGGGGTGATGTGGTGTGGGGTGATGTGGGATGATGTGGGGTGGTGTGGGGTGGTGTGGGATGATGTGGGGTGGTGTGGGATGATGTGGGGTGGTGTGGGGTGGTGTGGGATGATGTGGGGTGGTGTGGGGTGGTGTGGGATGATGTGGGGTGGTGTGGGGTGGTGTGGGATGATGTGGGGTCGTGTGGGATGATGTGGGGTGGTGTGGGATGATGTGGGGTGGTGTGGGGTGGTGTGGGATGATGTGGGGTGGTGTGGGGTGGTGTGGGATGATGTGGGGTGGTGTGGGGTGGTGTGGGATGATGTGGGGTGGTGTGGGGTGGTGTGGGATGATGTGGGGTGGTGTGGGGTGGTGTGGGATGATGTGGGGTGGTGTGGGGTGGTGTGGGATGATGTGGGATGATGTGGGGTGGTGTGGGATGTCCCTGAAGGCGTTCCTGAATGCGTTATGTCTGCTCCTGACTCCCAGGACATGGATGGAAACCTGCTGGACTCGTGGGAAGGAGTTCGGGTGCAGTGCCTGTGGTGTCTGAGTGACGGCCGGACCGTCCTCGCATCCGACACCCACCAACGCATTCGTGGATACAACTTTGAGGACCTGACCGACAGAAACATGTAAGTCACCACCACGACGTACTCCAGTACACGTGTATATGTGTATAGATATGTGTATATATATATATATATATGTGTATAGTATGTATATACTAGCAGGGAGTCAGGAGGCACCAGTCAGCCACAGGACCACTTTGAGCTACTGAAGGATTTCACGTGATTCACTAACACACGCTCACACACTAGAGGGTTTCCACCAACACGGATTTGTACCACAGTGATTTGTACCACAGGAGAGAAAGACATTTTGTTGGTAGTCTTCTGTAGACCCACACATTGTTGGTCTGGAGGCGGTGCTTGCTCACCCGTGTGGTGTCCTTCCAGAGTGCAGGAGGACCACCCCATCATGTCTTTCACCGTTTCCAGAAATGGAAGGCTAGCTCTGCTCAACGTTGCGACTCAGGTGAGCAGCTCGTTGCTTCCCTTCCACTTCAGCTAGTTGCTACAATATGATTTCAGTTCAGCCTTGATTTTGAGATGCGTCTCTCTATGAATGCTCTGTGTGTGTGTGTGTGTGTGTGTGTGTGTGTGTGTGTGTGTGTGTGTGTAGGGAGTGCACCTATGGGACCTGCAGGACCGGGTGCTGGTGAGGAAGTACCAAGGGGTGACCCAGGGCTTCTACACCATCCACTCCTGCTTCGGAGGGCACAATGAAGACTTCATCGCTAGTGGCAGTGAAGGCAAGACACCGTAATGTTTGGTAGAGAGCTCAGACCGTTGAGCTTCCTTGTGATGATGTCATCGGGGTTATTTTCTCGGACCTGATGAAGTGTCCTGTCTCCCGCCAGACCACAAAGTTTACATCTGGCACCGGCGCAGCGAGCTGCCCATCGCAGAGCTGACCGGTCACACCCGCACCGTCAACTGCGTGAGCTGGAACCCCGTCCTGCCGGGACTGCTGGCCAGCGCATCCGACGACGGGACCGTCCGCATCTGGGGACCTGCCCCCTTCCTGGACGTCCAGGACGCAGAGGGGCTCAATGGTATGAACATGAACACTAGTGCGTGTCCTCTAAAGGGACGAGGTCATCTGTCAGCCATGGCTTTCATCAGGCTCCTCCACAGTTAGGAGTTCTTCCTACATCTGGGTTTGAATGAGCACCAGCAGTCCTCCTGTTGATGAATACACTCATGTACAGTCTAGATTTACTCTTCATGGCTCAGACGTCTTTGAGTAAGAACCTAAACATGGAAAAAAACAAGTAATCATAGATGAAATAAGATTGACAGTAATACAGTAAGAAATAATGGCGCTAAGATACAATAAAAACACAAAAACTGTTTTAAACAATGCCTTTTTAAGAGAGCTTTGAAGGAGGATCTGCCTGATCTACAGACTGGAGGGGTCCTCACTCCAAACACCTTAGGACCTACACACAGACCCCCACCAGAGGGTCTAAGGCTGGTATGGGGAGAGCAGGTCATTTAAACTCAAGTGGTCAACTGTATCAACTATTAGACCAACGTCCCAGTGCTAAGCCCCGCCCTGAAGCCCAATGAAAGTGATCAAGGATCCCGAATAGGACCAGGTCTGGGTAGAATAGGACCAGGTCTGGGTAGAATAGGACCAGGTCTGAGTAGAATAAGACCAGGTCTGTGTAGAATAAGACCAGGTCTGTGTAGAATAGGACCAGGTCTGGGTAGAAAAGGACCAGGTCTGGGTAGAATAGGACCATACGTCCTTCAGACCTTTATTTCTCTCATTCAGACCGTGGAGACACAAAATGTGTTTGTTGTTGGTTGCAGTTTGTGTGAAGTTGACCCACATGTGTTGCAGAACAAAGATGGATGAGTGAGTCTTACCAGCATCCAGCTCCTTGTTTCTAACATGTTGTCCTGACTTTACAGCTGTCACTTCTACTGAATGACCTGTGACCTGTGACCTGTGACCTGTGACCTGACCTGTGTCTTTCCTGTGCTGTCAGAATGCTGCAGCATGGACAGCTGATGATCTGCTGCTGTGATCCTGAGGAGCATTGAGACTCTTAGACACTTGAATGGATGAAGCAGGAAACGTTTTGGTCACTGGACGGCAGCTTCCTGGAGACGGGGCCACGCTGCACGTCAGGATGTCAGACCCGGTCCCATTACAGAGAGCAGAGCCGGCCAGATGAAGCCCGGCTCCACGGCCTCCGGTATCCTCCTCCCGTCCGCCCCGCTCCCTCAGTACCGTCCCGTCCCGGACCACCCGCCTCCTCCTATTTATTATCAACTACGTTATGTATTCATGAGTAGTTCACTGACTTGTGCTAGGCTGTGACGTAGCGGCGCCTTGTTGTTATTTTTATTAACGGTGTGATCTGCTCTTTCACCTCCTGAAGACATTTGAACTATAAGGCCACTTGATGGATGCACCCACATGAAGAGTTTCTGTAAATGTTATCTTTTATGCAGAGTACATTTTGGTTTTGTTTGTTCCTCCAGCTTTGCTGCTTGTACCTAGAGAAGGAGTCGTGTATGACGAGCATGTTGCACAGCAGCGTGTCCTGCTGTGGAGGACGTTGATGCCTTCAGACAGCCGGTGTGTGGAAGCCTCCAGAGCTCACAGGAGGATCCTCTGCGTAGAGACGCTCTCCTGATGTTGCTCTTTATTTCTGTTTCCATCGCAGCCTGTCGCCCTCTTTCCCCGCAGACACGCAAGTCTTCGTATGAATTTGACTTGGTTTGGTTTAGTTGTTACATGTTTTAAGTTTAACTTATTACTGTTTTTAATATATTTGTTTTTTAAAGAGACACTCCCTGATTTCTTACTGTACCAGTAGAGCCCCCAGACTCCCGGCTCAGCTGTGACCTTGTGTTTCATATTGTCAACAAATCCCAATGAAAAGACCAGAACCAACAACGTGTCCGTTAGTCAGAACCGTCTGACGTCTCCACCCCGTCTGTGAGCCCATCGGTTCCTCCTGAAGATGTAAGTCTTTGAGCCTTTTGTAAACGTGTCTTTAGTCATTTCTTACAAACGTCACTCCGGCAGGAAGGAGCGCTGCGTCTGTTGGCTGCGGACTATTTTCATCAGAATGAATCCACAGTCGGCGCTCTAGTGAGTGTGTGTGGGGTTGAGTCGGTGTGTGTGTGTGTGTGTGTGTGTGTGTGTGTGTGTGTGAACCGTGTAACTCATGTGTTTGAATAGGATGATACACACACAATACTTGCTAGTACTGTACTTTCATGTTTTACAAGTAAGGTCTGTGCATGAGATTTGTTCACGATATAAATAAAGAAATTAAAAGTCGCCGGCCATAACTGTAAGTTCAGGACGCCGGTAAGCCGAGGAGACACAGGAACCACATGGAGTAACACGCGTGTAACACGGTGAACACACGGTTAACATGAGCGTCTACTGTGTTCCTTCAGAGTCAAAAGGACAGTCTTGCCTAATATGATATTGTGTGTAATATGTGCTGTATATTGTATGTGATGGCATGTATTATGAGGCTGTGTAGGAAAGGCAAACAGGATGTCAGACTCCAGAAGGTTCCAGAAGCTCAGAGCTTCACACCCACCGGTCCTCACTGTTGTGATGCACAGCAGCACGTCGTCGTGAACATCTGCTGACACGGAACAATCGCTGGGACGTTCACAGCTGGACTGACATTTTGGTTTCTAAACTGCTTCAACGGATTTCTTTTCCCAGACCTGGACGGTGAGTGGAGGACGTTCAGGACTGTGGGAAACCCAAAACGCACACGCACACGCACACGCACACGCACACGCACACACACACACACACACACACACACACACACACACACACACACACGCACGCACGCACACACAGTAATGAGTGTCACACACACTTGATTCAGTCACACACGGTGTTCTAGGTCCTGCTTTGCGGCTTCCTTCGTTTCTTCCCAGTATTCCAGCTCGTCTTCTTTTCTCTTCTCCTTTATAAGAAGCCAAAGTAGGAACTTTGTTTGCTTGCAGGCAGTTTCTGCCAGAAACCCATTTGACATTTTAAAGGTGTTATTACAAAACGTGATTGTACTGTTGTGTATCGTCTGTCAGAGAAGTGTTACGTACGCTTATTTTAAATAAAGCATTCAGGGTTTTAAAATGTAATTCACTTTGAAATGTTCTTCCAGTGACACCATGACCACAACTAGAACCAAACATGTTCTGTAGGCCTGGTTCATGACTGAGAGACGTCAGTGAACACCAACGCTGAGGAAAACACTAAACTAAAACAGTTTTAACAAATAAAAACTAAAACATCTCTCTTCATGTTCCTCAGTCAACCGGTTTACGTCTTATGTGGAATGAGTTTGACTGAAGTACTACTACTACTACTACTACTACTACTACTACTACTACTTGAAGTATAGGGTTGTCTATAGCTTCACGATAATGACGAAGGACATTAGACGGGACTAAGACTAGACTAGGAGGTAAACACTGAAATCAGACTAATCATCACTTTGGACTAAAGATTAAGAGTGAATCTAAAAGACTGAACTCTGGCTGCTGACCCAGTGTGACAGAACCTTCAGAACCTTCACTGTTTGACGAGACGTGGGGAGGAAACGGACACTGAGACTAAAATGAGAACAGGAAGTACGAGAAGACATGCTTCAGACAAACGAGTCGTCTTTCATTTTTATTTATGAAACATCACCCCCCCCCAAAAAAAAACCCACGCTGCAGAAGAGTTGAATGTGAATCAGACATGACTGTGTTGAGAGACGTGGCTCCAGAGCAGCTGAGAGCACCATGCACACCTCTGTGTCCCACCCACACCCTGACCTGGGGTCCGCCTCGCCACGAGCTCCTTCAGTGAACCGCATCGGTGCAGGACCGAGGTCTGTGGCTGGAGTCACAATCACAGAGTTTTACACTTCAGCACCATCAGACTCCTCCCACTACAGCGTTCATTTAGGAGACGTTAGATACCTTCACCACATGTGACGTGAACTGAAGAAGTTCAGAAAAGGATGGAGCACCGGACTACACGCAACAAGAGGACTACGTCCCCCATTCTGGACTACACGGAACAAGAGGACTACGTCCCCCATTCTGGACTACAGAGAACAAGAGGACTACGTCCCCCATTCTGGACTACAGAGAACAAGAGGACTACGTCCCCCATTCTGGACTACAGAGAACAAGAGGACTACGTCCCCCATTCTGGACTACAAGGAACAAGAGGACTACATCCCCCATTCTGGACTACAGAGAACTAAAGGACTACGTCCCCCAGCCATGTGACCTTGTGTGTGCTCAACACTCTCTGGACTTCAGAGACCGGTTTGAAGAGTTCAGCAGAACACCTCAGCAGGTCCCGGTACTGGCCACAACAGCACATCATCAGTGTTGAGGTGTTTGGTGGAACAACACACTGAAGAAGTCCACCGTGTGTTCAGATGGACGGAGTGATGTCTCACTTTATAGTTCTCAGCTCACTTTAAAATATAGAATATTTATTAACGCCACTACGTCAGTGCTGGGTGAAGATATACCTCATTACTCATTACTTATACCTCATTACTCATCCCTTCACAATGACACAGCGCTTGTTGGAGATGTTTGCATGATGGTGCTGAAGTGCTAAATGGTTAAATGTAAACCTCAGTATGAAAGTGAAAACTCTGAGATTCTGACACACAAAGAACAGCTTGGAGCTCAGCGAGAGTAAAACTCTGCACACAGTAGAGGAGCAGGGTGTCTCTACTGTTAGTAAAGATCGTATGCACACAGTAGAGCAGGGTGTCTCTACTGTTAGTAAAGATCGTATGCACACAGTAGAGCAGGGTGTCTCTACTGTTAGTAAGGATCGTATGCACACAGTAGAGCAGGGTGTCTCTACTGTTAGTAAAGATCGTATGCACACAGTAGAGGAGGGTGTCTCTACTGTTAGTAAAGATCATATGCACACAGTAGAGGAGCAGGGTGTCTCTACTGTTAGTAAAGATCGTATGCACACAGTAGAGGAGGGTGTCTCTACTGTTAGTAAAGATCATATGCACACAGTAGAGGAGCAGGGTGTCTCTACTGTTAGTAAAGATCGTATGCACACAGTAGAGCAGGGTGTCTCTACTGTTAGTAAAGATCGTATGCACACAGTAGAGGAGCAGGGTGTCTCTACTGTTAGTAAGGATCGTATGCACACAGTAGAGGAGCAGGGTGTCTCTACTGTTAGTAAAGATCATATGCACACAGTAGAGGAGCAGGGTGTCTCTACTGTTAGTAAAGATCATATGCACACAGTAGAGGAGCAGGGTGTCTCTACTGTTGGTGAGGATCGTATGCACACAGTAGAGCAGGGTGTCTCTACTGTTGGTGAGGATCGTATGCACACAGTAGAGCAGGGTGTCTCTACTGTTGGTGAGGATCGTATGCACACAGTAGAGCAGGGTGTCTCTACTGTTGGTGAGGATCGTATGCACACAGTAGAGGAGCAGGGTGTGGGGGGGTGAAAGCAAAGCCTGGACGTTGGAATCTGGCAGATCGCCGGCTGCTTCAGTCGTTGATCAGAGCCAGGATCATGCTGGACAGACGGGAGGGAAAGACATCTGTTAATAGAGAACGGTGTGGTGTGCAGACACCTGAACATGTCAGGAGACGTCGGTGTGTTGCTCTCACCTGTACAAATAGATGAAGAAGCAGAGCAGGTGGTAGCCCAGTTTAATCATGGCCTCCTTCATGTGGGACTTGAGCTGCCCTCGGTTGTGGATCTCAGTGGGGTCAAACACGCCCATGTTCCCCATCGGAACCTTTGCATACCTGCAGGGAGAAGAAGAGTCACCACCGGTGGACAGCAGGACAGCATCCAGTGAAGGAAGCACCAGAAACATCTACCCTCACCATGAGGTCCTCACTGGTCTAATGCAGGCTTCATTATAAACTGCTCTGATAAACATCTCTGTGTGTTCTGATGTATTCTGTGTGCTGGTGTCATCATACCTATACATGTTCCAGGCTGCTACAGGCAGGTTGAGGACCAGAATGAACCAGTGCATGGAGACCAACATGAGCATAGTGGACAGACACTGGCCAACCATCTCTGGAATCACCCACTGCAACACACAATCACACGATCACACTCCTCTCTGCCACGAGTCATATATCACATTAATAACAAGGTGTGTGTGTGTGTGTGTGTGTGTGTGTGTGTGTGTGTGTGTGTGTGTGTGTGTGTGTGTGTGTGTGTGTGTAATAACGACTCACTTTGTTCAGCTTGGAGCAGCAGGCTCTAGCGTTGATGTAGTCACATTCTAGATCAGACAGAGTGATGATCTGAGCTCCAGTCAAGGAGACAAACTGCTTCTATCAGACACAGACCACGTGTTCTACTTCTGAGATCACGAGACTAGAGATAGAGTATATACACACATACATATACATATATATATATATATATATATATATATACACACGTATATATACATACATATATATATGTATATATATATATATATATATATATATATACACATACTCAGACTTGTTTTACACAGGACGACCGAATACATTGTTCACCAGCTCGTGGACATGTTATGAAGAGACATGTTATGGGACAGAGACTAACTTGTGATTATTATGTTAAAATAGTGTCGTGGTCATCAACATGACGTCACGTATCAGTGTCACTAACGACAGACGGAACGTCAGCACGCGACATGGTTTCATCTCCCGTTCGTGGAACTGAACGTTCCCGGTTGTTGTGGCGTTAAACCCGCTTCGTCGTAACCGAGTTCACGCTCGCCTGTCACCGCCTCTGCAGCGCTAACGAGGCGGCTAACCGGTTAGCCAGCTAGCTCCATGTCCCGACATCAGGGCGCTCGCGGGCCCGCTCGCCGCTCTGACCCACACGCGCGATATCCGGACGGGAAAAACAGAACTTCCGAAAAGGATACAAAGTACACTGAGAGGAAAATCAGTGCACAGCAGTCCACCAGTGACAGGATGAACACTGCCGCCTCCATTGTTCTTCTTCCGTTAGTGACTGCTTCTCATTTCCGGTCAGTCTCGAGCCTGTGTGCCCGCAGTGACGCGTGTTGTGTCGCGGTGCTGCCACCTAGCGGGCTGGAATGGAGCTGTAACAAGATTAATGACAACGAGCTGTTCCTCACCTCACTGTGAATCCTCACTAACTGGGTTGAGATCGTGTCTTTTTCTGTCTCATTGTTTGTCACCACTGTAATATCTGTAGACTCTTTTATTATATGTCCTTTCTTTACATAGAATAATGTATTTCACGTCTGTGTAGAACATGTTTAGTGTTGCTGATCTGACATTAAACCGCAGTGAAAAAGCACAGAGAGGCAAACAGTACCTCTGCCTCACTGAAGGGGGCGAGCGAGAGCCCACGGGTCGGTTTCATGCTTGTTCTGTCGTTGCTCTTCTTCTACACTTTTCTTCTTCTTCTTATATTTTGCTTTGACCACAAACATTTAAGATTCTATATCCAAGCTAAAAACAGAAATGTGACCAAATCAACATCAATTCAACGTCGGACAGGTAAAGTAACCTTTTTATGTGTTTGTTGTTCTCTTTATACATCCGGGGTTGTTACACAGATTATCGCGGAATCTCACCATTTTCGCGGGTGGCGCTCGCGAGCGCTCCGGTTCTGAAACGCTCCCGGTGTGGGGCAGGTCAATGTGCAAGCTGCCCATTGAATGGTGATTGAAGCTTCTCTATTGGGTTCATATATTTGTACATCTGACTTGTGTAGAGTCAGTGCCTCACCAGACACCAACCTCACCGCACGTCACTGGTGTATAGTTAGGGCTGGCTCAGGTTTAGGGTTAGGACTGGCTCAGGTTTAGGGCTGACTCAGGTCTCCTTGGACCAGCCCCTAGATAAGCAGGTCTAGACTGCTGGGGGACATCCTAGGATACACTGAGCTCCTCTCTCCTCTCCTCTCTCCTCTCCTCTCTCTCCTTCTGGATGAATTCATGTCTCATTAACGCTCATTACTAACATTACTTCTTCCCCAGAGTCTCTGTGCTTTCTCTCCTCACAGGTTTCCATGGATCCTGGTCATATCTGGACCCTGGTCTGGCCTCCTGCCGTGGTTCTGTCACATGCATGTAATGTGTTGTAACTGTTGTGTTGTTCATTGTGTACACATGACATCTATCACACTTCACCCTGATGGAGGATCCTCCTCTGGTGCTCTCTGAGGGCTCTTCCTCTTTTCTCTGTTAAAGGGGTTTTGGGGAGTTCTTCCTGTTCTGATGTGAGGGTCAAAGGTCAGAGTACAAGTACATTTACCATTTACCATACAGTGTATTCAGGTGCCATGTCAGGAGCCAGGATCCAAGGTGACACACAGATGGATAGCCTTCAGGATCAGTCTGGGGGCTGGACTGAACCACCCAACATCCACCTAGTGGACGACCCCACTGCACCCCCTGAGCTACGTCTGGTAACTTGATCCCCTCCACCTTTAAACGCAGCACTTCACCGTGAACATGTGGGTCGCCTCAGTGACGTTTCATGAACTCATTTTGACTTATTACAGAAGCACATTCTTCACGTTTGACCTGGACAGAGTTGTCTCTGAAGAACTGTTTCACACTTGTAAAGATTTACAAACAAAGTAGTAACAAAGACCATGTCCATAAGTCTGGACCGTTGTACCGGTTAGAGTGACGTCACGATGACGTAATGACAGTCACAGCCACAGGAGGGCGACAGAATGAAACACAATTACCACAACAGAGTCTCGTCACTGCAAACACGACCCAATGAAGAGTTAACTAGCACATAGTCTGTTAATGTCTTTAAAGGTGGTTGACAGTGTGTGTGAGTGTGTTGCAGGTATACAAGGTGAGGCGTCCCATGATCATATTTCCACTCAGCTAAAGTGTCGTTGATGCACAACAACAGACATGATGAAAGCTGGTTCAGCAGAAGCAGGGACTCTCCTGCTGTCACTCATGAGGAAGTGGGCAGGGCTGCAGGGGAGAATATGAGAGTAGTAAACTGAAGGAGGAAGAAAGAGGGACTTTTCTTTTATTGTGACAATGCTGAGGAAGGAGAGTTTCGCTGCTTCAGGTGGAAACCGCAGAGAGGCCGGCTAGAAGAGAGCAGAGGCAGAACGGAGTCCAGACGGCGAACACGGACGGACAGCGGAGCAGACGGGATGGACCGGGTCGCTCGTCTAGTCTGTTTGCACATCACACTGAACCTTCTCCTTCTGCAGACGGGACACGCCGCCGAGGAGGACGCCGGGCTTCTGGGAGCTACAGCGCCTGGAGACATCCTCATCGGAGGAATCTTTTCCATTCATGAAGACGTAGACAGAGAGAACAGCTCGTTTGCCCCGCAACAACAGCCGTGCATCAGGTGAGATCACTCAGCCCGGTGCAGTACATGAGAGACAGACCATCTTCTCCACTCTTCACCCGATCCTCAAAGGAGAAACCAGCAGATAACATCACGAGATGTCCAATATTCTTCAATGGTGGAGGAAGTTATCAGAGCCTTCACTTATAGCACACTGAAATGATAATAATAACAAATACTCAACATTGAATTAAACTTGTATGTGTTTGTGACAATACTTCTCATGTATTGCTTATTTTTCCCAAACTGGTGACATGTTTGTTTGTAAAGTCACAATCTGCATAAAACTGATACGAACTGATACAGATGCAGTGGAGCGGATCCATCGTCTCTCTTTAGTAACTCGACTTCCATCAGAGAGTGTTGAAACAGTCCTTGACTCTGCTCCAGCCGGTCCGTGTCACATCTGCACACATCTGTACAGGTTTGAGGAGAGAAGCCTGGTGAGGGCGCTGGCTATGATCAACGCTATAGAGACCGTGAATAAATCCCCCCTGCTGGCCGACGTCAACATCACGCTGGGCTACCGGATCATGGACTCCTGCTCCGATGTCACCACGGCCCTGAAAGCCACGGCGGACTTCACCCGGCGGGCCGACTGCTGCGTCCGAGGCGCCGCGTCCGGTCAGCCGGTCATGGCCGTCGTGGGGGCCTCGTTCTCCGAAACGTCCATCGCCGTCGCCAGGCAACTGAGTCTCAAGATGATTCCTCAAGTGAGTAGTGAGGGACGTGAAGGCGCTGTGGACTCTGTGAAGGTGCCGGTAGGAGGCGGTGCTGTGGCTCATAGTTGGCTCATGATTTAACTAAAGACATAACTGCCTTTCTGTTCTGCAGATCAGTTATTCATCAACTGCGGTTATTCTGAGTGACAAGAGCCGCTTCCCTGCCTTCATGAGGACCATTCCCAACGACCAGCATCAGACAGCTGCCATGGTCAGTCTGCTCAGTGCCTACGGCTGGAACTGGGTGGGAGTAGTTACAACGGATGGAAACTACGGCAAATCAGCGCTGGACCACTTTGTGTCCCAGGCCTCTGAAAAGGGGATCTGTGTGGCCTTCAAGTCAATCCTACCTAAGTCCGTCACCAAGCAGGATGTCTGCTCCGCCATCCTGCAGACGGCCAGAACCATCTGCAGGAATCCCAAGGTGCAGGTCATCGTGTCTTTTGCCAAGCCGACTCACATGATGTACCTTTACCAAGAGCTTCAGCATCAGACACTGACAGCGGGACGGGACATGAAGACGATGAGAAGAGTCTGGTTGGCCAGTGACAACTGGTCCTCCTCCAGCTTTGTGAAAGGAAACATAAGTCTGGAGGACATCGGACACATCATGGGCTTCACCTTCAAAAGTGGAGACCTGTCGTCATTCAGTGAGTACTTGAGCAGAGTGGAGACAGCCGGACATGACCACATGAGGAATAACCCTTTCATGCAGGAGTTCTACATGCAGCTGAATGCCAGTAAAGCTTCTGGAGCGACTGAACTGGCGTCTGAAGCCGTGAACAGACTCAGAGAACACACTTTTGCCGGCACCATCTTCAGTGTCGAGATGGCTGTGAGCGCCATCGCTCAAGCTGTGGTGTCGATCTGCAGGAGCAGAGACTGCAAAGCACCAGGCAGAGTGCAACCCTGGGAGGTATTCACACACAAACACGAGTGTGCTGTGTGTGTGTGTGTGTGTGTGTGTGTGTGTGTGTGTGCTCTTGTGTTGTCTGTCTGTCTATATGGGTACATGTGAGGGTGTGGTTAGGTTGAGGATCAGGTCTTGGCTGTTGGTTCACAACAGGTCGTCCCTGTAAGTAGTGCTCTTGTGTTGACTTATCTCAGGTTGTGTTTGATCATGAAAGGCTTCCTGTCTTGCAGGTGCTCAAAGCTTTGTGGATGGAGGAGTTTAAACTCAACAAAAAGAGCTACAAGTTTGACAGCAGAGGAGACATCAACCTGGGCTATGACGTGACCCTGTGGAGGTCAGACGGAGGGAGCGTCCACGTTCACAACGTCGTGGCTGAGTATCACCCACACAACAACAACTTGAGCCACACCAACCATAGCTGCACCCAACAGCTGCAGCACCTGAAGGTCAGCCCTCCCTCAGCTGTCATGTTGTGTACACACACACACACACACACACCCTGCAGTGTGTGTGTGTCTACTCAAAACATTAAGACCATTAACACTGACTTAGACAAAACTGAAAAACAGTATTTGAGTTTTGACATTCAGTATGACCATCAACACGTTGCACAGACTGCAGTAATCAATGAGACTGAGTATGAAGAGCAGTGACGAGGTTTCTCTGCTCTCATCAGGACATCGTCTCCAGATGCTCCAACAGCTGCATCCCTGGACAGTTCAAGAAAACAGCTGAGGGTCAACACACCTGCTGTTATGAGTGCATCAACTGTACCGCAAACTACTACTCCAACAACACAGGCAAGACTGTCCCACACACACACACACACACACACACACACACACACACACACACACACACAGAGACACATACAAAGACACACACAGAGAGACACAGACAGAGACACACACACACACACACACACACACACACAGAGACACACACACACACACACACACACACACACACACACACACAGAGACACATACAAAGACACACACACAGAGAGACACAGACAGAGACACACACACACACACACACACACACACACGCAATGCTTATGTCAGAAACCAGGTTAGCTGTCTTGGAATCCTCTTTGCAGGGAGTCGAATCCCTTCCTGTGTGTGATTGTTGTGTTCTGTCCTGCAGACATGGACCAGTGTCTCAGCTGTGAGGCAGACACAGAGTGGTCTGCTGAAGGCAGTTCCAGCTGCACCCCCAAAGCCCTGCTCTACTTCTCCTGGCAGGACGGCTTCGCTGTGGTGCTCCTCGTCTTGTCCGCCCTGGGCATCCTGCTGGCTCTGCTGGTGTCCGCTCTGTTCCTGCATCACCGGGACACTCCTGTTGTGAAGGCTGCCGGAGGGCCGCTGAACCAGGTCATCCTGTTCTCTCTGGTCATCAGTGACATAAGCGCCATGCTGTTCGTAGGCCGTCCCAACAGCTTCCAGTGTAAGGCTCGACAGGTGCTCTTCGGCATCAGCTTCACTCTGTGCGTCTCCTGCATCCTGGTCAAGACCCTGCAGATCCTGCTTGCCTTCCAGGTGGACTCTGAGATGCAGGAGGTTCTGCGGAGGCTCTACCAGCCGTACCTCATTGTCAGCATCTGTGTGGCCGTGCAGGCGGCCACCTGCGTCTGCTGGCTGGTGCTAAAAAGCCCATTTAATTACGTCATCGGGCATCCGACCACTCTGCTGGAGGACTGTCACGAGGGCTCATATCTGGCCTTCGGGTTGATGCTGGGCTACATAGCTGTCCTGGCTTTGGTGTGTTTCATCTGCGCCTTCAAGGGACGCAAATTGCCACAGCAGTACAACGAGGCGAAGTTCATCACCTTCAGCATGCTGTTGTACCTCATCTCCTGGCTGCTTTTTGTTCCCGTCTACGTCACCACTTCAGGAGTGTACCTGCCGGCCGTGGAGATGGTGGTCATTCTCATCTCCAACTACGGCATCCTCAGCTGTCATTTCCTCCCGAAGTGCTACATAATCCTGTTGAAGAAGGAACACAACACCAAGAGCGCTTTCAGGAAGAACCTGTACGAATACTCCAGCAAAGCCTCAGACTCCGTCTCTGTGTCCGTGGTAACGAGCTGCAGGGACGGGACCAGCTGCACCGCTTTACACGGAGGTTCAACCAAACACGGCCTCAGAAGAAGCACCAGCATATAAACCATCGTTATTATTGAACTATTTGTATTGTAAAGAATATATATTTACAAGATCTGAGCCTCCGTTTCTGTGTATTCCAAAGTGTGTCAGACGTTTCATTTGTCCTAATAAATATGGATTTACTCCATCCTGTTCTTGAGCATGACCTTAACTCTCACCTTCATCTTCACCCTCCAGGAGGGTTCCTGGGTTAGGGTTCACCTTAGGCCAGGAAGGTCCGGGGGCGACTATGGCTCAGTGGTCGAGCACAGGGTCATTCTTCAAGCGGAGGGTCGGCGGTTTGATTCCCGGCTCCGCTAGTCCATGAGGCGAGACACTTGACCCCAAATTGCTCCCGCCGAACACATAAGAGGGTGTCTCTCCCCCACCATGGAGAGCACAGGGTGGAGGCCCAACGCTCAACAGGCTGTTCTGGAATTCAGGTACGAGTTCATCCTCTGCTGTCACCACATGTTTCAGATACTAGTACTGCTACCGATACTCTTATCGGTTCTTTTTGATTATATTGAGAGAGAAAAAGACAATTAATTATCACAGGATAAACATTGCTTCATTATTCAGACGTAAACAAATAGTCTTTCTTGTACGGCAACAGCAGAAATGTTTAAATAACGAATCATTGTAGACTATTTCCATGACAACGACGAGGAGGGAGGAGTACGTCTGGTGTTGAACACCTTGGTCATCTCCCTACAGTCCAGACATGATGATGAAGGCGTGTCAGCTGACACAACAATGCTGCTTTACACATGTTGGATTTAGAGCATAATACTCAGATCCAATAGCTCGTTAAGACTCTGTGACTGAAGTCTATCATTCTTTACACATCTCCCCCTCTTGGCAGGTGGATGTGTTCACTGCCCTGGAGTTGTGGACAGGAGAGTCTTTGAAATACCAGAATAGATCACGGTGTTTGTGCCTGATGGAGCTCACTGCTCACTCTGTTTTTCTCTCCCACAAACACCACACAACAGTTATTATATACATATATAACTGTCAGTTAGGTGAGAGGATGAACAGCCTCAGGCGCTGCTCGTTATCCGGTTTCATCCCCACCATTATCTGATGAATGAGAGGTCAACAGAAACCTGTTGTAAACTCCATCCTGCTCTGAGTAATTGGATATAAGTGAGCTGACATTCCAGAGTTGTGTAATCTATTGTCACTGATGCTCAAGGATATAATTAAGTTTAACAGTAAACAACAGTGTAGAGAGAGCAGGACAGCAGGTCAACTTTCACCTCAGGTTTTCCAGGTTTTCCATTCTGTTGTTTGATCTACGAGGAAAATGAAGAAACAGAGGCAGAAGGTTTGAACACACAGACTCTCCTTCACTTTCACAGAGCAGCTGGGAAGCAATTCTTGGGTATTGAGTTGTATTTTTACAGTGTTTCTTCATGGACAAATTGTAATTGTTTATTTAAAATGTTTGAATTAAACGGTTCAACATCCACAATATAACTTCTTTATTGAGTCTTTTTCTTAATTGTATGATTGTTTATAATAGTAACAATATTATTGTGTGACCAAAGCCATAAAGTCATGCCGCTACACACTCCGGTACAGGAGGTGGCGGGGTGCACCGTAAACGTTGGTTTGTAGTCCACCAATAAAGAAGAAGAAGAAGAAGAAAAAAGAAGAAGAAGACAGCTGACGGAAGTGACGTAAGGTGTTGTTGACGCGAGGGGTTCGATGGGAAAGTTGGAGAAGTAGCGTTCTTCTTCTACACCAGCGGTGGTAGCTAGTGGCTACGCTGTGCGCAGTGTACGCAGTGTGCGCAGTTTCAGGTCCACTAACGTCACATCTCCGGTGGGTAAGAACCAGTTGTTGTCATCGCAGCTAACGTTAAAAAAAGTTAACTTTACTGCCGAGATTACATAGCATTAGCTAAATAGTTAGCCGCGAAGCTAGTTCACTTATTGACCAGAAATGGAGAGATGTAACTGAAGCTAAACGAGTTAAAGTGGATCAACGGCTCGACTTGAATGTTAGCTTGTGACGTTACAGCTAGCATAGCATGAGAAAGACCTCCTAGCAACAGGACGTCCATCGTGGTGTATCTGTCGCTATGCACGCAGCCTGTCCTCTTCATGCCGTTAAAGGGACGTTGTTCTGCCGCCAGAACTCCAGACGTGCTCGTTAAATAATCAAGTAGCGTGAGTGGAACCACACCGGGACGAGGTCCAGGGAGGTCCAGTCCTGCTCACCACTCTAGCAGTGTTGTCTCTGTCTTCAACACTTAGGATGGCATTGTTTGTATTGAATTACAGTTATTCATTTGCGCTGTAGAACTTTGTAACATTTACAATATTATACTGATGCCATATGATGCCAGACAGACGTGCATGTATTTAAGAACAGTCCGGGTCCTCCTCTGCTGCTCTGGATCTCTGACTTGTTTTCCTCTGGACTCGCTCCAGTGATGCTTCACAGAGCCCGTGTCGGACCTGATCCGGGACAGACGGCTTGTGGTGGTCTTATAATGCGTAGTATGACAGAGAGGTCACGATGGGACTATAGTCGGTGTAGCTAGTATTGCGTTTTCTATTTGTTTGTGCGTTGACTGCGGATGGAGGATATCTGCTTGGTGTGGTGAGTGAGTGTTCTTCACCCAGACGCAGACACAATGGCGAGTCCGGGGAAAGACAACTACCGGATGAAAAGCTACAAGAACAAAGCGCTGAATCCTCAGGAGATGCGTCGAAGGAGAGAGGAGGAAGGAATCCAGCTCCGCAAGCAGAAGAGAGAGGAGCAGGTAAACCCTGTCTCACCTTGATGTGACGACACACACCGCTGCACCTTAGTGTGCACGTGAGTGTGCACGTTAGTGGCAGAGATCAAAGACACAAAACACCGGCACAGAGAAGGTCTTCTTCATCATCGTCATCTGATGAGGTTCTTTTGTCTCATCTTGAGTTACTGGATTCAAGCTTCTTTGTTCAGTTTGAGGTTTGAAACATGAAAGAAAGGCTTCCACAGCTGTCACTCAAAACATCAACAGTGGGGCAGTTCAGATTTGGGGCATTTGGTTCCCCACAATGCCAGTGAGTTTATATGTAGTATGTGTGTACTTGAAGTGTTACACTCGCATGTCAGACAGAGTACTGCTGTCTCTAGTGTTCTGCTCGAGTAGGGTCATAATTCAGGGCTTTAAATGGTCTTGATTAAGATTAAACGTCTCTGCATGGTTTCCTTGTGTTCTGTTGTGTTCACTGGTCTGTTCATCAGGCCACGGTGCCAAATGTACAAACAGCTGTTTAATCATGTGACCGTGACTCTGTGCCCACAGCTGTTCAAAAGGAGAAACGTATGTGCACCTCTAGAGAATGAGTCGATGCTGGACTGTCCGGTCCAGGACCCGGACGTCAGCTCCACGGTTCCTGCTGCAGGTGTAAGTGTTCACTTGAGTCCCGACATCGAGCCGATCGGTCGTGGCTCTTTTTTCCCATACTTGGCTACGATGTTGAGTATTCATCAGGTCTTGATCTTTGTGCAGGATGAGGTCATAACTCCAGACATGATTCGGATGATCTTCTCCGGAGACCCAGACCAGCAGCTAATTGCTACACAAAAATTTAGGAAATTACTTTCCAAAGGTTTGTGTTGAGGTTTATCTACATCCTTTATTTGATGTGAAGTCTAAGTAATCATCTGTGGTACCACTCTGTCACTGATTAATAGAATATTAATATGATTAAACTGAGACACCTTTTGAGATTCTCACTTCATCACAACTGAACAAAGGACCTCTGCACAAACACCACAACACTAACCACCAAATATGAAAGTAATGAAAAGCAGATGCAATGCAAGACATCTTGATGTTTCTGAGGACCGCAGTCAGCCGGACACACGGTAAACCTCTGCTCTCTGTCTGTACATCAGTGGATGAGAAGTCCTGCCGTCCTCTGAGTCCGCTTACAGTCGATGAGAAATGACTGATCTGTTCTTCTGTGCAGAGCCCAATCCACCCATCGACGAGGTCATCTCCATCCCTGGTGTTGTGGTTCGTTTTGTGGAGTTCCTAAGGAGGAGTGAGAACTGCACACTGCAGGTGAGGAGCTTCACACGGCGGGATCGTCTTTCAGACGGACTGAATATGAGCAGCCGTCAATCAGAACATTCTGCAGAGAGGAGGTTTAAATGTAATGATAATAATCAATCCCTTATTAGAAATGTATTCCCTGCATTTGACCCGTCCCCGTCAGGGAGCAGTGGGCTGCCGCTTAGAGGCGCCCGGGGAGCAGTCGGGGGTTTAGTGCCTTGCTCGAGGACACTTCGGCACACGTAGCAGCCGAGGATCGAACCGCCGACCTTGCGGTTACCGGACGACTCTCTCTACCCTGAATGGTCCCTGCCAAAACATGATCTCCTTTAATCTCTCGTTGTCACGACAGCAGTAAACTATGTACTAAGCTCCATCCTGCTTTCTCTCCAACAGTTCGAGGCAGCCTGGGCTCTAACCAACATCGTCTCAGGTACCTTCCTGCACACCAAGGTGGTGATTGAAACGGGAGCTGTTCCCACTTTCATTGAGCTGCTGAACTCTGAGTACGAGGACGTCCAGGAGCAGGTGAGACACCCGGCTGTGAATCTCACTGTTGGTGTATTCACACCGAACCGTCGCGCTTCAGCGCAGGCAGTCGAATGCAGAATACACCGTGTGTAGATTGATGCGCTTAATGTGCAACCACAGTTCACCGGCGTGATTTCAACATAAACTGAGGTCAGCAAAACGAGTGTATTGGTGGTAGCGGGTCGCGTCATAGTCAAAGCCCTCAGTTCACTGACTGGTCCATCACTGAAGCGTGCTGACTGATGTGTTTCAGGCGGTGTGGGCTCTGGGGAACATCGCAGGAGATAATGCTGAGTGCAGAGATTACGTACTCGACTGTGGCATCCTGCCCTTTCTACAACAGTGAGTCTTCTTCCTTTGGTCCGTCTTAATATGTGAAACATTATGCGAGACCAACCGGACCCTGTGTTGTCATGTCCAGGCTGCTCGCTAAATCCAACCGCCTCACAACAACCCGCAACGCAGTGTGGGCTCTGTCCAACTTGTGCCGAGGGAAAAACCCACCGCCTGATTTTGCCAAGGTGAGTCTGAGCGTCCTCACTGGATTGGAACACTAGAGCCCGTTTGCGTTGTTGGTCCAGCGCCGGTGTTAATGTGGCCTCCGCTGTGCGTCAGGTCTCTCTCTGCCTCAGTGTGCTGTCCAGGCTTCTGTTCAGCAGTGATCCAGATGTGCTGGCCGACTCGTGTTGGGCTCTGTCCTACCTGTCTGACGGCCCCAACGAAAAGATCCAAACGGTCATCGACTCCGGAGTCTGCCGCAGATTGGTGGAGCTACTCATGTAAGTCAGGTCCACGACACAAGAGTCGTCACAGCATCAGAGTGTATTTTGTGCCGGTACAGTACCCAGATACACATCCACTGTCACTGCCCCGGGTCAGACAGCGTCACTCGTAGAGCCCAGAGGGGGTCGGCTCCCCTCTCTTGGAGGTTGCTCAGGTACCAGATTGATTCCGACGTTTGAACCGTGGTGTCGCTGCTCGCAGCTTTCTGGAGAACCGCTCACACAAACCCTGAGCTCTGGTCCTCACAGTCTGGTGATGAGGGAAACCACCAGGAGCAGGGAGCAGACTGTACCGGTAGACATAGAGGCACCGCCTGAAGGGCCCCAACAGCTCTACACTAGCTTAACAGCTCCTCACTAGCTGTGAGGAGGAGGAGACGGAGGTAAACTGCGTAGGAAGGTTCCTAAGTGAGGTCATCTCTAAATGCTCAGGAAAGGAGCTTCAATGCTTCCTTTCTTATCTCCTTCAGCATAGGATACACTGGACCTTCCTTTACAAAAAGTATGGAGATGACGCCAACCCACAATTCCTCAAGGCAGCGACGCGCCATTCAGCCGTTCATTGAAACCAAAGATATGCCTATTTGGCACAGGTTTAACATCAATTTTCATACAATCGTATTCTAACAGGATTCATGTTGATCAATATGAGTGGACAGTGACAACCAGACCTGCATTATTTAAAGCACTGTTTGGAGTACAGGTGTTTATTATTGGACAAAATGTGAAAACTGTCAACTTGTGAGAGCTTTAATATCAACACAAAGTTCTCACCAACAGAGTCTTTTTCTGTAATCTGATTACTCTCTGTGTGCATGTGTCTTTGTGTTTGGCACAGGCACAGTGATTATAAGGTTGTGTCTCCTGCTCTTCGGGCGGTGGGCAACATTGTAACAGGAGATGACATCCAGACTCAGGTAGAGGCTGATCTCCAGCGTCCTCACCGCTCCCTCACTTCATTCCTTCACTCATTCGTTTGTCAGAGATCAAACGCGGAGCTAAATGCAGACGTCGTGTGTTCGTTTGCCGTCTCAGGTGATCTTGAACTGCTCGGCGCTGCCGTGTTTGCTCCACCTCCTCAGCAGTCCCAAAGAGTCCGTCAAGAAGGAGGCGTGCTGGACCGTGTCCAACATCACGGCGGGGAACCGGGCTCAGATTCAGGTACAGGCCGCCTCACTCGGGTTCGGTGTTCTGTCTGAAAGGTGGCTGCTGCTCGGTGCCGGTGGAGCTGACGCTTCTTGTCTTGTCAGAATGTCATTGACGCCAACATCTTCCCAGTGCTGATTGAGATCCTTCAGAAGGCCGAGTTCCGCACAAGGAGAGAGGCAGCGTGGACTATTACCAACACCACCTCCGGGGGCACTCCTGCACAGATAAGGTATGTCAGCCCGTGACGCCGGGTCCGTCTCCGGCGGACCGGTCTCTGATGGTCTCGTTCTCTTTGTGCGAACAGGTATTTGGTGTCTCTGAATGCCATCAAACCCATGTGTGACCTGCTGACGGTGATGGACTCAAAGATCGTGCAGGTGTCTCTGAACGGTCTGGAGAACATACTGAAGCTGGGAGAGCAGGAGGCCAAACAGAACGGAACCGGCATCAACCCGTACTGCGCTCACATCGAGGAGGCTTACGGTACCGCTCAGCCACACCATCAACATGCAAACACACGACACCAGGGCTCACTATAGAGGGCCACGGTGTTTCCATGTTCCCAGCATCCTGCAGTGCTCTCCAGATGTATTATTAACACAGTGGAGCACACTGTTGTAGCCCATTTGCTACACAAGAAAAACATGAGAAAAAAAGAACCAGTACTTGATTTTCTTTTAATTTTCATGAAGAATAATTGTCCATCAACGTGACTGTTTGTTGTGGGCGGTGACACAGACCCCTGCCTCGACGTCTCCGTCTTCTCCAGAGACGTTTGTAAAGCCTTGAGCTGCAGACTCGGCTGTGGCGTCACTCACCCTACAGTCACCCCGCTGTACCGCTGTACTTAGTCGTGTTAGGTGGAGTCAGTGAGTCCTGTATGCACTTTTTCAGGCCTGGACAAGATCGAGTTCCTGCAGAGCCACGAGAACCTGGAGATCTACCAAAAGGCCTTTGACCTGATCGAACACTTCTTCGGTGTGGAGGAGGAGGACGCCAGCCTGGCTCCACAGGTGGACCAAAGTCGAGGCCAGTTCGTCTTCCAGCAACAGGAGGGACCCATGGAGAGCTTTCAGCTCTAACCCCTCCTCACCCCCGCAGCACCTTCTTCTCCCTGGCCTCTGAACCTCTGCTAGAGACGCTGACCCGCAAACTCTCGCGGGACGGACCGTGTCTCTGCTGGACCGGCTCCTCCCCAGACCTCCGCTTCTACTAAGCCCACACAACAACGCCGTATCCTGAGAGACAGAGAGAGACTTGTGAACATGGAGATCAAAAGTAAGGGTTTGTCTGCTGCCGTTTGAGACTGTGGGGGTCTGAATGGAGGACTCGGCGGTAGGAAAGCCCCAGCTGTGGAGGAGCTCCTCTAGGTCTTCTCCACCCTCAGCTCTGACTGAAGGCAGCGGCTTCCTGTGTGACTGACTTTGTATATTGTATATACATATGAGGAGGTGTCTAGTGTCTATGAGAGGCTGTGAGTAACTCTGCTTCCTGTGTGATGTGCCGAGGTAATCGTTCCATCTCTGCTGCTCGTTGTGAGCTTTGTTTCCTCTGAACTTTTCTGTTTCTATGTTCTGATTGTGACTTGTTTTTTTTACCTCTTACCTGTAATGTGATGTGTGCACATGAATTGGTGGAGCAGCAAACGTGAAGTCGACCTATGAAGATGTGAAATGGATAACGGCTGTAGAGCAGACCCATTCCACTATGTCTATTGTGTTCCTCTTCATCCCTCCTTCTTCTTCTTCCTCCTGTGGACGCTCTGCTGTGTGAAGATTGAAGCTCAGCCTGTGAGTCTGATGAATCCTCGCTCTACTGCAGCAACATTAACTGGTGGAGCACCTGAGATCTAATCTAATCTAAGATGACATGGAATGGAAAATATTTGACATCAAAGACATTCAGTGAAACTTGTTTGTGTCCTCTTGTCTCTCAGTACTGTAGTGTTAGAACACAGTACTGTAGTGTTAGAACACAGTACTCAGTACTGTGTTCTAACACTCCAGCACTGAGTACAGGAGAGAACAGTGTGACACTGACAGGCTGTCTGTGAGGCTCTCCAGTGTGACGACGCTCACTCGATGGTGTAATAAATGAATCTGTTGGATACAAACCATCGGGTTTGATGAGTCGTATCATTCAGGTTGATCCTGAAACATGGAGCCCAATTCATTCATTCAGTGCTCAAGAGAAACCATCACCATGTTCTGAGTCCTTTAATAATCACCTCAGTCACAACTTCAAAACATACACATAGTTCATGAATAAGACTAATATAACACATAAATAGTATAAATACGCTAGTATAAATACCACAGGATACAGTATAAATACCACAGGATACAGTATAAATACTCAATGCAGAGAGAAAACACCTCTACAGTGATTACTGTCTGAGTTATTAGTATTATTAGTTACTATTATTAAGTACAGTGATCATGTGAACAGACACAAACTGTTAGGTGTTATATAGATGTATACAGTGTTATATAGATGTATACAGTATTATATAGATTTATACAGTATTATTTAGATGTATACAGTGTTATATAGATGTATACAGTATTATATAGATGTATACAGTGTTATATAGATGTATACAGTATTATATAGTGTTATATAGATGTATACAGTGTTATATAGATTTATACAGTATTATATAGATTTATACAGTATTATATAGATGTATACAGTATTATATAGATTTATATAGATTTATACAGTGTTATATAGATGTATACAGTGTTATAAAGATTTATACAGTATTATATAGATTTATACAGTATTATTTAGATGTATACAGTGTTATATAGATGTATACAGTATTATATAGATTTATACAGTATTATTTAGATGTATACAGTATTATATAGATTTATATAGATTTATACAGTGTTATATAGATGTATACAGTGTTATATAGATGTATACAGTATTATATAGATTTATACAGTATTATTTAGATGTATACAGTATTATATAGATTTATATAGATTTATACAGTGTTATATAGATTTATACAGTGTTATATAGATTTATACAGTGTTAGGTGTTATTATATAGTTTATATACAGTGTAGGTGTTATACAGTGTTATATATTTTCTATACAGTTTTAGGTGTTATATAGTTTCTATACAGTGTTATATAGTTTATAGTGTTAGGTGAGGAGTTATGCTACGTATGGCTCCAGTGTGTCAGAGCCATGATTTCAGGCCTGCCCATGAACTACTACACACAAATAGAAGGTGTTCATGTAGATAAACGGTCTCACTTCACCGTTTGTATGAAGCTTTATAGAGTTCACAGTGTGTTCATGTTTCCAGCATGTGTGATGTGTTCAGAAACATGTTGCTTCACCCAGACTTCAGATATATGTTCTGATCATCTTCAACATCTAAAATAAAACCATCATGATTAAATCCGCTCACAGGATGACCCGCCGTGGCTCAGTGTGTGTCACGGTTTCACGTTAAGCAGATGCAGATCAGCTGTTCTGTCGCTGTAAGTCACGGGGTGCTCAACCCGAGCCGGCCTGGTGTCGGGGTGTGTTCTTCAGGACGGGTCAACACACGCCGTGGTGAGATGGAACCTGAGACCTTCTGGCAACACAACGGATCCCTGCAACTGCTGCCCTGCGTTCTATTCAGGGACCGCTAAAAATAAGAGCGCACAGAGAGCACCACGGGACACGGAGACCCGTTGTGTCCGTCTGTCTCTCAGGCGCGTGTGGTTGGACGGCACTGACAAACCGACCTCAGTGCTCATGGGCACGTTGTCCTCTGTGGCGCTCTGAGCTCTGGCTGTTGAAACAGGTGTGTGTCTGAATAACTACGCCACCTGCTGCTCTACATTGGTTTCTGCATTTAGCAATAGCAAAGGATTATGGGTAATCCAATGAGCTGTTTTCTAAACAGTTCATGTTTTAAAATGACAAATACTAAAAAGGGTGACCGGTGTAAATGTAACTATTGTTTTGGACATGAGGCTGGTGATGTGTGGAGACCAACAGCGTTATGTACGCCTCATGTTGTCAAACGTGTGCAGACACATGGAAATAATAAATATCATCCTCAATACATAGCTCCACACTGGCATCTGATCATCATTGGTTATCACCCCTCATCTGACAGTATAGGGCCAGACCCAGAACCAGACCCGGACCCAGACCCGGACCCTCTGCACCGGCTCCTTGTGTCTGACATGATGGGAAACACGCCCAGGGATTGTCCCAGATCTACTAGATGAGCCACACTCACTGAGAGTACTGATGGGTCAGCTGACCGGCTCACAGGGATGCTTATTATAATAACCTCCAGAGTCGAGATCAATGAGGGGACATCAGTGCAGCTGCTCACTTATTATTCATAAAGCAATGCTTATATTCATTTATTATGTTGTTTTTTTACTTTATTTCTCACCATGAATACATGATTATTATTCTTTTGATTAGAGCATGGCATGGACTGGGTCACCGTTTTAAAGGTGAACTAGTACTATGTGTCCCTGTGTGTGTGTGTGTGTGTGTGTGTGTGTGTGTGTGTGTGTGTCCCTGTGTGTGTCCCTGTATGTGTCCCTGTATGTGTCCCTGTGTGTGTCCCTGTGTGTGTGAATGACACACACTGACATGAAGTAAATGTGGACCCAAGCTGTTGCCGAGTAATGCAACATGTCATTACAGGCAACATGCATTTACTTTGTAATCTATTATTGATAATAGATAAATTATAAATCACTATAACATGTAGAAAGCAGCACATGACGCAGCAGTATGGAGGCTCGTCTATGTTATTCTAAATAATCATAATAAACTCCGGGACATTCTTTCCCGGTCGTATTTTCGTTACCGGATGACGTGTTGCCTGTTACCTGACTCTTCGCGGTCTCTGGTGTGCTCTGTGGGACCCCGGGTGACTCTGTGGGACCGTGTGGGACTCTGTGAGACCGTGTGGGACTGTGTGGGACCGTGCTGGTAGTGGACGTTCGACATGGAGCCTCTAGATTTGGAGAACATGAACCTGACGGCGGACGCCGCCGCCGCTGTGTACCCGCTGTGCGCGCGGTGGAGAGCCGCCCCGGAGGGCTCCGTGTTCCACCTCGCCAACATCTTCCTGTTCTTCGGCTTCATGGGCGGCAGCGGCTTCTACGGACTGCTGTATCTCTTCGGCTTTGGGACTCTGGGCTTCTTCTGCTCCACTCTGTGGGCATGGTCGGACTCGTGCACCACGGACACGTTCCTGTGGAGCTTCGCCCTCTTCGGCGCGTGCTTGGGACAGGTGCTGCTCGCGGCCTATCGGCTGAGGAGCGTCTCCTTCGAGAAGGACTTCCAGGAGCTTCACAGCTGCATGTTTAAGAAGCTCGGAGTGTCGCTCTCACACTTTGGGAAGATAGTGGCCTGCTGTGACGGACTAGTCCACACCATAGAGAGGGACCACTGTTTCGCCATCGAGGGGAAAACCGCCATCGATAAGCTGTCGGTGCTGCTGTCTGGCAGGTGATCGTCTCTCCGACGCATGAACGCGTTGTGCCATGCTCGAGCTAAACGGGTCACACGGAACACACGGAACACACCGGGCAGTCTGTAGTCTCTCTGCGGTGTCGGGTTAGCTGCTGCCGGTTCCCGACAGGTTTGGATCCCCTGAAGAGATGCGGAGTGTTTCTGTAGCCTCCTCTGTGGAATATTACTATTACTGTTATGCGTTACTATTTAACAGACGCGTTACCTTCAGTCAGGTGAACCTGCACGGTGCGGAAGGATACGCGTCTCCTGTTCCTGTCCTTTGGGTTCATTTATTGTTATTTAAAGTCATACAAATGTTAAGTGTAAAGAATGAGATTTAATACCTTTTGATACATTAGAATTAATTTCTAGTGCTTCATTATATCCGTCTATTTGCATGCGTCTCCACACCTCTATGTGAAGATTTGAACTTGCTGTGAGGACACCTGCTGTGACACAGTACCGAGAGAGTGTGTGTGTGTGTGTGTGTGTGTGTGTGTGTGTGTGTGTGTGTGTGTTTGTTTCCCAGTGGAGAGTGAATGTGTTAATATCAGCTTTCCCTTCACTCTCCAACAGGGTCCGTGTGACGGTTAATGGAGAGTTCCTGCATTACATCTACCCTTTCCAGTTCCTGGACTCACCGGAGTGGGACTCTCTCAGACCTTCAGAGGAGGGTGTATTCCAGGTCCGGTCTCAGTCATGAGCAGAAAAAACATCTCAGCAATGTAAATTCATGAAATCAATTGTCACACATGACAGTAGGAGCTTCATCCTGTTAGTGCAGCATTATGTTTGCTGTTTTTATCTCCTGGTAGCACTTGTTAAAGGTCCATGCATCATTTACCAGCACTAGTATTGTGGTCCTGTTGATGAATGATTGGACTTGGATTGTTAGAATGTCAGCTTCACTGTGGCTACAGGCTGAACTACCACGTTCATCCCGTCACCTGGAGGCCAACCTGTCTGCTGTGTCTTCACCCTCCTCAGGTGACCCTGCGTGCTGACAACCCCTGCCGATACGTGGGGTGGAGAAGGAAGAAGCTCTACCTGCTCTTTGCTAAGCATCGCTACATAGCGAAGATCTTCGCCCTGGTCGTGCGCAACGACATTGCAGAGAAGCTGTACTCCCTCAACGACAAGGCCTTCGACGAGTCGGGCCACCGATACGACATCCGCTTACCGAGTCGCTGTCACGTGTCGGGGACGGAATTAGAAAGAGCAGATGTCTTCCTGCAAGTGCCGGTGCAGGGGGCAAGGACTGCCTGAACACACACACATACGCACACACACACACACACACACACACACACACACACACACACACTTAACGGACTCCTTGCAGTGTCAGTTAGGCAGAGCAGTGTGGAGGGGTAGTTGACACACTAGCAATATGTGTGTAAGAGAGCTTTTTGGATCTGTTGAAGTTCCTCCTCATCCGCATCATTTTCGTGCTTTTTTCACGTGTGTGTGTGTGTGTGTGAGCCGACAGGAACAGGAAGTGTCTGCTACGCATGCTCTCAGTGGGGTCAGCCTGAGCAGGATCTCTGATGCTCATGCTCTATGGGCCCAATGCCTTCCCAGAGCTCCACGGCACGTGTTAGCAACTTGTATCAAAATGAGTGAAATGCTGTCTTGAAGTTCTGTTAATGCTTTATTGTGAGGGACAGTTGTTTGCCTGCAGAAAGATATCATACATGTTGGAGCTGATGCATCCACAGAAGAAGAAGTAAACATGACAGAGTGAGTGTGTGTGTGTGTGTGTGTGTGTGTGTGTGTGTGTGTGTGTGTGTGTGTGTGTGTGTGTGTGTGTGTGTGTGTTGAGATGGTTCTACGCTCAGATAAAGGCAAACAGCTTTATGATACTGTCATTATATTAAAAGCAGCTTACTTTACTGTATGAGTCTATATTAAATATATGAAGTGAAATGAATAGGTGGCTGCAGATGTAATGTGTACTATTGACAGAGTGACAGCCTAGTATTTTACCATTGTTCAGATGTAAATTTAGTCTCCTTTACTGTTAAAAAATAAATGATTCTTTATTTTACAATGTAGATGGTTCTGATTTGGAGTGGTGTGTCTCAATGTTAATGAGCTAACACAGGCTGGGTATGATTTAATATGCATAACGTTGACCATGAAGTATTTGAATAATAATCTGAACTCAAGGTTCAGTTTTCTCAGTGGAGGTAAGTTTATTCTGTCAAAAGGTCTTTTAAAATACAAATATTTAAAAATGATACAATATGAAAATATAGTAAATGTGTGTTAACATTAAAACACAACATTTTAATATTGTGTTTTACATTAAAACTATACTATACTTTACTGTATTAGATGTGATTGACTGCTGTGACTCCCCCGCTCGGAGCTCTCGGTCAGTGCAGAGAGCTGCTCTCTCTTTCCTGCCCATGTTAGTCTCTCCATGTCAGCTGTGAGGAATGTGCGACGAACATTGAGCAGCCGCCCCGTCTCAGGGTCCAGCCCACAGCCACCAGCAGAGTGTCTCCAGCAGAGTGTCTCCAGCAGAGTGTCTCCAGCAGAGTGTCTCCAGCAGTGTGTCTCCAGCAGTGTGTCCAGCAGTGTGTCCCCATCAGTGTGTCTCCGGTGTTTCACAGTCATCATTCCTCCTACTTTGCTGAACCGGTAAGTCACGGCACGTTTTCCTCTCGCTACTCTGAGCAGTTAGAAAGTTGTTTATCCCCACATCTATTTTTATATGAGAGTCCTCCCATCAGCAGCTGATACTGTTACACAGGGAGAATATTTCATTCTGAGATGTACTCAACAAACAAAAACACTGGTGCTCTTGACCAATGGGAAAACATTTTCATTTGATTGCAAATGTCAAGTTGTTTTTTGTGGATATTTCCAAAATACTGCAATTGTATTTGGCAGGAAGACTCCATAAAGGAGCTTTATTCAACATTCTGAACATTAATACACCAGCAAACAATTACGTTCTATGTAACGATAGAGTGGATTAATGTCCACCTGAGCAGGTGGACATTGCTCTCCCTCTGTGTGTTGTTATCTTGCTGTGTTGGCGGACCACGCTTGCTTTTAGTGCATGTTGGTGCATGTGAGAGTGCCCCACTGGCGGCTCTGAACTGTGATCACATAGGTGTTACAGTTGATAACGCTGTCCTGACCGACAGCGCTCTTGCGGAATCGTAGCACCCACCATCTATTCCCCCTTACACTGTTAACTCTGTCAACACTGTTAACTCTGTAGTCAACACTGTTAACACTGTCAGCACTGTTAACTCTGTCAACACTGTTAACTCTGTAGTCAACACTGTTAACTCTGTCAGCACTGTTAACTCTGTCAACACTGTTAACTCTGTAGTCAACACTGTTAACTCTGTCAGCACTGTTAACTCTGTCAGCACTGTTAACTCTGTCAACACTGTTAACTCTGTCAACACTGTTAACTCTGTAGTCAACACTGTTAACTCTGTCAGCACTGTTAACTCTGTCAACACTGTTAACTCTGTAGTCAACACTGTTAACTCTGTCAGCACTGTTAACTCTGTCAACACTGTTAACTCTGTCAACACTGTTAACTCTGTAGTCAACACTGTTAACTCTGTCAGCACTGTTAACTCTGTCAACACTGTTAACTCTGTCAACACTGTTAACTCTGTCAGCACTGTTAACTCTGTCAACACTGTTAACTCTGTCAACACTGTTGACTCTGTAGTCAACACTGTTAACTCTGTAGTCAACACTGTTAACTCTGTCAACACTGTTAACTCTGTCAGCACTGTTAACTCTGTAGTCAACACTGTTAACTCTGTCAGCACTGTCAACTCTGTCAGCACTGTTGACTCTGTAGTCAACACTGTTAACTCTATCAGTACTGTTAACTCTGTCAACACTGTTGACTCTGTAGTCAACACTGTTAACTCTGTCAGCACTGTTAACTCTGTCAACACTGTTAACTCTGTCAACACTGTTGACTCTGTAGTCAACACTGTTAACTCTGTCAGTACTGTTAACTCTGTCAACACTGTTAACTCTGTAGTCAACACTGTTAACTCTGTCAGTACTGTTAACTCTGTCAACACTGTTAACTCTGTAGTCAACACTGTTAACTCTGTCAGCACTGTTAACTCTGTCAACACTGTTAACTCTGTCAACACTGTTGACTCTGTAGTCAACACTGTTAACTCTGTAGTCAACACTGTTAACTCTGTCAGCACTGTTAACTCTGTCAGCACTGTTGACTCTGTAGTCAACACTGTTAACTCTGTCAACACTGTTAACTCTGTCAGCACTGTTAACTCTGTCAGCACTGTTAACTCTGCAGTAAACACTGTTAACTATGTCAGCATTGTTAACTCTGTCAACACTGTTGTCTCTGTCAGCACTGTTGTCTCTGTCAACACTATTGTCTCTGTCAGCACTGTTGTCTCTGTCAACACTGTTAACTCTGTCAGCACTGTTAACTCTGTCAGCACTGTTGTCTCTGTCAACACTGTTTACTCTGTCAACACTGTTAACTCTGTCAGCACTGTTAACTCTGTCAACACTGTTAACTCTGTCAGTACTGTTAACTCTGTCAGCACTGTTAACTCTGTCAGTACTGTTAACTCTGTCAACACTGTTAACTCTGTAGTCAACACTGTTAACTCTGTCAACACTGTTAACTCTGTCAACACTGTTGACTCTGTAGTCAACACTGTTAACTCTGTAGTCAGCACTGTTAACTCTGTCAACACTGTTAACTCTGTCAGCACTGTTAACTCTGTAGTCAACACTGTTAACTCTGTCAGCACTGTCAACTCTGTCAGCACTGTTGACTCTGTAGTCAACACTGTTAACTCTGTCAGCACTGTTGACTCTGTAGTCAACACTGTTAACTCTGTCAACACTGTTAACTCTGTCAGCACTGTTAACTCTGTCAGCACTGTTAACTCTGCAGTCAACACTGTTAACTATGTCAGCATTGTTAACTCTGTCAACACTGTTGTCTCTGTCAGCACTGTTGTCTCTGTCAACACTGTTGTCTCTGTCAGCACTGTTGTCTCTGTCAACACTGTTAACTCTGTCAGCACTGTTAACTCTGTCAGCACTGTTGTCTCTGTCAACACTGTTTACTCTGTCAACACTGTTAACTCTGTCAGCACTGTTAACTCTGTCAACACTGTTAACTCTGTCAGCACTGTTAACTCTGTCAGCACTGTTGACTCTGTAGTCAACACTGTTAACTCTGTCAGCACTGTTAACTCTGTCAGCACTGTTGTCTCTGTCAACATTGTTTACTCTGTCAACACTGTTAACTCTGTCAGCACTGTTAACTCTGTCAACACTGTTAACTCTGTCAGCACTGTTAACTCTGTCAGCACTGTTGACTCTGTCAGCACTGTTGTCTCTGTCAACACTGTTTACTCTGTCAACACTGTTAACTCTGTCAGCACTGTTAACTCTGTCAACACTGTTAACTCTGTCAGCACTGTTAACTCTGTCAACACTGTTAACTCTGTAGTCAACACTGTTAACTCTGTCAGCACTGTTAACTCTGTCAACACTGTTAACTCTGTCAACACTGTTGACTCTGTAGTCAACACTGTTAACTCTGTAGTCAGCACTGTTAACTCTGTCAACACTGTTAACTCTGTCAGCACTGTTAACTCTGTAGTCAACACTGTTAACTCTGTCAGCACTGTCAACTCTGTCAGCACTGTTGACTCTGTAGTCAACACTGTTAACTCTGTCAGTACTGTTAACTCTGTCAACACTGTTAACTCTGTAGTCAACACTGTTAACTCTGTCAGCACTGTTAACTCTGTCAACACTGTTAACTCTGTCAACACTGTTGACTCTGTAGTCAACACTGTTAACTCTGTCAGTACTGTTAACTCTGTCAACACTGTTAACTCTGTAGTCAACACTGTTAACTCTGTCAGTACTGTTAACTCTGTCAACACTGTTAACTCTGTAGTCAACACTGTTAACTCTGTCAGCACTGTTAACTCTGTCAACACTGTTAACTCTGTCAACACTGTTGACTCTGTAGTCAACACTGTTAACTCTGTCAACACTGTTAACTCTGTCAGCACTGTTAACTCTGTAGTCAACACTGTTAACTCTGTCAGCACTGTCAACTCTGTCAGCACTGTTGACTCTGTAGTCAACACTGTTAACTCTGTCAGCACTGTTAACTCTGTCAGCACTGTTGACTCTGTAGTCAACACTGTTAACTCTGTCAACACTGTTAACTCTGTCAGCACTGTTAACTCTGCAGTCAACACTGTTAACTATGTCAGCATTGTTAACTCTGTCAACACTGTTGTCTCTGTCAGCACTGTTGTCTCTGTCAACACTATTGTCTCTGTCAGCACTGTTGTCTCTGTCAACACTGTTAACTCTGTCAGCACTGTTAACTCTGTCAGCACTGTTGTCTCTGTCAACACTGTTTACTCTGTCAACACTGTTAACTCTGTCAGCACTGTTAACTCTGTCAACACTGTTAACTCTGTCAGTACTGTTAACTCTGTCAGCACTGTTAACTCTGTCAGCACTGTTAACTCTGTCAGTACTGTTAACTCTGTCAACACTGTTAACTCTGTAGTCAACACTGTTAACTCTGTCAACACTGTTAACTCTGTCAACACTGTTGACTCTGTAGTCAACACTGTTAACTCTGTAGTCAGCACTGTTAACTCTGTCAACACTGTTAACTCTGTCAGCACTGTTAACTCTGTAGTCAACACTGTTAACTCTGTCAGCACTGTCAACTCTGTCAGCACTGTTGACTCTGTAGTCAACACTGTTAACTCTGTCAGCACTGTTGACTCTGTAGTCAACACTGTTAACTCTGTCAACACTGTTAACTCTGTCAGCACTGTTAACTCTGTCAGCACTGTTAACTCTGCAGTCAACACTGTTAACTATGTCAGCATTGTTAACTCTGTCAACACTGTTGTCTCTGTCAGCACTGTTGTCTCTGTCAACACTGTTGTCTCTGTCAGCACTGTTGTCTCTGTCAACACTGTTAACTCTGTCAGCACTGTTAACTCTGTCAGCACTGTTGTCTCTGTCAACACTGTTTACTCTGTCAACACTGTTAACTCTGTCAGCACTGTTAACTCTGTCAACACTGTTAACTCTGTCAGCACTGTTAACTCTGTCAGTACTGTTAACTCTGTCAGCACTGTTGACTCTGTAGTCAACACTGTTAACTCTGTCAGCACTGTTAACTCTGTCAGCACTGTTGTCTCTGTCAACATTGTTTACTCTGTCAACACTGTTAACTCTGTCAGCACTGTTAACTCTGTCAACACTGTTAACTCTGTCAGCACTGTTAACTCTGTCAGCACTGTTGACTCTGTCAGCACTGTTGTCTCTGTCAACACTGTTTACTCTGTCAACACTGTTAACTCTGTCAGCACTGTTAACTCTGTCAACACTGTTAACTCTGTCAGCACTGTTAACTCTGTCAACACTGTTAACTCTGTAGTCAACACTGTTAACTCTGTCAGCACTGTTAACTCTGTCAACACTGTTAACTCTGTCAACACTGTTGACTCTGTAGTCAACACTGTTAACTCTGTAGTCAGCACTGTTAACTCTGTCAACACTGTTAACTCTGTCAGCACTGTTAACTCTGTAGTCAACACTGTTAACTCTGTCAGCACTGTCAACTCTGTCAGCACTGTTGACTCTGTAGTCAACACTGTTAACTCTGTCAGTACTGTTAACTCTGTCAACACTGTTAACTCTGTAGTCAACACTGTTAACTCTGTCAGCACTGTTAACTCTGTCAACACTGTTAACTCTGTCAACACTGTTGACTCTGTAGTCAACACTGTTAACTCTGTCAGTACTGTTAACTCTGTCAACACTGTTAACTCTGTAGTCAACACTGTTAACTCTGTCAGTACTGTTAACTCTGTCAACACTGTTAACTCTGTAGTCAACACTGTTAACTCTGTCAGCACTGTTAACTCTGTCAACACTGTTAACTCTGTCAACACTGTTGACTCTGTAGTCAACACTGTTAACTCTGTCAACACTGTTAACTCTGTCAGCACTGTTAACTCTGTAGTCAACACTGTTAACTCTGTCAGCACTGTCAACTCTGTCAGCACTGTTGACTCTGTAGTCAACACTGTTAACTCTGTCAGCACTGTTAACTCTGTCAGCACTGTTGACTCTGTAGTCAACACTGTTAACTCTGTCAACACTGTTAACTCTGTCAGCACTGTTAACTCTGCAGTCAACACTGTTAACTATGTCAGCATTGTTAACTCTGTCAACACTGTTGTCTCTGTCAGCACTGTTGTCTCTGTCAACACTGTTGTCTCTGTCAGCACTGTTGTCTCTGTCAACACTGTTAACTCTGTCAGCACTGTTGTCTCTGTCAACACTGTTTACTCTGTCAACACTGTTAACTCTGTCAGCACTGTTAACTCTGTCAACACTGTTAACTCTGTCAGCACTATTAACTCTGTCAGTACTGTTAACTCTGTCAGCACTGTTGACTCTGTAGTCAACACTGTTAACTCTGTCAGCACTGTTAACTCTGTAGTCAGCACTGTTAACTCTGTCAACACTGTTAACTCTGTCGTCAGCACTGTTAACTCTGTCAACACTGTTAACTCTGTCAGCACTGTTAACTCTGTCAGCACTGTTAACTCTGTCAACACTGTTAACTCTGTAGTCAGCACTGTTAACTCTGTCAACACTGTTAACTCTGTCAGCACTGTTGACTCTGTAGTCAACACTGTTAACTCTGTCAGCACTGTTAACTCTGTAGTCAGCACTGTTAACTCTGTCAACACTGTTAACTCTGTCGTCAGCACTGTTAACTCTGTCAGCACTGTTGACAGACTCAACAGTGTTTACAGTCAACAGCGTTGTTAGGGTCAACACTGTAGTCAACACTTTAATTATGAATCATGTTCATTATGTGTCTAATTATTATTATTATGTTGTCTTCCATGCACGTCTTTAGTGCTAATGTTTTTGTTGTTAGGTGTAAGGTATGCTAGTTGATGGCTGCAGGACTCTGGTATAGTTGCAACATGTGAGAAAATGTTACATCCCACCCAAACCAACATCTTATTTGTATTTAGCGCGTGTGTGTTATTTCATTTCAGCATGGTTAGGTCTTGGCACACATTTACAAACACAGACATCGCCACGCTACCACTTGTAGTGTAGTGGCTCTGTGCTGTGTACATTCAGCTAACTCATGAGGCTGATTGTATCTGGTCAAACTTGTGAACAAACCTCTACAGATATGTAACACCCTGAAAGTGTTGGCAAAGTTGTGGCAATTAAGGTTACTTGTATGGTGTGACTGCAAGGCTAGTGGAACATTTCAAGATTACTCCCAAATTGGGTTGATTGGAGGATTTGCTGTTTTTTCTGAGCTAAAAAAAAATTGATAAGCATTATACCATTTATTTCAAACATCTTTGCTAACAAGACAATAGTGTAGTATAATAGAATAAACAAACAAACTATACATGACAAGCATGTTGCCTGTACGTCCTGAGCAAATCATCATCCACTGCTCACATGTTCTCTCATGTTGCCCTGGATTTCAAGAGGCAAGATGTCTTCTACCCCAGAGCTGCACTCCCTGCTCTACACCACGCTGCCCCCCTTCCCCCCGGCCACTCTAGGAGTCCCGGCTCTGGAGCTCAATGCCACCTCTTGCGAGGAGTGGGAGCAGACCCACCACCTCCTTTTCCATCTGGGGAGCCTGTCCCTGCTGCTGGGTCTGGTCATCCCCACCACCCTTGGCCTGCACATGATCCTGTTGCGCCTCCTCTTGATGACAGGTATCCACAGCGCCACCTGCTGATGGCATTCATGTAGTGATGATTCTGTAGCTCAGAATATTGGCTAATTTATCACAGCCTCTACAGATCTAAACTTTATTCACAGTAAATCATGAACACAAGCTAGTTGAGGGTTACTTTTGTTCAACATTTGTAAGATATTTTAAAAGCTGTCCTGCACAAAGAGGCATCTCTTCAGCAGAGTGAAGGCCCTAAAAGGCTCTGACATGGCAGATGAAGGAAGGAGAGACCGGCGGATGGAAAAAGCTCTTCCGATATGTTTATCTTATGCTTGGAAGGAGAGCGGAGACAGGAAGCAGCCAGATTCATGAGACACTTCAACAGTTCAATTATTTGTATTGTCATTTGGCACAAGCTAGTCTCAGAGGGTTCTACAGAGAAACAGAGCAGATAGAAACAGAGCAGATAGAACAGAGCAGATACAAACAGAAACAGATAGAAACAGAGCAGATACAAACAGAGTAGAAACAGAGCAGATAGAAACAGAGCAGATAGAACAGAGCAGATAGAACCAGAGCAGATAGAACAGAGCAGATAGAAACAGAGCAGATAGAACAGAGCAGATACAAACAGAAACAGATACAAACAGAGCAGATACAAACAGATAGAACAGAGCAGATAGAAACAGAGCAGATAGAACAGAGCAGATACAAACAGAAACAGATAGAAACAGAGCAGATACAAACAGAGTAGAAACAGAGCAGATAGAACAGAGCAGATAGAAACAGAGCAGATAGAACAGAGCAGAAAGAAACAGAGCAGCAGTATTTTTCTTGTGAGGTAACTTTCAAATAATCTTGGATGTTCATTATCAAATATTAGATGGGTCATAATTATATTATTAAAATAAATGATTAAATAAAGAAATCACTTTATATAATAAATAGATAAATGGTATAAGCTTGAACTGAATAACATATTTCTAGATCAAGTATGTTCATTGATAGATAAGATGGACACACGTTTGTATGCATTCCATCTTGTTTGTGTAACATGCTGTTTCATGTTATCACTTTATTTTAGTATTTGCATGTCAGTGCTCCATATTGAGTGAATCTTTATTCTTTGGTTATTGATGTTTTTAGTTCATTCAGACAAGCACAATAAATGAGCCACAGTAGTTATTCTGAATGTTGTCTTCAGTGATGGATAATAACTAGACTGAAGCTAACATTCTGTATCTGGGCATGTCTACATCTCTGGCTCTGTGTCTCTACCCTCACAGGGTGTGGTCTCTTCATCGTGTGGGCGACTCTGTACAGGTGCAACCTGGATGTGATGGTTTGGAATGTGGTATTTCTGGTGGTCAACTTCATGCACTTGTTCTTCCTCCTGTACAAGCGCAGACCGGTGAGTTCTACTCTATATCAGCATGCCCTCATATGCATCATAACAGTCGCTTTACATTCAGGTGTTGGGGAGCAGCAGGTTAATGTATGTTGAGCCTCAGGTAGGAGGCTGCACATCCTCCTGGGTTTGGTCCTGCTTCATGGTAATGAGATGCAGATACAACTGATACAACGACACTTAGGAACTCGGTATTAAGGGGCCTTCAGCAAGCTGATAGAATCACACGGTACCTTTCACAATAAGACGGGAGACCTGTACTTCTCAGTCACTGAAATTCATCAACTTGATTCAGCAGCTAGACTGTTGGAGAGCCTGTGCTGCAGCACTCCTCAGTGGGCAATAAGGTCAGAGCCAATCAGAAAGAAGTGCCTAGTGGTTAGTTGCTGCAGCTGATCTGTGCGCTCTTCTATATGAGGGCAAATCAATGTCAACATCCGTAAGCCCAAATGAGATCCACGTGCTCGTGTGTAGAGGTGTCGTGTGTACAACTCCAACAACGTGCACGCGGATCTCTTTTGCGAGAGATTTCACATCACTCTGCGCAGAATATCTCTAAATGAGCAGAATTGTTGCCGACAAAAAGAAAACCATGCTTTGAGAGTGTCGCCCGGCGCACGACTTCCATCACTGCTCTCCTGCTCTCCAGTTGTCATTGTTTCACTAAATCCAATTCCAGTTCCAATCCTCGTCTTTGGAGAGGCAAAAAGTACAAGATTCACCTCTGAGATGTGGTGGAATAGTGTTTAGTGGCAGATCGCAAACCATGTTCATACCGCCACCGAGCTGCTGTGTCGGAGCAAAGTCACCCTACTAGTTATTCTAATTTGTTGGTATTTCTTGGACACACATATTTGCCAATTCCGTTGTTAAATTGTTGAATAATAGTTGTAAATGAGCACATTACAATACTTTAGTAACTCCTCAGACAATCAGATTATTTCAGACCAGACACATGCACACAACCCCTACAGACTGATTCATATGAACCCCACTGCTTTTCTTGCCAGGACTTAACCTGCATAGCATTCAAGAGATACGATTGGTCATTCGTCCACGCTTGCGCGAGGTACCGGCAACGCAATGGGTTCAGGTCCTAACCCTGACCAACGGGCTATCCTGACCTCTTACCACTCTGCCTAACTTCAACAAGCTCTGCTGGCCAGGTTTTCAAGAGAAGCAGTGGATTCATGATTAGATAACTGTAGCCCGATGTGATACCTGGTATGAAGTCCTTTCCCCGACTCTTTGTTTGGAGCCGTGTCATTGAATCATCACCAGACATGAGGTCCCAGAGGTCTCAAAGTTTACTTTCTATGTTAGATTGTCATTGAGAGATGAGTGAAGGCTGTGACTGTGCTCTGCCAGATAAAGATCGACAGGGAGTTGCGGCCGGTCTACAAGCGGATGTTTGAGCCCCTCCATGTGCAGGAGGCTCTTTTTCAGAGGCTCACGGGGCAGTTCTGCACCATCCAGACGGTGAAGAAGGGCCAGGCCTACGCTGCCGAGGACAAAACCTCCGTGGACGAACGCCTCAGCATCCTCCTCAAAGGAAAGTATGTGCTGCTTGTTTGACTCTGGGGAGATGTGACGTGTTCTGATGACTTACCATCATACCTGGGTTAAATCATGCTTTCAAGAAAGGACAAATAAATATATATGTAGCAAACAAACAAAGAAAATAACTTAATATATCAGAAGATGAATTAATAATAATACCCAGAAAGGGTTTGAACACAGCATCACCTCTATGAATACAGATACTCCGGGTAAACTGCTCAGTAGGTAAATACAGATAAAGTAAAATGCTAGAATGATTCCTTCATAACATCTGCAGAAGAAAACTCAATATATGAGCCAGGAAACCATTTTATTATGACTTGTTTCAAGCCGAGGGGAAATTAAATGTAACCGTGTGTGAGCTATCGCTGAATAAAACATTATATGAATAGAGATTCACGTTTTTCATAAACCATTTAAGGATGAAAATATGTGCGGGTTCTATAGACCACTATCATTTCTCAATGTAGACTTTAAAACATTCTCTAAAATGTTAACCCTTAGACTGGAACCAGTAATAACTTGACCCATGAGTTCCAAAATCGACAACATCTGTGAATCATATCATATGATAGAGCTATCCAAAAATGAAAAAGATCCAAGATTAGTAACGTCAATGGATTCAGGAAAAAGTCTGAATTCATGTTTTGTTGAAAGTGAATTTGGAGCTCTCTGATTCATGTTGTTAAGGAGTCTTTAACCTTTTGAACAACCTTGACAGGTAATTTGGATCTCAAGATGGAAGTTTGAGGGTTAATGTTGAACCTTATTAAATGGTTATTGAGAGTGAATTTGTTTTAGTTGTTTGAGTCATTCTGAGAGCCATTAAAGGAATAGGGACAGCCTTTGTTGGGTTCACCAGTCAACACAAGAGGATTAAGGCTTAAAATCACTTTCGTAGAAGAGATGGCGTTTTTGTTTTAAAGATGAATCTGAATTTTGACTTTGACGTTTCTTTGTGACAGGATGAAGGTATCGTATCGAGGCCATTTTCTTCACAACATCTACACCAATTCATTCATTGACTCTCCAGAGTTCAGGTCCACTGAGATGCACAGAGGAGAGAAGTTTCAGGTAATTAGAAAATCAGGTGGACAACAGAAATCAACAAACTCCTTTTGTGCCTTCATTGCTTAATTGAAGCCTTGTCATCTACATGTAGCCTTAAAGAGCAGCTAGTGTAGTACCGGACCTCACGGTTCAGCATGCGTGGGAAACGTGGATTAATTCCACAGTTTAACGTTACACACGGTGTGAGATACTGACGACCGGTATCCGCCAATATTCAGTCAAATATGCGATCAGGACATTGACATTTATGCTTTTCTAGTCACCGACTCAAATAATGTCACATTGTCAACAACCAATCCCTGTTTAAATAGAGCAGAAGAGCTAATTACGTTAGCAGCACCGCTAACGGTCAACGATTGAAGGTTCTGATTGGTGACATTATGATGCCTTCAGGCTCTGTTTAGTGAAAATGAGTAGTAAATTAAATTATAACCTAATCTTGATGTGTTCACATGTAATCTCTCCAGTTGTTTGAAGATGTTTTCACAACAACATAAATAGATATTAGAGATTAATTATGACATGTGTACAATACCTTTGTTTTAATCCATAAAAATACAATCTTTTGAATTGTGTGTTTTTATGAAGACAGAAAACACTACAGATGACAAAACTAAAAGTGAAAGTATAACGTTTTGAATTTTTGATGGTTTACAGACTTCAGACAAATGATTTTTGGGGAAAAAAATTGTCTGGAACCAGCTGTATAATTAAACAACAAAGGGATCAGTATCTGTATCTGTCAATATGGATCTTTTTCTTTTGTGCTGATCTGTGATCCGATCCGATCCATGAGTTTTATGATCCGTTGCACATCTAATCTGTGTTTGACAGGTGACCATCATGGCAGAGGAGAACTGTAAATTCCTGTGTTGGTCTCGAGAGAGGCTCACCTACTTCCTGGAGTCAAGTACTTTCCTAAATGAGGTGTTCAGGTACCTCATCGGTAAAGACATCACCAACAAACTGTACTCTCTGAATGACCCCACACTCAGTGACAAGGTGGGTCCAGGTCTCATGTCAAATTATAATAAAAACCTCTTAGTGGCACAAACACTGGAAGTAACGCATCAACAGCATAATGCAGGACAGCTACAGGAACGATGATTGTACTGATGGTGTTGACGATGACGGTGGTGGATGTGTTCCAGGCGGTGAAGAAGATGGAACGTCAGCCCAGCCTATGCTCTCAGCTGTCCATGACGCAGATGAGGAACAGCATGGCGAGCAGCAGCGACACCGATGATGTCCTCAACCAGATCCTACGAGGAGGTTCTGCTGGATCATCACTCCGTGAGTCACGTTATCGCCCCACGAGATGTTCCCTGTGTTTTCAGGTTATTGTAACCATGACAGCAGTACAGTTTACAGTTTAAACCTTTAATTTGAAATAATCCGCTATATCAAAGTAATACAAGTAAATGTACATTTAAAGCTATTACAGTTACTATGTGTACAATTTTAAAATGATTATAGCATTATTCAGATTTTTCCGATGGTGTTCCATTAATGTGGTCTATTACCGCTAAGGTTCAGAGTTACATTTATTCATCCATTAAAATCATGGGAAGCCCAGTGCTCCAATCCTAATCAAGCAGCTGATCACAAAAATGCAGGAAATGAACAGCAACAAAATAAAAACCAGGTTTTGATTTTGACTTTTTTGTGTAACAGGCATGTATTCCCATACAACGGTTTGTATTTAATATGAAAACTTATTTCTCTAAGAACATCCAGCTACATCCAGGAAGTGTGCCTACAAAACTTGTGTGTCCAACTTCTTTTGGCAACAAAACGGCTCTGTTTAGGACATTTAGTTACATATCGTAACTCCTGGTTCTATGAGTATCAGGCATGTATACCGTGACGCTCCCGTTCAGCTCATCCTCCAGCACTCGGTCAAGGAATCAAGGGATTAATGGGACTGGTGGGAAAGCATGAAGGAGCATCCATGCCTGGCAATGCTAATGAGCTGCACTGAACACACTCCTTCTTTGTGATTTATGTAGGCCGCTGTTGCTTTGTTGTCTTTGCAAATCAGCGTTCTGATTCTGCAGGAGTAGGACGCGTTGTCCAATCACTGTCCACATAGTGAGCCGCTCCAGTGGGTTTATCCAGACATCACCATTAAAGCTCCAAAGCTTGAAGTAGTGTTCATGTTAGCGCTCTTCTTTGCTGACGATACAGGGGTATTTGTCTCAGGACAGGTGCATTTTAATTGCACCAGCATCTTCTCTTGCAGGTTCAGGACACAATTGTTTTTGTCACAGAACATATGAAAAATACCTAATTGATTCAGTTTATATATATATATAGAGTATGTATATTTTCCTTTTCTTTTTGATTATTCTTTTCATTCATGTTTTTCTAGAAAAGTCCCCTGGCACCAGGACCTCCTCAAAGATGAAGCCAATAGAAGAAGGCATGGAAGATGATGTTTTTGAAGACTCTTGCCGTATGTCCAGCACTTCCACTGAGGAAGTGTAGCCAGCAGGGGAAGAATACACAACATCCCATGTATGCACTCCTTGTTCAGCAACAACAACTAGAGTCTGATAGATACACCCGCAGGGCCGACTGTACCACATGTTGTTTTCTTAAATGGATATCCTCCTGCTGCTGGCAACAAATGTCAGTTGAGAAATATCAAAGATATGTTTCTGGTCATTTAGTAACATCCATTACACTGTCTGCCCACCAGAGAGCACTGAAAAGTGCATTTGTACACTGTTAAATGTTCTTCTTAGAAGCCACTAGAAATCATTTTGTTGTTTTTGCTATTTTAATATGTACAGTGCATCCTGAAAGTATTCACAGCGCTTCACTTTTTCCCCATTTTTGTTTTGTTACAGCCTTATTCCAAAATGGATTAAATTAATTTTTGTCCTCAAAGTTCTACACACAATACCCCACAATGTTAACGTGAAAAAGTTTGTTTGAAATTTTTGCTAATCTATTAAAAATAAAAAACGAAGTCACAGCCTTTGCTATGACACTCAAAATGGAGCTCAGGTGCATCCTGTTTCCACTGATCATCCTTGAGATGTTTTTACCACTTGATTGGAGTCCACCTGTGGTAAATTCAGCTGATTGGACATGATTTGTAAAGGCACACACCAGTCTATATAAGGTCCCACAGTTGACAGTGCATGTCAGAGCACAAACAAGCCATGAGGTCCAAGGAGTTGTCTGTAGTTGCTGCCAAAGATGCTTCAACAAAGTATTGAGCAAATGCTGTGAATACTTATACACGTGTTATATTTTTGTTCTTTATTTTTAATAAATTTGCTAAAATTTCAAACAAACTTTTTTCACATTATCATTATGGGGAATTGTGTGTAGAATTTTGAGGAAAAAAAGGAATTTAATCCATTTTGGAATAAGGCTTTAACGAAACAAAATGTGGACAAAGTGAAGCGCTGTGAATACTTTCAGGAAGCACTGTACATGTAGCTTAAACAGAGGAGGCAAAAATACAACTGACCAACTGCCTGATCAATACATTCAAACACCGGCCCACGGATTTATGTCTGCTCTGGTTCTGTTGGGTCGTAGTGAACTTCATGTAATAAAAGTAGTAGCGTAACTACATTTTGCAGTAGTTTGCTGGTAGTTTAACTACATTTATATTTGTATATTTTCAGTACTTTTCTTTTTTGTGTAGTTAACAATTTTAGGCCATAAAAGGAAATATTTTACCGTTCCTTCTAGACTGTAGGTGAAGTCAGACAACAGGCCAAGTTTTCGACCATTGCTCTGAAAAGGAGAACGTTAAACAACGTTAGCGGGGTATTGTATCTTTTGGTGGCCACTTTTTTTAAATAAACTCAGTTGAGTTGCATTTTTTTGCTGGCATGTGACAGATTTGTGACATTACAGCAGAGACAAACTGTAATGCAACATTTTCCCCCGGATGCTCGTCACAGACACCCAGTTGGTAATATTGCAAATGTATAAATATTGCTATACTTTCATCAGTGGGCTGTAGCCTTAATCCCCATCCTGTTAGCTCTTTTGGCAATAGACAGTGACTTAACAGACAGTTATTAAAATGAACATCATCTTTAAACTGTCAAATATCAACATCAGAATCTAAACACCCTGTAATGGTGGGCACTAACAACGTACACACTCCGGTGACCGTACAGTGTAGTCCTGGACAACGTGACTTCTTTAGCTGGTTTCTGTAAAACATGCAAATCCATTATTTTGTTTTTGATGGTATACAGACACAATGTAACGGAGGATTTTCATTTTTTTTTTTTTGGAGAAATGATTTTATTCAACGAAGTATTGTTTTTAAAATGTTGAAACAGGAAGCGGTGAATGGACTTTACATGTCGCCATTCAGCCATTCACACACTGATGAACACACAGGGGCTCCATCAGAACTAACTAACACTCACACACAGCTAGCACAGCTAGCACAGCATGCGGCTAGCGGTGCCGGGGATCAAACCGCCGATCCTTTGAAGGATGACCCTGCTCTCCACTGATCCACAGGCGCGGGAGTGAGCGCTGTTGTCCTGATGCCGTTCGCTGTATATTAAAGCTTTAGATTACATTATTGTTGGGACTTTACTGTTGCGACCCATAAAACATACATGACCTAACTCCGTTACATTAATATAACCTTTGTGTTGGATCTGAGTTGTCAGAGTAGGAGTTCCATAATGTGACATCTATTACAGTGACGTCAGTGGAGCTGTGGATTGTTAACCATCGACCCACTGATCCAGTGTGGAGGCATCAAGGGCTCCGTGATCTCTATCCAGGTCTGAAGACTCGTTTTAAGAAACAGTCTGTTACCTTTGACAGTTGCATTAAAACAATAAAGTATGATTGACACTTACTGTGAGGTAAATACACCATCTCTAAGACAAAGTGCTGCTAGTTAAGCGGCAGCGGTCACATTTATTTAGTTTGTATAACTTTCACCAGCTGAAAGTAATGTGATGATATTATTAGCTGCAGCTATTAAACAGACTAATCACATTTGTTTTTGTTTTATGTTTAGTTTGTGTTAAATCAGTTTTTTGTGTGTAATAAGCTGCAACTAATGAGTTTGACTGTAACTTTAACTAATCTACTTGTTTTAAAATGTACTCACTAAACTACAATAAATGGCCTTGACTGTGGTGTTATTGATTTATGACATAATGCAGGCTGGAGGAGATATCTAACATCAGCCTTCTAAACGTGCATCAAGTTGTTTATTCTTATGTATTTATTGATTTGACTTCCTCAGACTGCTGAAGCCTCAGATTAGCTTCATCTAAATTTTGGAATACATTTTATTTTTTTCACAGAACAAAGACTGTTGATGTTGTTCCCATCACTGTGGTTACATTGGACATGCATTAGGAAAGGACGCTTTCATTGCCAGTATAGTCTTTGTATGAATATAATAATAATAATAATAATAATAATAATAATAATAATAATCATTTATATATAGTATCTCATGAGATACTAAGTCATAATAATGAGATGCGTATCTTTGTATTATGAGATACTAAGTCATTATTTAATTTTTCCAAAAACAAATCATCTTATATTCTAGCTTTCTTTTTGGAACAATTAAACTTCCTCCCAAGATAAATGACCCCCAGTCGTTTTACAATGAGCACCTGTGAACAGCATCCTGAAACGATGGGGCTTTAATCTCCACCCTGACTCTCTTTTTCCATTTCAGCACAGCTATCTACTCCACCTGTTGCTACATAACTGTGTACTTTGGCAGTGGCCTGTTGAAACAAACAGGGCTCAATGTTAATGGAGGCATTAGTCCCCCTGGATCAACATGGAAGGAACGTCTATCTTCCTGCTGCCCCTGGCAACAAGTATGACATATCTGAGCCTGAGCCACTAACAGCCCTGAGGAGAAGGAAATGAAGCACATTTGATTTGTGAGACAGGGAACCCTCACCTAATCTCAAGTCACAGACAGTCCAGTCTCTGCATACATGATCAATACCGGGGCCAGCTGAGATGAGGTAATGGTCCTCTCTGTCTCAAGACTTGTGCACACAAATGTAAATTATAATTAAAGAGTAAGGATAATTGAAATAGACACTATTCAACCACACAAAATCTATATTTTTGCAGAAGCAACACGCTCAGAAGATGTTGCTTCTCTTTGGATCGACCTCCATACGTGAACAAACGTTCTCCGTGATGAAGTTCAACAGATCCAGATCCTCTCTCACTGACGACCAGCTGTCAGCTGTCCTTCACGTCTCACCTCACACCATCAGAACTCTGCATTAATATGCAGTGTTATCGGAGGTGGATGGCACAAAGGTGCTCTGACGTTTAGAGCTTTGGCTCATGTAGCAGTTAGGGGTTGCTGTCATGATGAATCACAACACGCTCTGCAGAGTGTGGAGGAGCAGCTCGGTCAGCGTTCTGCCCCTCTTGGTTCCTGCCAGTGAGGAAACACCTGCAAACAAATGTGCTGCTGTCGAGCTTGTGACAGTTTGTCAGGAAGCCCAGCGTTCCACACAAACACCCTGCAGGTCAAAAAGAGAACAATGTTTCCATTAGCGAGGCGGTCAGGTGGAGGTCCAGCAATTCTTCAGCAATACCACTGTGACAACTGCACAACAGGTGAGGCCAGGCCGGTGAATATATAAGAGAGGTGTGGGAAAATACAGGTCAACTAGCAGCGTTTCAAAGAGGATACACAGCCCCTGTGGTGTGACTGTGGTGTGACTGTGGGTTGGTGTGTCAGACATGTGTGGGGGATGTTGTGCCTCTCAGATTTATGGGGGTTCAAGGCAGTTTCCTCCACTGCTGCCCTCCCTCAACTCAAGACCCGTGTCACTCTGGTATCAGATTACCATCCTTGCGCAGCTATGGGCCTCTCACTTTGTCGACCCTGCCGGTGACCTTCACATGGTCCTCAATGGGTACAAGTAAGACTAGATGTGATTGTGCCTCAGTGTGTGCATGTATACATGTGTGCACCTCCCTACAGAGGGTTGTCAAGTAGGTCCACTGCCCTAAAAGACAACAGCTATATATTATATTATATTATATTATATTATATTATATTATATATTTTCAGTTCTCCGTCCCGTCCCCGGCGGCTCAGTTCGGGACACTCTGACGGTTCCCTCTGGAGTGGACAGCATGAGGCTGCCTTTTAATTCCAGCTTGTTCTAGGCTGCTTCATTGCAAAAGTCTTGACACTGAAACAGAGTTGTTCCTGTTGAAATCCAAGGTTCAAGGACTCTGAAGCGAGCAAGAAAGACTGTAGCCGACCCCTCTCACCCTGGACACGAACTGCTGGAGCTCCTTCCATCTGGCAGGAGGCTGAGGTCCATCAGGACCAAGACCTCCATCAGGACCAAGACCTCACACCACATGAACAGTTTCTTCCCGTCTTCAGTTGGGCTCATCAACAAAGCCCAGGACCCCCACTGACTCTGACATCCCCTCTAGGTTTACATCACACTTACTGTACATCTCACTTGTTTACAGTCCTGTTATCTGTTTGTTTGTGCACTTTATTTTGTATTTCACTTTATTTTATATCTTACTTTTTCTTATTTTACTGTACATTTTAATATGTTTCTATTTTTTGCACTGTGTTGATTATTGATTGTTGATGTTATGCACCGCCCGTCATGTCAAATTCCTTGTATGTGCAACATACCGTGGCAATAAATGTTCTGATTCTGATTCCACAACCCCGTGTTCATAGTCCACAGTTAACCAGTTCTTCCTCATCTGGAATAAACATGGAATCACAAGCCTGACACATGTCGATTATTATGTTGAATGTTAGCCACTTCTAGCTCTGCTTGTTCAGGCCAGCAGATGGCGACATAGTTCCGAAAAACAGTACCGGTAACAAGATGGCATGGTAGCTAGACTGTAGGTTATACATTTTCATATAAAGCGTTGTTCTATTTCACTTTTACATAATGAGTGGACCTTCATAGGTTTGGTTTGTATTCTGGAGGATCCTGTTCAGTGATGAAGAGTGGAATGAAGTAGCAGAGCTATGGAAGGGAGTGTGCTCGCTTTTGTGATTCAGTTGTTATGAAAATGTAACCTTCTATAGTTGGAGTTAAAGCTTAGAACACAGTCACGGGTCATTTCTATGGTGAATCAACCAGGTCAACCAGAGCCCTAAGTGTGTTTAGAGAGTTCTACCACAGTTAAGCGTCACCATTGGGGGGGGCACAGTGTGTGACTATAGGACCGTGTGGTAGTGTCCCCTTCACGTCCCCTCCTGAGTTTATTATTGCAGACGTCAGAGATGTTTTAGATGGTCAGCTGGCTGATGACCTCACAGAGCATGTGATTCCCACACAGCACTGAGAATGTGACCTGAGTCCTCGATCCATAAACATCCCCATGAGGTCACCCAAGGGTGGACAACACTGCCACTGTGCACTGGGATGTGTGTGTGTGTGTGTGTGTGTGTGTGTGTTTTCATTTAGTATTGCAGTATGTTTTACTTTTGCTGTATGGCCTTGTAGTTGAGATGCATTTAAACTGTACGACCTTTTAACCTTACACATGCAGATGTTGAGGGTAATGACAGAATCTCAAACATGAATTCATGGATTTGCAAAAAGGTTGAGTAAGAGACATTTGATAAAACACAGTGACTGGCCAACATTTTTGAATGATGATGGCACATTCCAGGCTCCATACAGGTGGTTTAATGTATCATGAAAGCATTGTGCAAGGTACCACTTATCGTCCCTCGATCCCAGACGACTTGTACTGAATAAATGAGTTTCTTAATAGACTTTGCTCTTGTCAGATGTACACATTTGAGTGAATTGCTGTATTGATCTTGGTGTTGTTGTGTATGTTGACACTTGGTAGTGTTTCTGTCTTATAGGAGAATACTGAGCATGCTCGTTGAAGTAGAGGATTTGCATGATTGTTCTTTTCACACCGGTCCAAACATGTCCACAGGGTATTCAGAACACGAGTAAAGGCACAGTTCATGACCGTTATTACTTCACGCTGGGTGAATTACCCCATTTACTGTGAGCTATTTCATGCGTGGGGGTTTGAATGCCTCTGTCTCTCTGAACAGCAAACATAGTCTGTACAACTGCCCAGCATGCCGGCCATCTGTAGCCCTGTGATAAAGATTCTAGCTCAGGCAAATCTTTCACGTCTAATGTGTTATATTGCATTTCTTACCAACTTTTAAACCATTTCTATGAACATCTTTTTAAGATGAATACGATTGGTTAGTATTTTACTTCTTCTCAGTGTGATTGCTCTGCATGGCTGATGTCCTCCACATTAAACTGACCCCAATCAGCAGGACAGCATCAGTTGTCCCCTTCTCCAGTGTCTGTTAATTTGTGTTCATATTAATGTTCTTTGGTTAATTTTGACCAGCTGTCTTTTGTAGGTCTGGTTGTTTTCTGCCAAGAACAACGATTAGAATAATTAGTGTTCTCTCTTTCAGAAACGTTAACGTTCCTGAATGCTGGGAACCACCATGGCATGTTCCCCCACACGGTGCCACATGTGTGAGTAGTTACGTTTATATTGCTGTTTAATGAACAGCGGTACAGTAGCAGCTCAGCACCATTGGGGACAGCTATGTGGAGCTAAAAACACTGAACTGTGGGATGTCTCGAGCAGGTTTGTGAACAATATTACGGCTACATATGGTCATTGGTTAAGTGACAGCTTTGTACATTACCGATGGAGTTCATTTCACAATTGATCATACAAGAACACATTGATGGAGGTTCTGCCAGAGCTTAGTTCCTGACACTAAGTAGACTATTTCTGTCAGCTTCAAAGGACAACATAATTAATAGAAATGTTTATTGAATAAAATGAAAGGCATTCACGGAGATGCAGTATGAATTACTACGTGTTAGATTTTAACTCTAACTGTTAAATCTTCAGTACACGCGACAGAGGTTGTATGATTAATACGTACTTCTAAAGTTGTGCAGCAGTACTCGTCTACTGCTGGAGCCACAGTTTGCTCCTGGGTGAACTTGTGGTTGGCCACTTCCAGCTGTTTCCAGTTGAAGATCCTTTTGATTTACAATTGGGAAATACTTTCAAATGTTACTACCGTCACCTATCTTTGACACAACATCATAAATCTAGTCAGAGGCTAAAGAAAGTTGGTCTGTCCTTTCATCAGAGGAAGCTGAACTGGAATGGGTTTTCTGGCGTCATCATCTCAACCAATTTGAGAACTGAGGACATTGTCTCCTCAAGACGAGGATCCTCTTCTCAAAGAGCTTTGTGCCAGAGTCTTTGGAGGTGGAGCAGGTGGTGGAGGGCAGACTGCTGGTGGTGTTTTCATGAACGTTTATGCGCCCGTTTCTGGACATGACCGAGTGTGTCTTTTAAAGGTTTTAAGCAGCGTTTAAAGCAGAGTGAATGTTTTTAGGAGGAGATTTTAACTGCACTGAAAATTATGTTATAGACAGAAATCACCTAGAACCTCCCGGTCCATCCCAGCGTGCACTGAGGCAGCTGGTAGAAGAACGTGACGTAGTCGACGTGTGGAGGAGGATGCCGGTATACTCGGGCTCTTTCAGAGTAGCTTTTACACGGTGCTATTGCTGTCAATGCTTTTATCTCTGTTATTGAGCCCACTGTTTCTAATCGATGTCCGTTCTGTGAGGCAGTGGAGACCGTTTTTCACTTGTTGTTCTTGTAAAAGACGCTGTGACCTTTTTAACGCACTGCAGGGTGTTTTTAAACGGTTTGGTGAAACCTGGTCCCAGACTACCTTCATTCTAGGAGTCTGTTATTAAAAACCGGTGAACGCCTCTAACAAGCTGCTGAACTCCTTGTTGGAGAGACAACACTGTCTATTTACAGCAGCAGAAAGGACAGAGTGAGGACAGGACAGGAAGCACTTCCTGTCTTCACTTCACTGGTCAAAGCCAGATGGTAGATGGCTGTTCAGAAAGCTGACGTGCACAAATATAGACACAATAATTAAAATAATCCATAAATTAAAATGAATAATGTGGGAGAAAAAATGTATCGCAAGTCACTTTGCAAACGTAACCTCATCCAGTGGCTATAGCCTCTCTAAACCACAGCTCTAACAGCAGACTAGTGTACGAGCGATGAAGAATAACCTGCATGAGGCGCATCGAAGGAAAGCAAGAAAACAAAGATAAACATGTTCACTCTGTAATCTGTTGAAATAAGGAAGTGGCTTTAGATGTTCTGCTGCCACAGTGCCTCAGCTGTGCCATGGATCCACATGTCAGGTTGTGATGTGGCAAAAGTGACCTCTTATAGGAGCACTGTTGGTTTGGCTTTGTGCAGATCTGGGACCAGCTTGTTGCCTGAGTATGACACTGCTGTTAATTCATCTTTTGTGTAAACGTTTGGGTTTTTATTTTATTATCTATCCTGCAGGTTTTTGTAGTTATTTATAGCATGTGAACTCCAATCGTCAAATGGTTTTCTGTATTTATTCTTATCTTGCCTGTAGCAAAGAAAACATCATTCATTCTCACTCCTGACTACTTCAAACACCTGTTTTCCTGCAGCGTGCTCTTTTATTTACTCCCAGATTTCATGTTCACCTTGTGTCACCACTCCTCTGCTCCTTTCCAACAGCCTCCTCTTTGTTTCTGTGAGTTCTGTTCAGTGGGAATCCCCCAGGATGAACGCTTGTTTCCTGATAACAGGTTAAGTCTTGCATGCCCATCTCTTGAGTTTTTCTCAAGTATTTCTCACCTCATCACATCTCGGAACACACACACACACACACACACACACACACACACACACACACACACACACACACACACACACACACACACACACACACACAGATATCACATGTCCTCAGTTAGTATGAATTCAGTGCTGACAGAGTGTTTATATTTAGTGTTCACTATTTGAAATGTCATATTTATTGACCTCATAAAACACACCTTCATCAAACACTTAAAACTCAACACACACATTCACTACCTTGTCAAACACACTTTGCATGTCACATCATGTCTGTTTCATTGTGTCACTGGACAAAGATTCTGTTTAACAGTTTAACTGACGCAGAACTGAGATAAGTACATGTTCTTATGAAACAAGAATAATGATGATAATTGACAGCAGGCCAGTTTCCCTTCAGGAGAGACAGCTGCTATGGGACAGAGGACGTGAAATAAAAGAGGTCCATCAGGCTTCACTTCACATGCGGAGTCCCCCTCCAATTCTCACGGGCCTCTGTAAATCAGCCTACACTTCACTGTTTGTGCACCCTGCCTTTCATTGGTCCACAAACTGGAAGTTTCCCAAAGAGGCCCAGGGGCACGCTGGGTCAAGAAAGTGGCTAAGCTCCTCATAATTCCCAAGCTCCTCAGCTCTGCAAGAGGCCGACTTCCAAGAGCTGAATCCAAGTTTATCAAGAAAAAGTGAGCAGCAGGGAAAGGTGCTGGAGGGTGTTCATGGGTACTGGCATACTGTGTGTGTGTGTGTGTGTGTGTGTGTGTGTGTGTGTGTGTGTGTGTGTGTGTGTGTGTGTGTGTGTGTGTGTGTGTGTGTGTGTGTGTGTGTGTGTGTGTGTGTGTGTGTGTGTGTGTGTGTGTGTGCTCATTTCAGCATGAGTAGCTAATCTACCACAATTCAGGCACATTCGCCCTCAGATCTCCTTAGTTTAACTGCCAGCCTCCACAGTGCCAAGTCTAACACACACACACACACACACACACACACACACACACACACACACACACACACACACACACACACACACACACACACACACACACACACACACAAAGTCCATGGATGTATGGAAGGTAGTTGAATATCAGATGTCCTTAGTGTGCACGAGGTTTGTAGGAGTATTATCTCAGTTCCTTCACTTATCTCAACAGAGCACATCGCTTTCAAACCGTCACCAAGCCTCTAAGGTTTAACGTGAACGCTGAGAAGACGCTTCATTAATACTGCCTCACAATCAAATGGCAGGCCCATTTACACACAATTGTATGTTTACAATATTGTTGATTTTTGTGTTTTGTTTTAAAGCCACTGTTCAATTCTGTAAAAACCACAAACTACCTTCCGTTCCTCTCTAATGAAGTGGGCTTGGGGCAGAGATTTTAGGGACAGATGACGAATAAATCCAGAACCATCTGCATGCCTAGAAACTTTATCTCTGGATCACAAGATCTTAGGAAACATGGGTTGAACATAGAGCTGAGGGAACATAGGGTTATCGGAACATAAAGTTGAGGGAATATAGGACTGAAGGAACACATGGTGGAGGGAACATAGGATTGAGGGACCATAAAGCCGAGGGAACATAGGGTTGAAGGAATTACAGCTGAGGGAACATAGGACTGAGGGAACGTAGGGCAGAGGGAACATAGATTTTAAGGAACAAATGGCTGAGGGAATATAGGGCCAAGGAAACAGGGTTGAGGGAACATAGAGCTGAGGGAACTAGTTGAGGGAACATAGAGCTGAGGGAACATAGGGTTATCAGAACATAAAGTTGAGAGAATATAGGACTGAAGGAACACAGGGTCAAGGGAACATAGGGCTGAGGGAACATAGGATTGAAGGAAAATACGGCTGAAGGAACATAGGGTTGAGGGAACATAGGATTGGGAAACAGGGCTAAGGGAACATAGTGTTTAGGGACTGTAGGGTTGAGGAAACAGAGTTGAGGCAACATATGGTTAACGGAGTACAGGGTTGAGGGAGTAAAGGCCAAAGGAATACAGGGTTGAGGGAACCTAGGCTTGAGAGAACGTAGACGAAGAAGGAACACAGGGCTGAGGGAACATAGGGTTATACGTTTGAGGGAACACAGGGCTGAAGGAACATAGGGTTATACGTTTGATGGAACACAGGGCTGAAGGAACATAGGGTTATACGTTTGATGGAACACAGGGCTGAAGGAACACAGGGCTGAGGGAACACAGGGCTGAGGGAACATAGGGTTATACGTTTGAGGGAACATAGGGCTGAAGGAACATAGGGTTATACGTTTGATGGAACACAGGGCTGAAGGAACACAGGGCTGAGGGAACACAGGGCTGAAGGAACACAGGGTTATACGTTTGAGGGAACACAGGGCTGAAGGAACACAGGGCTGAGGGAATGTGCACACATTGAGATCAGCTGAACCTGTGTTGCTAAATGACTTGGCAGTCAGCACATTGTTCTTCTGAAAATAGTTGTTAGATTTGTAGCTTGTTGCTAAATCTAGTGTCAAAGTCAACAGCCTGACAATAGTGATATGAACAGCGTGTTAAGTCTAGATACAAAGTAAAAGCCTTCACCAACTATGTAAGGGCTAAATCATTGCTTTGTTAAATATTAGTTAGGTCTATATATATATATATATATATATATATATATATATATATATATATATATATATATATATATATATATATATATATATATATATATATATATATATATATATATATATATATATATATATATATATATATATATATATATATATATATATATATATATATATATATAAAGCTTATTTACAATAACACACACATTTTCAGGACATAAGCTAAAGGAAGTTGAAGCTGGACAGTCATTCATCCTCTCAACAGGGAAGCAGCAGGACAGTTTCCCAACTGTTGACTTTCCACTTAAATAATTGCTCATGAAGATCAGAGGCGGGTTACACCACACTGGAGGGAGGGAGTGGAAAATGCTGCTTGTAATCTCTTACCTCCTCCTCCCTCTAACAGTGCGAATGAATTAACAAACAAACACACACACACACACACACACACACACACACACACACACACACACACACACACACACACACACTGTGTGACTCAAGCCCTGCCATGCAACTCTCAAAAAGTCACAGTTGGAACACTTTCCAGTCATTCCTACTTCCCCATTCGGTGTTCCTCGTTCCTCCAGTTTCCTTGGAATGAGGAAACTGGAGGTCCAAGGCAGCACTGTTCAGGTTAGTTCTGAGGGTCAGTTCAAACTGAAGCTATCCTCATGGAGAGATAGAGACACCGCTAGAGGGACGATACATGATGCAGTTCTTTCTTCTGCAGTTTGGGTGACCTGACACTTTCAATTGTGCAAACAGTCTTGTCTAAGTTAAAGCTGCATTGATCCATGTTTTGGCCAATTGACCACACAAAACAAGCTGTAACACACAGACCAACATTAGCATTCATGTTGAGTTGTCTTTGTGTCCACCTGATGGATCCTGGTCCAATATTTACTCCCTTTTAACTCTGTTTTGTTCTCCACCAACTCCTGAAACAATGTTATATTAGGTTTAGCTGCTAAATGCTCCACTGTGTTGATCAGCTGATATATATGTCTACAGTCCTGAGACAGCCACCAGGTGTTCTTTAGATAAGGATGTAATGAGAGTTTTAACAAAACTGTTTTTGAAGAAGATTACAAGTGTAAGCCTGTGACTGTGGCTCAGTGGTGGAGCTTCATCCACACTAAAACGAAAACCATCTCCGTCCACACGGGCACCTCAGCATCGTTAGCGAAATGATCTCTGTTCACATCAAGCCTGTAAAGAAACGTCACGTGACTGTTCACGTACACTGGGCATGCTGGATCTGGATCTGTTGAACTTCATCACGGAGAACGTTTGTTCACGTATGGAGGTTGATCCAAAGAGAAGCAACATCTTCTGAGCGCGTTGCTTCAGCAGCTTAGCTACAAAGACTCAGAGGTCCGTGCCGCTCTGCATCACTCAAGTCTTTGTGTTTCTCCGAGTGTTTCTTCTCGTAACGGAGATTCAAACTGTAATCCTTAAACACTGAGATCTGTTCTCCACAAACTAAGCTCACAGCTTCAACTTTCACTTCAGTAAATAAAGACTTTTGTTAAAAACTTTACACTCTGTATCATTCTCTCTCTTTGAACACAGGCTGACATTTTTGAGGGCTAACAGCTGCCTCACGTCTCAGTAAGCTCAGATCACCAACACATTGCACACATCCACTAACATACACACATTGAGAAAAAAACAACAACAGTCGCCTTCAAAATAAAAGAAATGCAGCTGTATTCCGTGCATGACGTACACTTGTACACTAATAAAAAGCCTGGGTGTGGCCCGGGGGCGTTCAATGCCCAGGTCTGCTCTATCAATGCAAACAGACACACTTTGTGGAAAGTTTTAGAAGGTTTATTTTTCAGACTTAGTTCCAAGGCTGCAGGTCTTGCTCTATCTCACACACATCATATTTACTATAAAATGAACACTTGAATCAAAGTTTCCTAGATTAATGTGTTCAACACTCGTCTCACACTCCTTTCCTTGTTGTCTGTTCTCTCATATGTCTGCTGGTGGCTGAAGTCTGTCCATGGAGAGCATTCTGTGTGGACGTCACAATAGTTGTGCAGAACAAAATAAGCATTGATAAGAAAAGGAAAGTCCTCCGTTCAGTGTCCATCGCCCTCCTCAAAGACGCACACCGTGACTTCAGACGTCCTCTCCAGTAACGGCTGCTTCCTCCTCATGTCGTCAGAAGTAGAATTATGAAATGCAGAATTAAACTGCACAACAGATGCTAATACTGATAAGTTATCATTAGTTAACCTGTGATCCACGCTGAAAGCAGTCACTGGTAGACCTCGCCGTTTGTTTTCTTCTCGTCCTTCAATCAGACGATCGGCGGTTCGATTCCCTGCTCTGCGAGTCCATGTCGATGTGGCCTTGTGCAAGACACTTAACCCCAAATTGTTTCTGGTTCAGTATGAATTATTAGATAGTCCTGATGGGCTGGTGGCACCATGCATGGTAGCTCCTGTCATCAGTGTGTGAACGGGTGAATGATGACATGCAGTGTTAAAGAGCTTTGAGTAAAGAGAAACACAAGTACAGTCCATTCACCATCTGAAAGTCAAACAGCTACAGTGAGAATAATGCTTGTGATGTATCTTCACGCTGTTTGCTAGATGTACTCTTGACAATGTACTGCTGTCAGTAGAAATGTCTGAACCAAATGAAGGATGGTGCAGATATCGTGCTCCTAGGTTGTCTGTCTGATGAAAGTCCAGCCACACTCTAGATAATACCAGGACAAAGTCGGCCTGATTAAGAACAAATCCCGTTTAATCACAGATCAAATGATTTGCAGCATTCTTCTGAGTCTTTAGCAGCACCAGGACCCAGCACTTTTACTGGACCTCATTGATGCCTGAGACCTGATACTCTGAAGCGCTTCAACACTGGTGTGTGACATTAATGCTGATGTTCTGTTGTCTGAGCCGGCAGAGCGCTCCCACAGTGTCTTCATGGCTCATGACACAGGAGCTCTCTTCAGTCAGCAGCAGGAACAAAGTTCACACGTTCTTAAACCCTGAGCCAAAACATGAAGCCAGATCCAAATGAACCGTTAGATAAAACAATAATAATATTGCTAATAGTAGCAGAGGGTGTCAGCAGGACCAGGGTCCAGATAGAACCAGGATCGTTCTCCTGACCACAAGAACAGAACGGCGGCTGTCGGTTCTCTGAGGAACCTCTCCTCGGATGCATTTAGTCCTTCTGGCTTTGAATGGAGAGTTATTATTCATAATGCAGTCATAATGCATGATGGGGCGGATGACGGCAGTGTGTAAGAGGTGGATGTAGTCGTCCGTCGGTTTGTGAACTGACGTTTTGAAGAGTTTGGCAATTTCGCCGTCGCCATCTTGCGTCCGCCGCTGTGTTTTTGTTTTTTTGCATGATCGTGTTACATCAGCTGAATCTGACTCCATCAATTCTACTCATTGACATTCAATAAACAAACGAGGTATTTTCAAAATAAATATGTTTTAATACATACACTAAAAACAACAAAAAAGAGTATTAATATTGTAAAATATTTTACAGCACCAATAAATATATTAATGTGAAAATATACTAAAAATGTGGCTGTACAAACTCAAGAACAAGTGTGTCATTTAAATACAATTAGAATGTTGTCATCGTCAGAGGGTCGGTTCACATGAACAGCAGCTTCATGAAGCGACGTGGGTCACTGTACTGTGGAACAAGTCTCTGGGTCTGGACCCGTCTCCTGACCAACATTGTACAGTCTCACAGGTAGTATATTTAGGAATTCATACCTTTTAATACTATAATAATTTGTGTGAACAAATTCGTCATATGTTACTTCAAACGAATGATATTCCACGTATCTTCATCCGTCAACAGGCCTCGTGAAAAACAGTTTACATTAGGTGTTTCAGCACAGCTGAAATAAACAAAGAGAGGCTTGATTTCTGAAGTGAGTACGTGTGATTTACATTTTCAGCCGTGGTGGTAAAACCGTCGTTTTGGACTTAAAAGTTATTATTTCAAGGGCATCAATGACTAGTACCTCGACGCCTGCCAGGCTCCGTCACATAAATGTCAGAACTGAATTATTGTTTCTCATGGTCAGCCTGCAGACGAGCTGTGTCACACGATCAGCTGATGTGAACACACAGCTCCTAGTTGAAATAATATACATCATATTCGGTAGCACTAAAAATGTCTCCCCTGCAATTTTACTGAACTTCACATCCTATTTCGTCTCTGTAATGGCTCATCAATGAGTACGGTGTTTCTCTCGCATGGTAACAGTTTAGCATCAGAGGATCACACGAGGGTAATACTTGGGAATGAGGAGGTGACGTCAGAGTTACAGAGAAAACTGTAACGTTTCCTCGCTGGAGGCCTCGGTCCGATTGGACAGTCTTCGCTAAATTAGGTCCGAGCTGAGCGGCAGCAACGAGACTCCTTCAGCGCTCCATACGACATGCCTTTGGGCCAACAAGTGCAAAACCACATGTCCCTCGCCCCAGTCCAAAATGAAAAACACCTGTGTTGGCGCATCATCCGCGCACATGTTGGCTGTTGGGGTTTCTATCGGTCATCCGGCCCACCGTAATCCCCCTCTGGCTCGTGAGAAACACAGCTTCAGTTTAAATCAGGAATGTCAAAGCATCGTCTTGCACTCCTTTTTCCCACAGAAAAAAGGAGTTCACAGTCATACGTGTTCTCCACTGAATCTCCAGACAGATTGAAACAGTTTACAAAATGACTTCACCACTGCATATAAATATCAGAATACTGAGCATATTCTATAAGTTAGATGTAGAGCACTAGACAGAGGGGTATCTAGTAAGTACAAACACATCATTTATGATCAACTAAGCTGTTGTGGATGCCGGACTACTTCTTTGGAACACACACAAAGATATTAAATAAGGGAACTGGAAGGTTGTGGATTTCTACAGTGAGGCGCTGATCTGATCTATGATCAGCATTTCTAGTCACTTCCTGTCTCTGCATACACCTACAGTAATAACCCTTTAGACAGCCGGGTCTCAAGAGGGAACACAATAGCTCAACATGTAAAAATAAAGTCTGTGCACAATAATAAGTTTCCCCATGAGGGAGGGGTTACATGAGGGAGGCAGGACCTGGACCAGGTCTTGGTTTCTTACCCCTAACGCTGATGGAAACGTCAACCTTAAGACCAATATTCATTTTGGTCACTTGCCCACACGTAGGCCCAACCCTGATCTAATTTTAACATTCACTAAAATCGTTTAACTCGCTAAGACGTCACCATTAGGTGAGTCAAGGTTCAGTTCTTGCCACCATCACATAACCCTTCCACGAGAGAAGAAGATCATCTTCACATTATCTGTCACCTCGGCGTATAACCTGCATCCACAGTCACTTCAGGTATTAATACACCAGTCGTTCCATACATTGGGGAGAAAAACTTCATGTCACAGCGGAAACAGTATCTGGACCTGCCGTTCGGATCGAGCGCAACAGTTCCTTCACCTCCGCCTCCTCGTCCTCCCTCTGTCTCCGCTAGTCTCTTCTGTCAGAGATCGGAGGTGAGTTGGGCTGCTGCTGCACTGCTGAAGTTGTGCTTACTAAAATATATATATATATATATATATATATATATATATATATATATATATATATATATATATATATATATATATATATATATATATATATATATATATATATATATATATATATATATATATATATATATTTAAGATATGCATATCCACAGCAGACCAGCATCCAGTGAAGTGTTACAAAAAGGAACTACCCATGAGCAGGCTACCGAAACATTTCCCATTCACACGCCAGTGGCGCATTCGTTTCTCTTTAAATAGTGTCTTTATATGTAGCAGCATTACACATTGTTGATGTACTTTTAGTATATGTACATCTATCTATATATATATATATATATATATATATATATATATATATATATATATATATATATATATATATATATATATATATATATATATATATATATATATATATATATATATATATATATATTAATATTTTAAGGCGAAAACAGTCTGTGGCAAGATCTGCGTCAAGAATGTCCTGTCTTGCTTTGTCGTTTTGTGTCCTTTCAGGGAATGCATCCTCAGGTTTCAAAGTGCTGTGCCAAGAAAGAAGTCCTTCATAACAGTGCTGCCGGTCTCATCTCCTCGGTTTATCACATCTGTGGAAGACAAGGGGAGAATCTGGTTAAGTGACGAGCAGCACATTGGTTCTTCTTAAGCCTCATCTCACAGAATATGATGAGCCAATGTCACACCCATGCAGAGAAAGGGACTACTGAGAAACAGCAATGGACCGTGAGGGAGGTTGTGATCCGATCAGTTGTAACCTCCTCGTACGTTCTATGCTGCATACACAATGGACTCTGATATTGAGTAAAACAGACACTTGGTTCAGTCTGCACATCAAGTTCTCATGTGGTCTCAGGGGTAGGGGGGAGGGGTTCTATCTGGAACTGGGGGTGGGGTTGAGGCAAGCAGTGGGGGTGAACCCTTAGGTCCGCTCCACTCGTCCTCCTGAAGTGTGAGGCTCTCTGAATGCCAAGCCGTGTGGGGGGTCCCTCGGGGTCAGGTGGGGTCTCCACCTTGTTGACTAGCTGTGTGGGAGACCATTTAACTCCTTCCATCTGAACACCATCGGCTCACAATGACCAGCAGGGAGATCCAGATATTATCCCTGGCATGTGAACAATGATGTGTTCTGTCCAAGAAAGACTTTTCATGGTTGTGTTGTAGTTGTATGCGTACAGATACTCATCTCTGAGACTTCTGCCTTCACCTCAATACAACACAGGTCCATGACACGAGACACACGGGGCGCTATGGGGGGGGCGGGCGAAGGTCTCTGGTCAGTGTTCAAGTGTTGAGTCATGTGCACCAGTGAAGTCTGTGGATCGTTAAGAGTAATGGATAAACAACGTCTGCATAAAGATGTTTTCAATGTTTTCAGAACCACAAAGGAAACTGTATTCAGAGCTGTGGCGGTAAATTAATAACTGTGTGAAGGTTCCTTTAAAGGTTTACATGTTCATCTAAAGGTTCCTTTAAAGGTTTACATGTTCCTCTAAAAGTTCCTCTAAAGCTTTACATGTTCCTCTAAAGGTTTACATGTTCCTCTAAAGGTTCCTTTAAAGGTTTACATGTTCCTCTAAAAGTTCCTCTAAAGCTTTACATGTTCCTCTAAAGGTTTACATGTTCCTCTAAAGGTTCCTTTAAAGGTTTACATGTTCCTCTAAAGGTTTACATATTCTTCTAAAGGTTTACATGTTCCTCTAAAGGTTCCTTTAAAGGTTTACATGTTACTCTAAAGGTTTACATGTTCCTTTAAAGGTTCCTCTAAAGGTCTCTCTAAAGGTTTACATGTTCCTCTAAAGGTTCCTCTAAAGGTTTACATGTTCCTCTAAAGGTTCCTTTAAAGGTTTACATGTTCTTTTAAAGGTTCCTCTAAACGTTCCTCTAAAGCTTTACATGTTCCTCTAAAGGTTCCTCTAAAGGTCCCTTTAAAGGTTTTCTTTTGCTAAAACTAGGTCACTTATTGAACGAAGAACATTTTTCTTACTTCACCAGAAACATCACTGAGGTACAAGTGTTTCACTCAACAACAAGTACTGATGAAAACAATCATCAATGAGTACAGGCTGCTGGTTGCTTCATCCAGACTGACTGGAATGTGATATTTGGGTGGAGGAGTTTTGAACCATAACCCACCCTTTCACTACAGATGTTTGAAGGAACATCATTTCATGACAACGTCTTAAACATTCAGGGTGGACATTCAACATTTACATGTGATGTGACCTATGCATCCTGTAAGAGACAGTGAGAACACAGAGAATGTAATGTCCAAACACCCACACAAAGCAGGGAGAAGCATGCATTCCTCAGCAGGAAACCATCTTTGCTGGAAGCACAGAGATGGGAAGCAAGGAGAAACCTGGTTTATGGTGTATGTATGGTAAACAAACCTGCAAGTTCTTTCGTTTAACTCAAGTTGCCTGGACTTGCAGTCTAATTGTGTGAATTTGCAGGAACATTTACAGGTGAGAGGGTCCTGCACAAACAAGCGCTTCCTTCTCTCTGAGCAAGGCACACAGTGGCTGCAAGGGAAGCAAAAAGGGAGAGAGAGAGAGAGAGAGAGAGAGAGAGAGAGAGGGAGAGAGAGAGGGAGATCTAAGCTATAAAGCGAATTCTACAGAAAGGACAGACAGACACTCATGCAACCCCCCCCATGGGCCACACACACACATTGTGTGTGTGTGGCCCATGACGTTCTACTGAAGGTGAAGTTCTGAATCTACTTTAACAAGAACACAAATTACATCATATTGAAAGAGAGAGGGTCATTTACGGGGTGACTGTGGCTAAGTGGAGAGCAGGGCCACCTTTCAATCAGAGGGTCGGCGGTTCGATCCCTGCTCTACTAGTCTCATGTCAATGTGTCCTTGAGCAAGACACTTAACCCCAAACCATTGCTCCCGTAGCTGCGTCTACGGTGTGTAGATAGATCCTGAATTGTAAGTCTGCTAAATGACTGTAATGTAATGTAATGTAATTTATGTGCTGTAGAAAATGAAGGGATGTTGAAAGGCATCAATGGAGCCAAAGCCATTACATCTGTCACAGTGCTCAGCTTAAGAGATGGAAGGTCACACCAGAGACACAACAAGAACAAGTAGTTATGCTTTATAGAACTGATCTTGCTTTGCACAACACACCCGAACCGTATCCAGAGCCAGAGGTCCTGTATGAAAACAGACGTTATCTGTGAAGCTGTCAAGGCTACACACTGTGCTGTGATTCTGGACTCAGCTGTTGTTGCCAACTATCCTCTGAAACAAAATGAAACATGGCAACAGACAGAAAACAGAAGCAGCGAGCAGCTACCAGGCCAAAAGAGAAGAAGAAGAAGAGCACTTCTCATGAAGAGCAGGATACATTCATTCCACTGCCACAGACATGTGGAGTGGAATGTTGCTGCAGATATAGAAGCGGACACGGGCAACACATGGAACAAACGGTTCATGTTGAACATACCAGGCATCAACAACAATGCTGCTGTCACAACAAACAGAGGAGGAGACACCTGAGCAGATGCTCAATCAACCGCTGAAGAAGCCAAACAGGAAGTAGTCAACCAACAACATCTGGTCTGCCCACCTGCATCAGAGTGTTTCCCACTTTGCCACAGAGTGACCTACGTGCACAAAGACAGGCAGACATCAACGAGCTCAATTTAGCTCAGCATCATTAGGATTTAACCCGCACCCTCTTAAGTTAGACCAGCTGACCTACTGCTGAGGAGACGCACAGGAACCACATGCATGCACATGTCAAACACACACAGCCCTGTGTCGACTGTGACAGCGAGCGAGTTCCCTTAGTCAACCAAGACGCGGCGGCTCGTCTCCGAGCTCATCCTCTATTTACACCACTAAAAATAAAAAAGGTTAACTGCATGACACCTGTTGCTATGATTAGACTGGGGAAGTAGCTGAGGGTCAGGTTTGTGCAACTGGAGTCAGAACGCAGAAAGCAGTGGGTGGTCACTTACGCTGTTATGGCCGCACCATAAAGTACTAAACCCGGTGCCATAAAAAGAGCACGCTCAAAGTGTAAAGATAGGACCTGAAGGCCCGACGTTCTACCTCCACCATCTACAGCGGCACCGAGCTCACTCTCTGTCCAACTACATGTAACGGGCCACAAACAAACATATCCTATGTGAGTCTGTGCACAGGCAAGTTCTTTTCCGTTTGGTAGCGACCACAACGTGTTCGTAGCACTGAGCAGTGGAGTCCAGTGTTAGACTCTAAGGGAGTTTAAGTTCTCCCCCATGTTTAGACTTCATGTCCTTTGAGTCCTCTGGAGTTCTGCTTTATTGTTTTGGTAGGAGAAGCATCCTTGTCACGGACGTCTCAACACTCTTCATTATGCAGAGCTGAAGCTAAGTGCATCTCAACATCCCGCTCTGCTCCAGAACAACAAGCCATCAAACGTTCACAGGCGTCCCACCGCTCTGACCTCCTGAGCCACACATCGACCGACACAGAAGAAAGACAACACCTACTTACTATTGTTTCTTTGCTTGAACATCTGGCTTTAGTCTGAAATGACAAAGAGGAAGAGGATTTAGTTTGTTGCTATGATTGCACCACTGCCACCGTGTGTGAGGGCGACGGTCTCTTACCTGCAATCACACGTTCGATGCGCTGTGAAGCTCAAGTGAATAGTGTGCTGCATTACCAGTGGTCTAAACCGCATCACCTTGAGGAGAAACAGAGGACATAACAAGGCGACGGTGAGATTAAAACACAAGCAGGCTGCAGTCTAAACACCTCCGCTCTGACTCTACCTCCCTCTGCGTCCATGGACACAACTTGTCCGACGTGTCTCCTTCATGCTCTCCATCAGTGGGTGGAGTTAGCTCAGTTGCTACAATGTGACCTAGTTATGGAACTCCATACTTAAGATCACTTGACGACAACAGAGCCATCTCCGCAACAAGCAGGCAAAGTCCTGATGAAGACCATGTGATGCAGTTGAAAGTGGACCTTGTGTTGAGATTATTTTGTCAGACTACTACTTCTATGGTGAAGAAGTAGAACTAACTTGACTTATTTGGTAAGTGAGCTTGAATAATGAAGAGTGTGCACAGACTAACAGTACTGGTGGAGCTACAGCGTGTGCCTAAGTGCTTACATGTAGTCCCAGTTGTCTATTAAGGTTCATCATGAGGTTGCTTTGTTCATCGGTGAAGTTCAGGAGGACGCAGTCACCCCCGGGGCTCACCTGCAACGTGACATTGTGAGTTCCCGTGGGAACACACTCCATGGCTTCGTCGTTGCAGCAGCCTCCACAGCGGTTGAGGACGACACAGGAAGGAACATAGGTGTGTTCTGTGTCCTCCGGATACTCCTGGAAGATGTCCACCAGCACCTCCCTGGGCTGACACATACTCTTGGTGATGACATCTGGGAGAAGAATGACTAAAAAGAAAAAGAAAAAGGATTGATTATTTGGGCTGTATGGCCGTGTGACGGACGAGTAACACAACAGACAGAGACTATTTCAGTGGCTCTGGTCAAAATAAAGCAGCTGCACAGAAAGAAGCCTTCACTGAGTTGGTACGGAGACACTGGAGATGCAAAATGTAACATCAAGCACAAGCATTATTTAATATCTGGAGATGAAGAACAGGACGTTTCATACCAGGGTCAGATAGAGCCCTGCACCAACTGAGTGACCTGCCTCTGTATTTCTATTCCCTCTGCAGCCCAGAATAATCCATCCCACGGTCCATCACTCTCGCTCCCAGCGACCCTCGATAACTCCTGACCCCTGGTCTGTCAGGGCAGCAGTGATCTCGGGCACTGTGGCGCCAGGGTCCACTTCTGACATAAGACCCCAGGGAGCCCACCCCCGTGCAAGCTCTGCTTCTAGACTCATGCTGCACACTGACTGTGTGAGCTTCATGATTCGATGTTCAAATAATATACTCAGAAATTCATCTGAGAAGTCTTTTAAAGCTGTCCCCTGGAGGTCCCATCACAGTAGCTGAGGCATGACGAGGCAAGTTGCCTCCAATCCTCTCAGGTCATAGTGAGACATCAGATATAATAATAATAATAATAGTAATAATATAACAATATTGATTGGCTGTGGTCAGATGGAAACCTCACTTATAGGACCGAATGTGACATTTGCAGCACCACGAATCATGAAGCTCTCCCAAGAGACCGGGTCAGCAGACAGCAGCTACAACAACAGACATGAGCAGCTATAACAACAACAGACATGAGCAGCTATAACAACAACAGACATGAGCAGCTATAACAACAGACATGAGCAGCTATAACAACAACAGACATGAGCAGCTATAACAACAGACATGAGCAGCTATAACAGACATGAGCTGCTATAACAGACATGAGCTGCTATAACAACAGACATAAGCAGCTACAACAACAGACATGAGCAGCTACAACAGACATAAGCAGCTATAACAACAGACATGAGCAGCTATAACAACAGACATGAGCAGCTACAGCAACGACATGAGCAGCTACAGCAACGACATGAGCAGCTACAGCAACAGACATGAGCAGCTACAACAACGGACATGAGCAGCTATAGCAACAGACATGAGCAGCTATAGCAACAGACATGAGCAGCTACAACAACGGACATGAGCAGCTATAGCAACAGACATGAGCAGCTATAGCAACAGACATGAGCAGCTATAGCAACAGACATGAGCAGCTATAGCAACAGACATGAGCAGCTATAGCAACAGACATGAGCAGCTATAGCAACAGACATGAGCAGCTATAACAACAGACATGAGCAGCTATAACAACAGACATGAGCAGCTATAGCAACAGACATGAGCAGCTATAGCAACAGACATGAGCAGCTATAGCAACAGACATGAGCAGCTATAGCAACAGACATGAGCAGCTATAACAACAGACATGAGCAGCTATAACAACAGACATGAGCAGCTACAGCAACAGACATGAGCAGCTACAGCAACAGACATGAGCAGCTACAGCAACAGACATGAGCAGCTACAACAACAGACATGAGCAGCTACAACAACAGACATGAGCAGCTACAACAACAGACATGAGCAGCTATAACAGACATGAGCAGCTATAACAACAGACATGAGCAGCTATAACAGACATGAGCAGCTATAACAGACATGAGCAGCTATAACAACAGACATGAGCAGCTATAATAGACATGAGCAGCTATAACAGACATGAGCAGCTATAACAGACATGAGCAGCTATAACAACAGACATGAGCAGCTATAACAACAGACATGAGCAGCTATAACAACAGACATGAGCAGCTATAACAACAGACATGAGCAGCTATAGCAACAGACATGAGCAGTTATAACAACAGACCCAAACCAGCAGATGAGCCATCTGCTGGACAACTTAACACACAGAATGAAGACCATGAGATGTGGTTAAAAGCTCTATAAAGAAGAATACTTTTTCACTGTAGTTAATTTTGACTCAAATTCATTCACACCATCCTGCTTCCCCAAATCTTCACTAGAGCACCAAACAATAACGTGTAATAATCTTCTGCTGAAAGAAGTCCCCCTGTTTCAGGATTCTTTATTACAAACTACAATGACCAACTGCCTTACAGAATAAATGAAACTTTGAATAAATGAAACTTTGTATTGGTCAGTTGCTTTTTAAAGAGTTACATCTTCAGGGTGGAGACGTCAGACACACTGTAGGGTTGTTCTTTTTGGGGGATGTGCTGAGGTGAATTCAAGTCATATGAACAACGGCTCCAGTTTAATCACAGAGCATCTCCGACAGTGTGTCTGCGTGAAGGTCAGGCGGCAGACTTCCTGCACCTTCACAAACACTAACAACCACACAACCGGCCCACTGGCGCTGCTTGGACTGGCTCATCTGTGTCTCCAGCCAACAGGTCCAACCTTGGCCTGAGCACAACGTGTCTCTGTCAAACAAACAGGAGTCTGGCATTGAACCAAGGCTATTGACTGCGTTCTTCCAAACACAACAAACGTTACGCTGCGAATCATTATGGAAGCAGTGACTGATTTCTGGACTTTCTCCCACATTGACTCTTGTTTTGAAATTTGCCCTACTTTTTTTATGACGACTCCAAAGTCCAGAGTCCCACTTTTCACCTCTGGTAACTCGTATTCCTGTCTGCTGTGTACAGGAACACAATCCTCAGCCTGCGCTACACAATCCCCACTACTCACTGTCACACTATTACAGAAACAAAGTCAGTCTGAGGCAGAGACAAATGTCCAGCTTGTGTCCACTAGGTGGCCCTGTGGACATCTGGAATACACAGGAAAGGAAGAAGTCTGTGACAGACAGAACACCGTTCTCCGTTCTCTACACTGGCTCCCTGTAAGAGCTCATTCAGTTTAAGACTCTGGTGCTAGAATACAGGGCAGTGAAAGGAACAGCTCCTTCCTATCTCCAGGCCACGGTCAAGCCTCACACCCCCGCCCGACCACTTCGCTCTGCTGCCTCGGGGCGATCGGTCGCCCCGTTGCTCAGAGGTCCTGGCGGCCGATCGACCCGGTCACGGCTGTTTTCTGTCCTGGCCCCACAGTGGTGGAATGAACTTCCCACTGACGTCAGGACAGCGGAGTCGCTGCCCATCTTTCATCAGGATGAAGACCCACCTCTTCAGGAAGTGCTACCCTGAGCCTTCCACTCACCACTTATTGTTTTCATACTAGCTTGTTGCACTTATTGTATTCGTATTACTTATAGCACTAACTGTTTCTCTTGTTTCTGTACTTTGGCTCTGAGTTATGCTCTGCTTCAGGCTCTTAGATGCTTGTTTGGAAAAGGAAATGTACTTATGACTTCTGGTGACTAGTAGTTCTTTTGATTACCAATGTTGATGCACTTATTGTAAGTCACTTTGGATAAAAGCGTCTGCTAAATGACTGTAATGTAATGTAACACTTACCCTCATTTTTACTCTTCTCCACTCCCTTGTTAATGCTGGCAGTCTGGAAGAGATGCAGACCAAGTCATGAATATTACATATTTATCATCGATACAAATGTCTACATTGCAGCACATGAAAGTAGGTTTTTATCTGAGCCAGATCAGCAGTAGTGTAGACATATAGACAGTGATGTGAGACTTGTAGAGTTCTTTCTCTGCATATTAACATGCGCATCAGCCCTGTCGAGCTACAAACACGCAGCAGAGGAGCGAGCCTAATTTACCTTCAAAATAAAAGCGCAGCAGCCTGTCACGTTTTAATGAAATGCATGTTGACCATCATTTGAATGCGTCTGCTCTGCCTTTTACTGGCTTTAATTCCACGCGTCCCTGCGGTCAAACG